>NW_026690053.1:600000-932800 GCF_943734765.1 Anopheles ziemanni
GAAAACGTGGAATGCCGCACTTTGGGTGTTTATTATTATTTTTAAACGACAATTTTTTTACCATTTCTTTTGTATTCAATAATTATCATTCAAAATTCCCCGTTTCATCCCTATTTTAGTTGAATTTTTAATAAGGCTTCAATATTTTAAAATGTGAGAAGTTTATACTGGTAAAATGACATTTGATTATAAACATAAAAAATGCAACAGAAAATTTGATGAAATCGAAACAAAGAACGTTTAATATCTAAGAAATCCGAAACTCACTCAAACCTCTAAGTTTGAATAAGCTAACTTGAAAGAACACGAAGCTATTGGTTGATGACCACAAAATTAGGGAACAAAGTCGCACAAAGTGCACTTTTAGCACGACTTTCGGGGGGTAAGAGGGATCGGAGGGAAAAATGAATAATAAGCAAATATTGTCACCTCGTCACGATCTACAACTAAGCCGAAAACCTGAAAGAACAACATTCGTCCCAAACGTTGCTTTTTGCACTAATGAATTGCACTAATGAAATGGGACTTTGACCAAGAATACCGGCAAGTTGAAGAAGAGATAGCAAGTTGACGTAGAACATTTATAATTAGTGCGTAATATGCTCAACAAAAAAAACGCAGCGTCAAGGCGGTAGCTGGCCTTCAAAGTTGAGTTATCGGTGATTCATGGTTTGCACCTAATTATGGTCAAAACAGCTCAAGGTACCTTACTAGTAAGAAATTTCTCGGAAAAGTTTTTCACGATTTTGCTCTCGTTTGAGTTTGCAAAGGACGCGGAAAAAAATAAAAAATTTTTTGGCGAAAACCGCAAGTGAATCGAAGAATAACTAACGAACTAATGAGTGAACAACTTTAGATCCACAAAAATTTAAATTTCTGTCAATGGGGAACAAATTAAATTTTTGTCAATGGGGAACAATTTAATTTTCTGTCCCCACAAGTAGTTTTTCGCCCCAAGATTTAAAGGAAGTTGGTGGTAACGGTGTTTTGAGCCTAAATGATGCCCAGGTTACCACCGTGGGTAGTGCAGGACCCCTTCGTCTCCAACCAACTACCTTACCCTCGCACCGTTGAGATGGCAAGGGGGAAAGGCAAGGTTAATATGCATGGTGAGCAAAAGGCAAGGTTAATTTGCATGGTAAACTGCCTTTTTCCCAAAAACTCTTTTTTCCGTACGAGCTAGCAGAAAGCAATGTTTTGCACGAATGTTTATCGCCACGAGGCCTATCTTTCGTCCATATACGGCATTTTGATCCGAGGTATGCAAAAGGGCAATATGGCCAAGACACGAATGTGATAAAAAGTGTGCACAAAATGCGACACCGCGTGTAATTCCCGGACCGGCATGGCAAGCACCGTTTTGGCATGTACTTATCATGTTGGAACTTTGTTCCAAACACTTGGAAGCGCTAACTATCAACGTGGAGACGATATTCGGGGATTTGGGCAAAAGGCAAGGTTAATATGCATGGTGAGCAAAAGGCGAGGTAAATATGCATGGTAAACTGCCGCTGCAGATCATTTTCATTCCAACGACATCGGAACATTCAAAAAACGTTTCCGCTGCAGAACATTTTCATTCCAACGACATCGGAACATCCAAAAAACGTTTCCGCTGCAGAACATTTTCATTCCAACGACATCGGAACATCCAAAAAACGTTTCCGCTGCAGATCATTTTCATTCCAACGACATCGGAACATTCAAAAACGTTTCCGCTGCAGAAAATTTTCATTCCAACGACATCGGAACATTCAAAAAACGTTTCCGCTGCAGAACATTTTCATTCCAACGACATCGGAACATCCACAAAACGTTTCCGCTGCAGAACATTTTCATTCCAACGACACCGGAACATTCAAAAAACGTTTCCGCTGCAGAACATTTTCATTAAAAACGACATCGGAATATTCAAAAAACGTTTCCGCTGCAGAACATTTTCATTCCAACGACATCGGAACATCCACAAAACGTTTCCGCTGCAGAACATTTTCATTCCAACGACACCGGAACATTCAAAAAACGTTTCCGCTGCAGAACATTTTCATTCCAACGACATCGGAATATTCAAAAAACGTATCCGCTGCAGGACATTTTCATTCCAACGACATCGGAACATTCAAAAAACGTTTCCGCTGCAGAACATTTTCATTCCAACGACATCGGAACATCCACAAAACGTTTCCGCTGCAGAACATTTTCGTTCCAACGACACCGGAACATTCAAAAAACGTTTCCGCTGCAGAACATTTTCATTAAAAACGACATCGGAATATTCAAAAAACGTATCCGCTGCAGGACATTTTCATTCCAACGACATCGGAACATTCAAAAAACGTTTCCGCTGCAGAACATTTTCATTCCAACGACATCGAAACATCCAAAAAACGTTTCCGCTGCAGAACATTTTCATTCCAACGACATCGGAACATTCAAAAAACGTTTCCGCTGCAGAACATTTTCATTCCAACGACATCGGAACATCCAAAAAACGTTTCCGCTGCAGATCATTTTCATTCCAACGACATCGGAACATTCAAAAAACGTTTCCGCTGCAGAAAATTTTCATTCCAACGACATCGGAACATTCAAAAAACGTTTCCGCTGCAGAACATTTTCATTCCAACGACATCGGAACATCCACAAAACGTTTCCGCTGCAGAACATTTTCATTTCAACGACACCGGAACATTCAAAAAACGTTTCCGCTGCAGAACATTTTCATTCCAACGACATCGGAACATTCAAAAAACGTTTCCGCTGCAGAACATTTTCACTCCAACGACATCGGAACATCCAAAAAACGTTTCCGCTGCAGAACATTTTCATTCAAAACGTCGTCGGAATATCCAAAAAACGTTTCCGCTGCAGAACATTTTCATTAAAAACGACATCGGAATATTCAAAAAACGTATCCGCTGCAGGACATTTTCATTCCAACGACATCGGAACATTCAAAAAACGTTTCCGCTGCAGAACATTTTCATTCCAACGACATCGGAACATCCACAAAACGTTTCCGCTGCAGAACATTTTCGTTGCAACGACACCGGAACATTCAAAAAACGTTTCCGCTGCAGAACATTTTCATTAAAAACGACATCGGAATATTTAAAAAACGTATCCGCTGCAGGACATTTTCATTCCAACGACATCGGAACATTCAAAAAACGTTTCCGCTGCAGAACATTTTCATTCCAACGACATCGAAACATCCAAAAAACGTTTCCGCTGCAGAACATTTTCATTCCAACGACATCGGAACATTCAAAAAACGTTTCCGCTGCAGAACATTTTCATTCCAACGACATCGGAACATCCAAAAAACATTTCCGCTGCAGATCATTTTCATTCCAACGACATCGGAACATTCAAAAAACGTTTCCGCTGCAGAAAATTTTCATTCCAACGACATCGGAACATTCAAAAAACGTTTCCGCTGCAGAACATTTTCATTCCAACGACATCGGAACATCCACAAAACGTTTCCGCTGCAGAACATTTTCATTTCAACGACACCGGAACATTCAAAAAACGTTTCCGCTGCAGAACATTTTCATTCCAACGACATCGGAACATTCAAAAAACGTTTCCGCTGCAGAACATTTTCACTCCAACGACATCGGAACATCCAAAAAACGTTTCCGCTGCAGAACATTTTCATTCAAAACGTCGTCGGAATATCCAAAAAACGTTTCCGCTGCAGAACATTTTCATTAAAAACGACATCGGAATATTCAAAAAACGTATCCGCTGCAGGACATTTTCATTCCAACGACATCGGAACATTCAAAAAACGTTTCCGCTGCAGAACATTTTCATTCCAACGACATCGGAACATCCAAAAAACGTTTCCGCTGCAGAACATTTTCATTCCAACGACATCGGAACATTCAAAAAACGTTTCCGCTGCAGAACATTTCCATTCCAACGACATCGGAACATAGAAAAAAACGTTTCCGCTGCAGATCATTTTCGTTCCAACGACACCGGAACATTCAAAAAACGTTTCCGCTGCAGAACATTTTCATTAAAAACGACATCGGAATATTCAAAAAACGTATCCGCTGCAGGACATTTTCATTCCAACGACATCGGAACATTCAAAAAACGTTTCCGCTGCAGAACATTTTCATTCCAACGACATCGGAACATCCAGAAAACGTTTCCGCTGCAGAACATTTTCGTTCCAACGACACCGGAACATTCAAAAAACGTTTCCGCTGCAGAACATTTTCATTCCAACGACATCGGAACATTCAAAAAACGTTTCCGCTGCAGAACATTTTCACTCCAACGACATCGGAACATCCAAAAAACGTTTCCGCTGCAGAACATTTTCATTCAAAACGTCGTCGGAATATCCAAAAAACGTTTCCGCTGCAGAACATTTTCATTAAAAACGACATCGGAATATTCAAAAAACGTATCCGCTGCAGGACATTTTCATTCCAACGACATCGGAACATTCAAAAAACGTTTCCGCTGCAGAACATTTTCATTCCAACGACATCGGAACATCCAAAAAACGTTTCCGCTGCAGAACATTTTCATTCCAACGACATCGGAACATTCAAAAAACGTTTCCGCTGCAGAACATTTTCATTAAAAACGACATCGGAATATTCAAAAAACGTATCCGCTGCAGGACATTTTCATTCCAACGACATCGGAACATTCAAAAAACGTTTCCGCTGCAGAACATTTTCATTCCAACGACATCGGAACATCCACAAAACGTTTCCGCTGCAGAACATTTTCGTTCCAACGACACCGGAACATTCAAAAAACGTTTCCGCTGCAGAACATTTTCATTAAAAACGACATCGGAATATTCAAAAAACGTATCCGCTGCAGGACATTTTCATTCCAACGACATCGGAACATCCACAAAACGTTTCCGCTGCAGAACATTTTCATTCCAACGACATCGGAACATTCAAAAAACGTTTCCGCTGCAGAACATTTTCATTAAAAACGACATCGGAGCATCCAAAAAACGTTTCCGCTGCAGAACATTTTCATTCCAACGACATCGGAACATCCAAAAAACGTATCCGCTGCAGAACATTTTCGTTCCAACGACACCGGAACATTCAAAAAACGTTTCCGCTGCAGAACATTTTCATTAAAAACGACATCGGAATATTCAAAAAACGTATCCGCTGCAGGACATTTTCATTCCAACGACATCGGAACATCCACAAAACGTTTCCGCTGCAGAACATTTTCATTCCAACGACATCGGAACA
Organism: Anopheles ziemanni; assembly: GCF_943734765.1. Classification (NCBI taxonomy): domain Eukaryota; kingdom Metazoa; phylum Arthropoda; class Insecta; order Diptera; family Culicidae; genus Anopheles; species Anopheles ziemanni. The sequence goes on from NW_026690053.1 coordinate 605,253, forward strand.
TTCAAAAAACGTTTCCGCTGCAGAACATTTTCATTCCAACGACATCGGAACATTCAAAAAACGTTTCCGCTGCAGAACATTTTCACTCCAACGACATCGGAACATCCAAAAAACGTTTCCGCTGCAGAACATTTTCATTCAAAACGTCGTCGGAATATCCAAAAAACGTTTCCGCTGCAGAACATTTTCATTAAAAACGACATCGGAATATTCAAAAAACGTATCCGCTGCAGGACATTTTCATTCCAACGACATCGGAACATTCAAAAAACGTTTCCGCTGCAGAACATTTTCATTCCAACGACATCGGAACATAGAAAAAAACGTTTCCGCTGCAGATCATTTTCGTTCCAACGACACCGGAACATTCAAAAAACGTTTCCGCTGCAGAACATTTTCATTAAAAACGACATCGGAATATTCAAAAAACGTATCCGCTGCAGGACATTTTCATTCCAACGACATCGGAACATTCAAAAAACGTTTCCGCTGCAGAACATTTTCATTCCAACGACATCGGAACATCCACAAAACGTTTCCGCTGCAGAACATTTTCGTTCCAACGACACCGGAACATTCAAAAAACGTTTCCGCTGCAGAACATTTTCATTAAAAACGACATCGGAATATTCAAAAAACGTATCCGCTGCAGGACATTTTCATTCCAACGACATCGGAACATCCACAAAACGTTTCCGCTGCAGAACATTTTCATTCCAACGACACCGGAACATTCAAAAAACGTTTCCGCTGCAGAACATTTTCATTAAAAACGACATCGGAATATTCAAAAAACGTATCCGCTGCAGGACATTTTCATTCCAACGACATCGGAACATTCAAAAAACGTTTCCGCTGCAGAACATTTTCATTCCAACGACATCGGAACATCCAAAAAACGTTTCCGCTGCAGAACATTTTCATTTCAACGACATCGGAACATTCAAAAAACGTTTCCGCTGCAGAACATTTTCATTCCAACGACATCGGAACATAGAAAAAAACGTTTCCGCTGCAGATCATTTTCGTTCCAACGACACCGGAACATTCAAAAAACGTTTCCGCTGCAGAACATTTTCATTAAAAACGACATCGGAATATTCAAAAAACGTATCCGCTGCAGGACATTTTCATTCCAACGACATCGGAACATTCAAAAAACGTTTCCGCTGCAGAACATTTTCATTCCAACGACATCGGAACATCCAAAAAACGTTTCCGCTGCAGATCATTTTCGTTCCAACGACACCGGAACATTCAAAAAACGTTTCCGCTGCAGAACATTTTCATTAAAAACGACATCGGAATATTCAAAAAACGTATCCGCTGCAGGACATTTTCATTCCAACGACATCGGAACATTCAAAAAACGTTTCCGCTGCAGAACATTTTCATTCCAACGACATCGGAACATCCAAAAAACGTTTCCGCTGCAGATCATTTTCATTCCAACGACATCGGAACATTCAAAAAACGTTTCCGCTGCAGAAAATTTTCATTCCAACGACATCGGAACATTCAAAAAACGTTTCCGCTGCAGAACATTTTCATTCCAACGACACCGGAACATTCAAAAAACGTTTCCGCTGCAGAACATTTTCATTAAAAACGACATCGGAATATTCAAAAAACGTATCCGCTGCAGGACATTTTCATTCCAACGACATCGGAACATTCAAAAAACGTTTCCGCTGCAGAACATTTTCATTCCAACGACATCGGAACATCCACAAAACGTTTCCGCTGCAGAACATTTTCGTTCCAACGACACCGGAACATTCAAAAAACGTTTCCGCTGCAGAACATTTTCATTAAAAACGACATCGGAATATTCAAAAAACGTATCCGCTGCAGGACATTTTCATTCCAACGACATCGGAACATTCAAAAAACGTTTCCGCTGCAGAACATTTTCATTCCAACGACATCGGAACATCCAAAAAACGTTTCCGCTGCAGAACATTTTCATTCCAACGACATCGGAACATTCAAAAAACGTTTCCGCTGCAGAACATTTTCATTCCAACGACATCGGAACATCCAAAAAACGTTTCCGCTGCAGAACATTTTCATTTCAACGACACCGGAACATTCAAAAAACGTTTCCGCTGCAGAACATTTTCATTAAAAACGACATCGGAATATTCAAAAAACGTATCCGCTGCAGGACATTTTCATTCCAACGACATCGGAACATTCAAAAAACGTTTCCGCTGCAGAACATTTTCATTCCAACGACATCGGAACATCCACAAAACGTTTCCGCTGCAGAACATTTTCGTTCCAACGACACCGGAACATTCAAAAAACGTTTCCGCTGCAGAAAATTTTCATTCCAACGACATCGGAACATTCAAAAAACGTTTCCGCTGCAGAACATTTTCATTCCAACGACACCGGAACATTCAAAAAACGTTTCCGCTGCAGAACATTTTCATTAAAAACGACATCGGAATATTCAAAAAACGTATCCGCTGCAGGACATTTTCATTCCAACGACATCGGAACATTCAAAAAACGTTTCCGCTGCAGAACATTTTCATTCCAACGACATCGGAACATCCACAAAACGTTTCCGCTGCAGAACATTTTCGTTCCAACGACACCGGAACATTCAAAAAACGTTTCCGCTGCAGAACATTTTCATTAAAAACGACATCGGAATATTCAAAAAACGTATCCGCTGCAGGACATTTTCATTCCAACGACATCGGAACATTCAAAAAACGTTTCCGCTGCAGAACATTTTCATTCCAACGACATCGGAACATCCACAAAACGTTTCCGCTGCAGAACATTTTCGTTCCAACGACACCGGAACATTCAAAAAACGTTTCCGCTGCAGAACATTTTCATTAAAAACGACATCGGAATATTCAAAAAACGTATCCGCTGCAGGACATTTTCATTCCAACGACATCGGAACATTCAAAAAACGTTTCCGCTGCAGAACATTTTCATTCCAACGACATCGGAACATCCAAAAAACGTTTCCGCTGCAGAACATTTTCATTCCAACGACATCGGAACATTCAAAAAACGTTTCCGCTGCAGAACATTTTCATTCCAACGACATCGGAACATCCAAAAAACGTTTCCGCTGCAGATCATTTTCGTTCCAACGACACCGGAACATTCAAAAAACGTTTCCGCTGCAGAACATTTTCATTAAAAACGACATCGGAATATTCAAAAAACGTATCCGCTGCAGGACATTTTCATTCCAACGACATCGGAACATTCAAAAAACGTTTCCGCTGCAGAACATTTTCATTCCAACGACATCGGAACATCCAAAAAACGTTTCCGCTGCAGAACATTTTCATTACAAACGACATCGGAATATTCAAAAAACGTATCCGCTGCAGGACATTTTCATTCCAACGACATCGGAACATCCAAAAAACGTTTCCGCTGCAGAACATTCTCATTCCAACGACATCGGAACATCCAAAAAAACGTTTCCGCTGCAGATTATTTTCATTCCAACGGCATCGGAACATCCAAAAAACGTTTCCGCTGCAGAACATTTTCATTCCAACGACATCGGAACATCCAAAAAACGTTTCCGCTGCAGAACATTTTCATTCCAACGACATCGGAACATCCACAAAACGTTTCCGCTGCAGAACATTTTCATTCCAACGACACCGGAACATTCAAAAAACGTTTCCGCTGCAGAACATTTTCATTAAAAACGACATCGGAATATTCAAAAAACGTATCCGCTGCAGGACATTTTCATTCCAACGACATCGGAACATTCAAAAAACGTTTCCGCTGCAGAACATTTTCATTCCAACGACATCGGAACATCCAAAAAACGTTTCCGCTGCAGAACATTTTCATTCCAACGACATCGGAACATTCAAAAAACGTTTCCGCTGCAGAACATTTTCATTCCAACGACATCGGAACATCCAAAAAACGTTTCCGCTGCAGAACATTTTCATTTCAACGACACCGGAACATTCAAAAAACGTTTCCGCTGCAGAACATTTTCATTAAAAACGACATCGGAATATTCAAAAAACGTATCCGCTGCAGGACATTTTCATTCCAACGACATCGGAACATTCAAAAAACGTTTCCGCTGCAGAACATTTTCATTCCAACGACATCGGAACATCCAAAAAACGTTTCCGCTGCAGATCATTTTCATTCCAACGACATCGGAACATTCAAAAAACGTTTCCGCTGCAGAAAATTTTCATTCCAACGACATCGGAACATTCAAAAAACGTTTCCGCTGCAGAACATTTTCATTCCAACGACACCGGAACATTCAAAAAACGTTTCCGCTGCAGAACATTTTCATTAAAAACGACATCGGAATATTCAAAAAACGTATCCGCTGCAGGACATTTTCATTCCAACGACATCGGAACATTCAAAAAACGTTTCCGCTGCAGAACATTTTCATTCCAACGACATCGGAACATCCACAAAACGTTTCCGCTGCAGAACATTTTCGTTCCAACGACACCGGAACATTCAAAAAACGTTTCCGCTGCAGAACATTTTCATTAAAAACGACATCGGAATATTCAAAAAACGTATCCGCTGCAGGACATTTTCATTCCAACGACATCGGAACATTCAAAAAACGTTTCCGCTGCAGAACATTTTCATTCCAACGACATCGGAACATCCACAAAACGTTTCCGCTGCAGAACATTTTCGTTCCAACGACACCGGAACATTCAAAAAACGTTTCCGCTGCAGAACATTTTCATTAAAAACGACATCGGAATATTCAAAAAACGTATCCGCTGCAGGACATTTTCATTCCAACGACATCGGAACATTCAAAAAACGTTTCCGCTGCAGAACATTTTCATTCCAACGACATCGGAACATCCAAAAAACGTTTCCGCTGCAGAACATTTTCATTCCAACGACATCGGAACATTCAAAAAACGTTTCCGCTGCAGAACATTTTCATTCCAACGACATCGGAACATCCAAAAAACGTTTCCGCTGCAGATCATTTTCGTTCCAACGACACCGGAACATTCAAAAAACGTTTCCGCTGCAGAACATTTTCATTAAAAACGACATCGGAATATTCAAAAAACGTATCCGCTGCAGGACATTTTCATTCCAACGACATCGGAACATTCAAAAAACGTTTCCGCTGCAGAACATTTTCATTCCAACGACATCGGAACATCCAAAAAACGTTTCCGCTGCAGAACATTTTCATTACAAACGACATCGGAATATTCAAAAAACGTATCCGCTGCAGGACATTTTCATTCCAACGACATCGGAACATCCAAAAAACGTTTCCGCTGCAGAACATTCTCATTCCAACGACATCGGAACATCCAAAAAAACGTTTCCGCTGCAGATTATTTTCATTCCAACGGCATCGGAACATCCAAAAAACGTTTCCGCTGCAGAACATTTTCATTCCAACGACATCGGAACATCCAAAAAACGTTTCCGCTGCAGAACATTTTCATTCCAACGACATCGGAACATCCACAAAACGTTTCCGCTGCAGAACATTTTCATTCCAACGACACCGGAACATTCAAAAAACGTTTCCGCTGCAGAACATTTTCATTAAAAACGACATCGGAACATTCAAAAAACGTATCCGCTACAGGACATTTTCATTCCAACGACATCGGAACATTCAAAAAACGTTTCCGCTGCAGAACATTTTCATTCCAACGACATCGGAACATCCACAAAACGTTTCCGCTGCAGAACATTTTCATTCCAACGACATCGGAACATCCACAAAACGTTTCCGCTGCAGAACATTTTCATTCCAACGACATCGGAACATCCAAAAAACGTTTCCGCTGCAGATAATTTTTATTCCAACGACATCGGAACATTCAAAAAACGTTTCCGCTGCAGAACATTTTCATTAAAAACGACATCGGAACATCCAAAAAAACGTTTCCGCTGCAGATTATTTTCATTCCAACGACATCGGAACATTCAAAAAACGTTTCCGCTGCAGAACATTTTCATTCCAACGACATCGGAACATCCACAAAACGTTTCCGCTGCAGATCATTTTCATTCCAACGACATCGGAACATTCAAAAAACGTTTCCGCTGCAGAACATTTTCATATAAAACGACATCGGGACATCTTAAAAACGTTTCCGCTGCAGAACATTTTCATATATAACGACATCGGGACATCTTAAAAACGTTTCCGCTGCAGAACATTTTCATATCTAACGACATCGGAACATCTTAAAAACGTTTCCGCTGCAGAACATTTTCATATATAACGACATCGGAACATCTTAAAATCGTTTCCGCTGCAGAACATTTTCATTCCAACAACATCGGAACATTCAAAAAACGTTTCCGCTGCAGAACATTTTCATATAAAACGACATCGGAACATCTTAAAAACGTTTCCGCTGCAGAACATTTTCATATCTAACGACATCGGAACATCTTAAAAACGTTTCCGCTGCAGAACATTTCCATATATAACGACATCGGAACATCTTAAAAACGTTGCCGCTGCAGAACATTTTCATTCCAACAACATCGGAACATCCAAAAAACGTTTCCGCTGCAGAACATTTTCATATATAACGACATCGGAACATCTTAAAAGCGTTTCCGCAGCAGAACATTTCCATATAAAACGACATCGGGACATCTTAAAAACGTTTCCGCTGCAGAACATTTTCATATAAAACGACATCGGGACATCTTAAAAACGTTTCCGCTGCAGAACATTTTCATATCTAACGACATCGGAACATCTTAAAAACGTTTCCGCTGCAGAACATTTCCATATAAAACGACATCGGGACATCTTAAAAACGTTTCCGCTGCAGAACATTTTCATATAAAACGACATCGGGACGTCTTTAAAACGTTTCCGCTGCAGAACATTTTCATATATAACGACATCGGGACATCTTAAAAACGTTTCCGCTGCAGAACATTTTCATATCTAACGACATCGGAACATCTTAAAAACGTTTCCGCTGCAGAACATTTTCATATATAACGACATCGGAACATCTTAAAATCGTTTCCGCTGCAGAACATTTTCATTCCAACAACATCGTAACATTCAAAAAACGTTTCCGCTGCAGAACATTTTCATATAAAACGACATCGGAACATCCTAAAAACGTTTCCGCTGCAGAACATTTTCATATATAACGACATCGGAACATCTTAAAATCGTTTCCGCTGCAGAACATTTTCATTCCAACAACATCGGAACATTCAAAAAACGTTTCCGCTGCAGAACATTTTCATATAAAACGACATCGGAACATCTTAAAAACGTTTCCGCTGCAGAACATTTTCATATAAAACGACATCGGAACATCTTAAAAACGTTTCCGCTGCAGAACATTTTCATATCTAACGACATCGGAACATCTTAAAAACGTTTCCGCTGCAGAACATTTTCATATATAACGACATCGGCACATCTTAAAATCGTTTCCGCTGCAGAACATTTTCATTCCAACAACATCGGAACATTCAAAAAACGTTTCCGCTGCAGAACATTTTCATCTATAACGACATTGGAACATCTTAAAAACGTTTCCGCTGCAGAACATTTTCATATATAACGACATCGGAACATCTTAAAAACGTTTCCGCTGCAGAACATTTCCATATAAAACGACATCGGGACATCTTAAAAACGTTTCCGCTGCAGAACATTTTCATATCTAACGACATCGGAACATCTTAAAAACGTTTCCGCTGCAGAACATTTCCATATAAAACGACATCGGGACATCTTAAAAACGTTTCCGCTGCAGAACATTTTCATATCTAACGACATCGGAACATCTTAAAAACGTTTCCGCTGCAGAACATTTCCATATAAAACGACATCGGGACATCTTAAAAACGTTTCCGCTGCAGAACATTTTCATATAAAACGACATCGGGACATCTTAAAAACGTTTCCGCTGCAGAACATTTTCATATAAAACGACATCGGGACATCTTAAAAACGTTTCCGCTGCAGAACATTTTCATATCTAACGACATCGGAACATCTTAAAAACGTTTCCGCTGCAGAACATTTTCATATATAACGACATCGGAACATCTTAAAATCGTTTCCGCTGCAGAACATTTTCATTCCAACAACATCGGAACATTCAAAAAACGTTTCCGCTGCAGAACATTTTCATCTATAACGACATTGGAACATCTTAAAAACGTTTCCGCTGCAGAACATTTTCATATATAACGACATCGGAACATCTTAAAAACGTTTCCGCTGCAGAACATTTTCATATAAAACGACATCGGAACATCTTAAAAACGTTTCCGCTGCAGAACATTTTCATATCTAACGACATCGGAACATCTTAAAAACGTTTCCGCTGCAGAACATTTTCATATATAACGACATCGGCACATCTTAAAATCGTTTCCGCTGCAGAACATTTTCATTCCAACAACATCGGAACATTCAAAAAACGTTTCCGCTGCAGAACATTTTCATCTATAACGACATTGGAACATCTTAAAAACGTTTCCGCTGCAGAACATTTTCATATATAACGACATCGGAACATCTTAAAAACGTTTCCGCTGCAGAACATTTCCATATAAAACGACATCGGGACATCTTAAAAACGTTTCCGCTGCAGAACATTTTCATATCTAACGACATCGGAACATCTTAAAAACGTTTCCGCTGCAGAACATTTCCATATAAAACGACATCGGGACATCTTAAAAACGTTTCCGCTGCAGAACATTTTCATATCTAACGACATCGGAACATCTTAAAAACGTTTCCGCTGCAGAACATTTCCATATAAAACGACATCGGGACATCTTAAAAACGTTTCCGCTGCAGAACATTTTCATATCTAACGACATCGGAACATCTTAAAAACGTTTCCGCTGCAGAACATTTCCATATAAAACGACATCGGGACATCTTAAAAACGTTTCCGCTGCAGAACATTTTCATATCTAACGACATCGGAACATCTTAAAAACGTTTCCGCTGCAGAACATTTTCATATATAACGACATCGGAACATCTTAAAATCGTTTCCGCTGCAGAACATTTTCATTCCAACAACATCGGAACATCCAAAAAACGTTTCCGCTGCAGAACATTTTCATATAAAACGACATCGGAACATCTTAAAAACGTTTCCGCTGCAGAACATTTCCATATTAAACGACATCGGGACATCTTAAAAACGTTTCCGCTGCAAAACATTTCCATATATAACGACATCGGAACATCTTGAAAACGTTTCCGCTGCAGAACATTTTCATTCCAACAACATCGGAACATCCAAAAAACGTTTCCGCTGCAGAACATTTTCATATAAAACGACATCGGAACATCTTAAAAGCGTTTCCGCAGCAGAACATTTCCATATAAAACGACATCGGGACATCTTAAAAACGTTTCCGCTGCAGAACATTTTCATATAAAACGACATCGGGACATCCAAAAAACGTTTCCGCTGCAGAACATTTTCATATAAAACGACATCGGAACATCTTAAAAGCGTTTCCGCAGCAGAACATTTCCATATAAAACGACATCGGGACATCTTAAAAACGTTTCCGCTGCAGAACATTTCCATATAAAACGACATCGGGACATCTTAAAAACGTTTCCGCTGCAAAACATTTCCATATATAACGACATCGGAACATCTTGAAAACGTTTCCGCTGCAGAACATTTTCATTCCAACAACATCGGAACATCCAAAAAACGTTTCCGCTGCAGAACATTTTCATATAAAACGACATCGGAACATCTTAAAAGCGTTTCCGCAGCAGAACATTTCCATATAAAACGACATCGGGACATCTTAAAAACGTTTCCGCTGCAGAACATTTTCATATAAAACGACATCGGGACATCTTAAAAACGTTTCCGCTGCAGAACATTTCCATATAAAACGACATCGGGACATCTTAAAAACGTTTCCGCTGCAGAACATTTTCATTCCAACAACATCGGAACATCCAAAAAACGTTTCCGCTGCAGAACATTTTCATATAAAACGACATCGGAACATCTTAAAAACGTTTCCGCTGCAGAACATTTTCATATAAAACGACATCGGAACATCTTAAAAACGTTTCCGCTGCAGAACATTTTCATATAAAACGACATCGGAACATCTTAAAAGCGTTTCCGCAGCAGAACATTTACATATAAAACGACATCGGGACATCTTAAAAACGTTTCCGCTGCAGAACATTTTCATATCTAACGACATCGGAACATCTTAAAAACGTTTCCGCTGCAGAACATTTTCTCCAAAAATGACATCGGAACATCCAAAAAACGTTTCCGCTGCAGAACATTTCCATATAAAACGACATCGGGACATCTTAAAAACGTTTCCGCTGCAGAACATTTTCATATCTAACGACATCGGAACATCTTAAAAACGTTTCCGCTGCAGAACATTTCCATATAAAACGACATCGGGACATCTTAAAAACGTTTCCGCTGCAGAACATTTTCATATAAAACGACATCGGGACATCTTAAAAACGTTTCCGCTGCAGAACATTTTCATATATAACGACATCGGGACATCTTAAAAACGTTTCCGCTGCAGAACATTTTCATATCTAACGACATCGGAACATCTTAAAAACGTTTCCGCTGCAGAACATTTTCATATATAACGACATCGGAACATCTTAAAATCGTTTCCGCTGCAGAACATTTTCATTCCAACAACATCGGAACATCCAAAAAACGTTTCCGCTGCAGAACATTTTCATATAAAACGACATCGGAACATCTTAAAAACGTTTCCGCTGCAGAACATTTCCATATTAAACGACATCGGGACATCTTAAAAACGTTTCCGCTGCAAAACATTTCCATATATAACGACATCGGAACATCTTGAAAACGTTTCCGCTGCAGAACATTTTCATTCCAACAACATCGGAACATCCAAAAAACGTTTCCGCTGCAGAACATTTTCATATAAAACGACATCGGAACATCTTAAAAGCGTTTCCGCTGCAGAACATTTCCATATAAAACGACATCGGGACATCTTAAAAACGTTTCCGCTGCAGAACATTTTCATTCCAACAACATCGGAACATCCAAAAAACGTTTCCGCTGCAGAACATTTTCATATAAAACGACATCGGAACATCTTAAAAGCGTTTCCGCAGCAGAACATTTCCATATAAAACGACATCGGGACATCTTAAAAACGTTTCCGCTGCAGAACATTTCCATATAAAACGACATCGGGACATCTTAAAAACGTTTCCGCTGCAAAACATTTCCATATATAACGACATCGGAACATCTTGAAAACGTTTCCGCTGCAGAACATTTTCATTCCAACAACATCGGAACATCCAAAAAACGTTTCCGCTGCAGAACATTTTCATATAAAACGACATCGGAACATCTTAAAAGCGTTTCCGCAGCAGAACATTTCCATATAAAACGACATCGGGACATCTTAAAAACGTTTCCGCTGCAGAACATTTTCATATAAAACGACATCGGGACATCTTAAAAACGTTTCCGCTGCAGAACATTTCCATATAAAACGACATCGGGACATCTTAAAAACGTTTCCGCTGCAGAACATTTTCATTCCAACAACATCGGAACATCCAAAAAACGTTTCCGCTGCAGAACATTTTCATATAAAACGACATCGGAACATCTTAAAAACGTTTCCGCTGCAGAACATTTCCATATATAACGACATCGGAACATCTTAAAAACGTTTCCGCTGCAGAACATTTTCATATAAAACGACATCGGAACATCTTAAAAGCGTTTCCGCAGCAGAACATTTACATATAAAACGACATCGGGACATCTTAAAAACGTTTCCGCTGCAGAACATTTTCATATCTAACGACATCGGAACATCTTAAAAACGTTTCCGCTGCAGAACATTTTCTCCAAAAATGACATCGGAACATCCAAAAAACGTTTCCGCTGCAGAACATTTCCATATAAAACGACATCGGGACATCTTAAAAACGTTTCCGCTGCAGAACATTTTCATATCTAACGACATCGGAACATCTTAAAAACGTTTCCGCTGCAGAACATTTCCATATAAAACGACATCGGGACATCTTAAAAACGTTTCCGCTGCAGAACATTTTCATATAAAACGACATCGGGACATCTTAAAAACGTTTCCGCTGCAGAACATTTTCATATATAACGACATCGGGACATCTTAAAAACGTTTCCGCTGCAGAACATTTTCATATCTAACGACATCGGAACATCTTAAAAACGTTTCCGCTGCAGAACATTTTCATATATAACGACATCGGAACATCTTAAAATCGTTTCCGCTGCAGAACATTTTCATTCCAACAACATCGGAACATTCAAAAAACGTTTCCGCTGCAGAACATTTTCATATAAAACGACATCGGAACATCTTAAAAACGTTTCCGCTGCAGAACATTTTCATATCTAACGACATCGGAACATCTTAAAAACGTTTCCGCTGCAGAACATTTCCATATATAACGACATCGGAACATCTTAAAAACGTTTCCGCTGCAGAACATTTTCATTCCAACAACATCGGAACATCCAAAAAACGTTTCCGCTGCAGAACATTTTCATATAAAACGACATCGGAACATCTTAAAAACGTTTCCGCTGCAGAACATTTTCATATAAAACGACATCGGGACATCTTAAAAACGTTTCCGCTGCAGAACATTTCCATATAAAACGACATCGGGACATCTTAAAAACGTTTCCGCTGCAGAACATTTTCATTCCAACAACATCGGAACATCCAAAAAACGTTTCCGCTGCAGAACATTTTCATATAAAACGACATCGGAACATCTTAAAAGCGTTTCCGCAGCAGAACATTTCCATATAAAACGACATCGGGACATCTTAAAAACGTTTCCGCTGCAGAACATTTTCATATAAAACGACATCGGGACATCTTAAAAACGTTTCCGCTGCAGAACATTTTCATATATAACGACATCGGGACATCTTAAAAACGTTTCCGCTGCAGAACATTTTCATTCCAACAACATCGGAACATCCAAAAAACGTTTCCGCTGCAGAACATTTTCATATAAAACGACATCGGAACATCTTAAAAGCGTTTCCGCAGCAGAACATTTCCATATAAAACGACATCGGGACATCTTAAAAACGTTTCCGCTGCAGAACATTTTCATATAAAACGACATCGGGACATCTTAAAAACGTTTCCGCTGCAGAACATTTTCATATAAAACGACATCGGAACATCTTAAAAGCGTTTCCGCAGCAGAACATTTACATATAAAACGACATCGGGACATCTTAAAAACGTTTCCGCTGCAGAACATTTTCATATAAAACGACATCGGGACATCTTAAAAACGTTTCCGCTGCAGAACATTTTCATTCCAACAACATCGGAACATCCAAAAAACGTTTCCGCTGCAGAACATTTTCATATAAAACGACATCGGAACATCTTAAAAGCGTTTCCGCAGCAGAACATTTCCATATAAAACGATATCGGGACATCTTAAAAACGTTTCCGCTGCAGAACATTTTCATTCCAACAACATCGGAACATCCAAAAAACGTTTCCGCTGCAGAACATTTTCATATAAAACGACATCGGAACATCTTAAAAACGTTTCCGCTGCAGAACATTTCCATATAAAACGACATCGGGACATCTTAAAAACGTTTCCGCTGCAGAACATTTCCATATATAACGACATCGGGACATCTTAAAAACGTTTCCGCAGCAGAACATTTTCATTCCAACAACATCGGAACATCCAAAAAACGTTTCCGCTGCAGAACATTTTCATATAAAACGACATCGGGACATCTTAAAAGCGTTTCCGCTGCAGAACATTTTCATATAAAACGACATCGGGACATCTTAAAAGCGTTTCCGCTGCAGAACATTTTCATATAAAACGACATCGGAACATCTTAAAAACGTTTCCGCTGCAGAACATTTTCATATAAAACGACATCGGAACATCTTAAAAGCGTTTCCGCAGCAGAACATTTACATATAAAACGACATCGGGACATCTTAAAAACGTTTCCGCTGCAGAACATTTTCATATAAAACGACATCGGGACATCTTAAAAACGTTTCCGCTGCAGAACATTTTCATTCCAACAACATCGGAACATCCAAAAAACGTTTCCGCTGCAGAACATTTTCATATAAAACGACATCGGAACATCTTAAAAGCGTTTCCGCAGCAGAACATTTCCATATAAAACGATATCGGGACATCTTAAAAACGTTTCCGCTGCAGAACATTTTCATTCCAACAACATCGGAACATCCAAAAAACGTTTCCGCTGCAGAACATTTTCATATAAAACGACATCGGAACATCTTAAAAACGTTTCCGCTGCAGAACATTTCCATATAAAACGACATCGGGACATCTTAAAAACGTTTCCGCTGCAGAACATTTCCATATAAAACGATATCGGGACATCTTAAAAACGTTTCCGCTGCAGAACATTTTCATTCCAACAACATCGGAACATCCAAAAAACGTTTCCGCTGCAGAACATTTTCATATAAAACGACATCGGAACATCTTAAAAACGTTTCCGCTGCAGAACATTTCCATATAAAACGACATCGGGACATCTTAAAAACGTTTCCGCTGCAGAACATTTCCATATATAACGACATCGGGACATCTTAAAAACGTTTCCGCAGCAGAACATTTTCATTCCAACAACATCGGAACATCCAAAAAACGTTTCCGCTGCAGAACATTTTCATATAAAACGACATCGGGACATCTTAAAAGCGTTTCCGCTGCAGAACATTTTCATATAAAACGACATCGGGACATCTTAAAAGCGTTTCCGCTGCAGAACATTTTCATATAAAACGACATCGGAACATCTTAAAAACGTTTCAGCTGCAGAACATTTCCATATAAAACGACATCGGGACATCTTAAAAACGTTTCCGCTGCAGAACATTTTCATATAAAACGACATCGGGACATCTTAAAAACGTTTCCGCTGCAGAACATTTCCATATATAACGACATCGGAACATCTTAAAAACGTTTCCGCTGCAGAACATTTCCATATATAACGACATCGGAACATCTTAAAAACGTTTCCGCTGCAGAACATTTTCATTCCAACAACATCGGAACATCCAAAAAACGTTTCCGCTGCAGAACATTTCCATATAAAACGACATCGGAACATCTTAAAAGCGTTTCCGCAGCAGAACATTTCCATATAAAACGACATCGGGACATCTTAAAAACGTTTCCGCTGCAGAACATTTTCATATAAAACGACATCGGGACATCTTAAAAACGTTTCCGCTGCAGAACATTTCCATATAAAACGACATCGGGACATCTTAAAAACGTTTCCGCTGCAGAACATTTTCATTCCAACAACATCGGAACATCCAAAAAACGTTTCCGCTGCAGAACATTTTCATATAAAACGACATCGGAACATCTTAAAAACGTTTCCGCTGCAGAACATTTCCATATAAAACGACATCGGGACATCTTAAAAACGTTTCCGCTGCAGAACATTTCCATATATAACGACATCGGAACATCTTAAAAACGTTTCCGCTGCAGAACATTTTCATTCCAACAACATCGGAACATCCAAAAAACGTTTCCGCTGCAGAACATTTTCATATAAAACGACATCGGAACATCTTAAAAGCGTTTCCGCAGCAGAACATTTCCATATAAAACGACATCGGGACATCTTAAAAACGTTTCCGCTGCAGAACATTTTCATATAAAACGACATCGGGACATCTTAAAAACGTTTCCGCTGCAGAACATTTCCATATAAAACGACATCGGGACATCTTAAAAACGTTTCCGCTGCAGAACATTTTCATTCCAACAACATCGGAACATCCAAAAAACGTTTCCGCTGCAGAACATTTTCATATAAAACGACATCGGAACATCTTAAAAACGTTTCCGCTGCAGAACATTTCCATATATAACGACATTGGAACATCTTAAAAACGTTTCCGCTGCAGAACATTTTCATTCCAACAACATCGGAACATCCAAAAAACGTTTCCGCTGCAGAACATTTCCATATAAAACGACATCGGGACATCTTAAAAACGTTTCCGCTGCAGAACATTTCCATATAAAACGACATCGGAACATCTTAAAAACGTTTCCGCTGCAGAACATTTCCATATATAACGACATCGGAACATCTTAAAAACGTTTCCGCTGCAGAACATTTTCATTCCAACAACATCGGAACATCCAAAAAACGTTTCCGCTGCAGAACATTTTCATATAAAACGACATCGGAACATCTTAAAAGCGTTTCCGCAGCAGAACATTTCCATATAAAACGACATCGGGACATCTTAAAAACGTTTCCGCTGCAGAACATTTTCATATAAAACGACATCGGGACATCTTAAAAACGTTTCCGCTGCAGAACATTTTCATTCCAACAACATCGGAACATCTTAAAAACGTTTCCGCTGCAGAACATTTTCATTCCAACAACATCGGAACATCCAAAAAACGTTTCCGCTGCAGAACATTTTCATATAAAACGACATCGGAACATCTTAAAAACGTTTCCGCTGCAGAACATTTCCATGTAAAACGACATCGGGACATCTTAAAAACGTTTCCGCTGCAGAACATTTCCATATATAACGACATCGGAACATCTTAAAAACGTTTCCGCTGCAGAACATTTTCATTCCAACAACATCGGAACATCCAAAAAACGTTTCCGCTGCAGAACATTTTCATATAAAACGACATCGGAACATCTTAAAAACGTTTCCGCTGCAGAACATTTCCATATAAAACGACATCGGGACATCTTAAAAACGTTTCCGCTGCAGAACATTTTCATATAAAACGACATCGGGATATCTTAAAAACGTTTCCGCTGCAGAACATTTCCATATAAAACGACATCGGGACATCTTAAAAACGTTTCCGCTGCAGAACATTTTCATTCCAACAACATCGGAACATCCAAAAAACGTTTCCGCTGCAGAACATTTTCATATAAAACGACATCGGAACATCTTAAAAGCGTTTCCGCAGCAGAACATTTCCATATAAAACGACATCGGGACATCTTAAAAACGTTTCCGCTGCAGAACATTTTCATATAAAACGACATCGGAACATCTTAAAAGCGTTTCCGCAGCAGAACATTTCCATATAAAACGACATCGGGACATCTTAAAAACGTTTCCGCTGCAAAACATTTCCATATATAACGACATCGGAACATCTTAAAAACGTTTCCGCTGCAGAACATTTTCATTCCAACAACATCGGAACATCCAAAAAACGTTTCCGCTGCAGAACATTTTCATATAAAACGACATCGGGACATCTTAAAAACGTTTCCGCTGCAAAACATTTCCATATATAACGACATCGGAACATCTTAAAAACGTTTCCGCTGCAGAACATTTTCATTCCAACAACATCGGAACATCCAAAAAACGTTTCCGCTGCAGAACATTTTCATATAAAACGACATCGGAACATCTTAAAAGCGTTTCCGCAGCAGAACATTTCCATATAAAACGACATCGGGACATCTTAAAAACGTTTCCGCTGCAGAACATTTCCATATAAAACGACATCGGGACATCTTAAAAACGTTTCCGCTGCAGAACATTTTCATTCCAACAACATCGGAACATCCAAAAAACGTTTCCGCTGCAGAACATTTTCATATAAAACGACATCGGAACATCTTAAAAGCGTTTCCGCAGCAGAACATTTCCATATAAAACGACATCGGGACATCTTAAAAACGTTTCCGCTGCAGAACATTTCCATATAAAACGACATCGGAACATCTTAAAAACGTTTCCGCTGCAGAACATTTTCATTCCAACAACATCGGAACATCCAAAAAACGTTTCCGCTGCAGAACATTTTCATATAAAACGACATCGGAACATCTTAAAAGCGTTTCCGCAGCAGAACATTTCCATATAAAACGACATCGGGACATCTTAAAAACGTTTCCGCTGCAGAACATTTCCATATAAAACGACATCGGAACATCTTAAAAACGTTTCCGCTACAGAACATTTCCATATATAACGACATCGGAACATCTTAAAAACGTTTCCGCTGCAGAACATTTTCATTCCAACAACATCGGAACATCCAAAAAACGTTTCCGCTGCAGAACATTTTCATATAAAACGACATCGGAACATCTTAAAAGCGTTTCCGCAGCAGAACATTTCCATATAAAACGACATCGGGACATCTTAAAAACGTTTCCGCTGCAGAACATTTCCATATAAAACGACATCGGGACATCTTAAAAACGTTTCCGCTGCAGAAGATTTTCATATAAAACGACATCGGAACATCTTAAAAACGTTTCCGCTGCAGAACATTTCCATATATAACGACATCGGAACATCTTAAAAACGTTTCCGCTGCAGAACATTTTCATTCCAACAACATCGGAACATCCAAAAAACGTTTCCGCTGCAGAACATTTTCATATAAAACGACATCGGAACATCTTAAAAGCGTTTCCGCAGCAGAACATTTCCATATAAAACGACATCGGGACATCTTAAAAACGTTTCCGCTGCAGAACATTTCCATATAAAACGACATCGGAACATCTTAAAAACGTTTCCGCTGCAGAACATTTCCATATATAACGACATCGGAACATCTTAAAAACGTTTCCGCTGCAGAACATTTTCATTCCAACAACATCGGAACATCCAAAAAACGTTTCCGCTGCAGAACATTTTCATATAAAACGACATCGGAACATCTTAAAAGCGTTTCCGCAGCAGAACATTTCCATATAAAACGACATCGGGACATCTTAAAAACGTTTCCGCTGCAGAACATTTTCATATAAAACGACATCGGGACATCTTAAAAACGTTTCCGCTGCAGAACATTTCCATATATAACGACATCGGAACATCTTAAAAACGTTTCCGCTGCAGAACATTTTCATTCCAACAACATCGGAACATCCAAAAAACGTTTCCGCTGCAGAACATTTTCATATAAAACGACATCGGAACATCTTAAAAACGTTTCCGCTGCAGAACATTTCCATGTAAAACGACATCGGGACATCTTAAAAACGTTTCCGCTGCAGAACATTTCCATATATAACGACATCGGAACATCTTAAAAACGTTTCCGCTGCAGAACATTTTCATTCCAACAACATCGGAACATCCAAAAAACGTTTCCGCTGCAGAACATTTTCATATAAAACGACATCGGAACATCTTAAAAACGTTCCCGCTGCAGAACATTTCCATATAAAACGACATCGGGACATCTTAAAAACGTTTCCGCTGCAGAACATTTTCATATAAAACGACATCGGGATATCTTAAAAACGTTTCCGCTGCAGAACATTTCCATATAAAACGACATCGGGACATCTTAAAAACGTTTCCGCTGCAGAACATTTTCATATAAAACGACA
This sequence comes from Anopheles ziemanni, assembly GCF_943734765.1. Lineage (NCBI taxonomy): Eukaryota > Metazoa > Arthropoda > Insecta > Diptera > Culicidae > Anopheles > Anopheles ziemanni. The sequence continues at coordinate 624,722 of NW_026690053.1, forward strand.
TCGGAACATCTTAAAAACGTTTCCGCTGCAGAACATTTTCATTTAAAACGACATCGGGACATCTTAAAAACGTTTCCGCTGCAGAAGATTTTCATATAAAACGACATCGGGACATCTTAAAAACGTTTCCGCTGCAGAACATTTCCATATAAAACGACATCGGGACATCTTAAAAACGTTTCCGCTGCAGAACATTTTCATTCCAACAACATCGGAACATCCAAAAAACGTTTCCGCTGCAGAACATTTTCATATAAAACGACATCGGAACATCCAAAAAACGTTTCCGCTGCAGAACATTTCCATATAAAACGACATCGGAACATCTTAAAAACGTTTCCGCTGCAGAACATTTCCATATAAAACGACATCGGAACATCTTAAAAACGTTTCCGCTGCAGAACATTTTCATTCCAACAACATCGGAACATCCAAAAAACGTTTCCGCTGCAGAACATTTTCATATAAAACGACATCGGAACATCTTAAAAGCGTTTCCGCAGCAGAACATTTCCATATAAAACGACATCGGGACAGCTTAAAAACGTTTCCGCTGCAGAACATTTTCATATAAAACGACATCGGGACATCTTAAAAACGTTTCCGCTGCAGAACATTTCCATATATAACGACATCGGAACATCTTAAAAACGTTTCCGCTGCAGAACATTTTCATTCCAACAACATCGGAACATCCAAAAAACGTTTCCGCTGCAGAACATTTTCATATAAAACGACATCGGAACATCTTAAAAACGTTTCCGCTGCAGAACATTTTCATTCCAACAACATCGGAACATCCAAAAAACGTTTCCGCTGCAGAACATTTTCATATAAAACGACATCGGAACATCTTAAAAGCGTTTCCGCAGCAGAACATTTCCATATAAAACGACATCGGGACAGCTTAAAAACGTTTCCGCTGCAGAACATTTTCATATAAAACGACATCGGGACATCTTAAAAACGTTTCCGCTGCAGAACATTTCCATATATAACGACATCGGAACATCTTAAAAACGTTTCCGCTGCAGAACATTTTCATTCCAACAACATCGGAACATCCAAAAAACGTTTCCGCTGCAGAACATTTTCATATAAAACGACATCGGAACATCTTAAAAACGTTTCCGCTGCAGAACATTTCCATGTAAAACGACATCGGGACATCTTAAAAACGTTTCCGCTGCAGAATATTTCCATATATAACGACATCGGAACATCTTAAAAACGTTTCCGCTGCAGAACATTTTCATTCCAACAACATCGGAACATCTTAAAAACGTTTCCGCTGCAGAACATTTTCATATAAAACGACATCGGAACATCTTAAAAACGTTTCCGCTGCAGAACATTTCCATATAAAACGACATCGGAACATCTTAAAAACGTTTCCGCTGCAGAACATTTTCATATAAAACGACATCGGGACATCTTAAAAACGTTTCCGCTGCAGAACATTTCCATATAAAACGACATCGGGACATCTTAAAAACGTTTCCGCTGCAGAACATTTTCATTCCAACAACATCGGAACATCCAAAAAACGTTTCCGCTGCAGAACATTTTCACTCCAACGACATCGGAACATCCAAAAAACGTTTCCGCTGCAGAACATTTTCATTCCAACGGCATCGAAACATCCAAAAAACGTTTCCGCTGCAGAACATTTTCATTCCAACGACATCGGAACATTCAAAAAACGTTTCCGCTGCAGAACATTTTCATTCCAACGACATCGGAACATCCAAAAAACGTTTCCGCTGCAGAACATTTTCATTTCAACGACCTCGGAACATCCAAAAAACGTTTCCGCTGCAGAACATTTTCATATAAAACGACATCGGAACATCTTAAAAACGTTTCCGCTGCAGAAGATTTTCATATAAAACGACATCGGGACATCTTAAAAACGTTTCCGCTGCAGAACATTTCCATATAAAACGACATCGGGACATCTTAAAAACGTTTCCGCTGCAGAACATTTTCATTCCAACAACATCGGAACATCCAAAAAACGTTTCCGCTGCAGAACATTTTCACTCCAACGACATCGGAACATCCAAAAAACGTTTCCGCTGCAGAACATTTTCATTCCAACGGCATCGAAACATCCAAAAAACGTTTCCGCTGCAGAACATTTTCATTCCAACGACATCGGAACATTCAAAAAACGTTTCCGCTGCAGAACATTTTCATTCCAACGACATCGGAACATCCAAAAAACGTTTCCGCTGCAGAACATTTTCATTTCAACGACCTCGGAACATCCAAAAAACGTTTCCGCTGCAGAACATTTTCATTCCAACGACATCGGAACATCCAAAAAACGTTTCCGCTGCAGAACATTTTCAATCCAACGACATCGGAACATCCAAAAAACGTTTCCGCTGCAGAACATTTTCATTCCAACGACATCGGAACATCCAAAAAACGTTTCCGCTGCAGAACATTTTCATTCCAACGACATCGGAACATCCAAAAAACGTTTCCGCTGCAGAACATTTTCATTCCAATGTCATCGGAACATCCAAAAAACGTTTCCGCTGCAGAACATTTTCATTCCAACGACATCGGAACATCCAAAAAACGTTTCCGCTGCAGAACATTTTCATTCCAACGACATCGGAACATCCAAAAAACGTTTCCGCTGCAGAACATTTTCATTTCAACGACCTCGGAACATCCAAAAAACGTTTCCGCTGCAGAACATTTTCATTCCAACGACATCGGAACATCCAAAAAACGTTTCCGCTGCAGAACATTTTCAATCCAACGACATCGGAACATCCAAAAAACGTTTCCGCTGCAGAACATTTTCATTCCAACGACATCGGAACATCCAAAAAACGTTTCCGCTGCAGAACATTTTCATTCCAACGACATCGGAACATCCAAAAAACGTTTCCGCTGCAGAACATTTTCATTTCAACGACCTCGGAACATCCAAAAAACGTTTCCGCTGCAGAACATTTTCATTCCAACGACATCGGAACATCCAAAAAACGTTTCCGCTGCAGAACATTTTCAATCCAACGACATCGGAACATCCAAAAAACGTTTCCGCTGCAGAACATTTTCATTCCAACGACATCGGAACATCCAAAAAACGTTTCCGCTGCAGAACATTTTCATTCCAACGACATCGGAACATCCAAAAAACGTTTCCGCTGCAGAACATTTTCATTCCAATGTCATCGGAACATCCAAAAAACGTTTCCGCTGCAGAACATTTTCATTCCAACGACATCGGAACATCCAAAAAACGTTTCCGCTGCAGAACATTTTCATTCCAACGACATCGGAACATCCAAAAAACGTTTCCGCTGCAGAACATTTTCATTTCAACGACCTCGGAACATCCAAAAAACGTTTCCGCTGCAGAACATTTTCATTCCAACGACATCGGAACATCCAAAAAACGTTTCCGCTGCAGAACATTTTCAATCCAACGACATCGGAACATCCAAAAAACGTTTCCGCTGCAGAACATTTTCATTCCAACGACATCGGAACATCCAAAAAACGTTTCCGCTGCAGAACATTTTCATTCCAACGACATCGGAACATCCAAAAAACGTTTCCGCTGCAGAACATTTTCATTCCAATGTCATCGGAACATCCAAAAAACGTTTCCGCTGCAGAACATTTTCATTCCAACGACATCGGAACATCCAAAAAACGTTTCCGCTGCAGAACATTTTCATTCCAACGACATCGGAACATCCAAAAAACGTTTCCGCTGCAGAACATTTTCATTCCAACGACATCGGAACATCCAAAAAACGTTTCCGCTGCAGAACATTTTCATTCCAACGACATCGGAACATCCAAAAAACGTTTCCGCTGCAGAACATTTTCAATCCAACGACATCGGAACATCCAAAAAACGTTTCCGCTGCAGAACATTTTCATTCCAACGACATCGGAACATCCAAAAAACGTTTCCGCTGCAGAACATTTTCATTCCAACGACATCGGAACATCCAAAAAACGTTTCCGCTGCAGAACATTTTCATTCCAATGTCATCGGAACATCCAAAAAACGTTTCCGCTGCAGAACATTTTCATTCCAACGACATCGGAACATCCAAAAAACGTTTCCGCTGCAGAACATTTTCATTCCAACGACATCGGAACATCCAAAAAACGTTTCCGCTGCAGAACATTTTCATTTCAACGACCTCGGAACATCCAAAAAACGTTTCCGCTGCAGAACATTTTCATTCCAACGACATCGGAACATCCAAAAAACGTTTCCGCTGCAGAACATTTTCAATCCAACGACATCGGAACATCCAAAAAACGTTTCCGCTGCAGAACATTTTCATTCCAACGACATCGGAACATCCAAAAAACGTTTCCGCTGCAGAACATTTTCATTCCAACGACATCGGAACATCCAAAAAACGTTTCCGCTGCAGAACATTTTCATTCCAATGTCATCGGAACATCCAAAAAACGTTTCCGCTGCAGAACATTTTCATTCCAACGACATCGGAACATCCAAAAAACGTTTCCGCTGCAGAACATTTTCATTCCAACGACATCGGAACATCCAAAAAACGTTTCCGCTGCAGAACATTTTCATTTCAACGACCTCGGAACATCCAAAAAACGTTTCCGCTGCAGAACATTTTCATTCCAACGACATCGGAACATTCAAAAAACGTTTCCGCTGCAGAACATTTTCATTCCAACGACATCGGAACATCCAAAAAACGTTTCCGCTGCAGAACATTTTCATTCCAACGACATCGGAACATTCAAAAAACGTTTCCGCTGCAGAACATTTTCATTTCAACGACCTCGGAACATCCAAAAAACGTTTCCGCTGCAGAACATTTTCATTCCAACGACATCGGAACATCCAAAAAACGTTTCCGCTGCAGAACATTTTCATTCCAACGACATCGGAACATTCAAAAAACGTTTCCGCTGCAGAACATTTTCATTTCAACGACCTCGGAACATCCAAAAAACGTTTCCGCTGCAGAACATTTTCATTCCAACGACATCGGAACATCCAAAAAACGTTTCCGCTGCAGAACATTTTCAATCCAACGACATCGGAACATCCAAAAAACGTTTCCGCTGCAGAACATTTTCATTCCAACGACATCGGAACATTCAAAAAACGTTTCCGCTGCAGAACATTTTCATTTCAACGACCTCGGAACATCCAAAAAACGTTTCCGCTGCAGAACATTTTCATTCCAACGACATCGGAACATCCAAAAAACGTTTCCGCTGCAGAACATTTTCATTTCAACGACCTCGGAACATCCAAAAAACGTTTCCGCTGCAGAACATTTTCATTCCAACGACATCGGAACATCCAAAAAACGTTTCCGCTGCAGAACATTTTCATTCCAACGACATCGGAACATTCAAAAAACGTTTCCGCTGCAGAACATTTTCATTCCAACGACATCGGAACATCCAAAAAACGTTTCCGCTGCAGAACATTTTCATTTAAACGACATCGGAACATTCAAAAAACGTTTCCGCTGCAGAACATTTTCATTTCAACGACCTCGGAACATCCAAAAAACGTTTCCGCTGCAGAACATTTTCATTCCAACGACATCGGAACATCCAAAAAACGTTTCCGCTGCAGAACATTTTCATTCCAACAACATCGGAACATCCAAAAAACGTTTCCGCTGCAGAACATTTTCATTCCAACGACATCGCAACATCCAAAAAACGTTTCCGCTGCAGAACATTTTCATTCCAACGACATCGGAACATTCAAAAAACGTTTCCGCTGCAGAACATTTTCATTCCAACGACATCGGAACATCCAAAAAACGTTTCCGCTGCAGAACATTTTCATTCCAACGACATCGGAACATCCAAAAAACGTTTCCGCTGCAGAACATTTTCAAACCAACGACATCGCAACATCCAAAAAACGTTTCCGCTGCAGAACATTTTCATTCCAACGACATCGGAACATTCAAAAAACGTTTCCGCTGCAGAACATTTTCATTCCAACGACATCGGAACATTCAAAAAACGTTTCCGCTGCAGAACATTTTCAATCCAACGACATCGGAACATCCAAAAAACGTTTCCGCTGCAGAACATTTTCATTCCAACGACATCGGAACATCCAAAAAACGTTTCCGCTGCAGAACATTTTCATTTCAACGACCTCGGAACATCCAAAAAACGTTTCCGCTGCAGAACATTTTCATTTCAACGACCTCGGAACATCCAAAAAACGTTTCCGCTGCAGAACATTTTCATTCCAACGACATCGGAACATCCAAAAAACGTTTCCGCTGCAGAACATTTTCATTCCAACGACATCGGAACATTCAAAAAACGTTTCCGCTGCAGAACATTTTCATTCCAACGACATCGGAACATCCAAAAAACGTTTCCGCTGCAGAACATTTTCATTCCAACGACATCGGAACATTCAAAAAACGTTTCCGCTGCAGAACATTTTCATTTCAACGACCTCGGAACATCCAAAAAACGTTTCCGCTGCAGAACATTTTCATTCCAACGACATCGGAACATTCAAAAAACGTTTCCGCTGCAGAACATTTTCATTCCAACGACATCGGAACATCCAAAAAACGTTTCCGCTGCAGAACATTTTCATTCCAACGACATCGGAACATCCAAAAAACGTTTCCGCTGCAGAACATTTTCATTTCAACGACCTCGGAACATCCAAAAAACGTTTCCGCTGCAGAACATTTTCATTCCAACGACATCGGAACATCCAAAAAACGTTTCCGCTGCAGAACATTTTCATTCCAACGACATCGGAACATTCAAAAAACGTTTCCGCTGCAGAACATTTTCATTCCAACGACATCGGAACATCCAAAAAACGTTTCCGCTGCAGAACATTTTCATTTCAACGACCTCGGAACATCCAAAAAACGTTTCCGCTGCAGAACATTTTCATTCCAACGACATCGGAACATTCAAAAAACGTTTCCGCTGCAGAACATTTTCATTCCAATGACATCGGAACATCCAAAAAACGTTTCCGCTGCAGAACATTTTCAATCCAACGACATCGGAACATCCAAAAAACGTTTCCGCTGCAGAACATTTTCATTCCAACGACATCGGAACATCCAAAAAACGTTTCCGCTGCAGAACATTTTCATTCCAACGACATCGGAACATTCAAAAAACGTTTCCGCTGCAGAACATTTTCATTCCAACGACATCGGAACATCCAAAAAACGTTTCCGCTGTAGAACATTTTCATTCCAACGACATCGGAACATTCAAAAAACGTTTCCGCTGCAGAACATTTTCATTCCAACGACATCGGAACATCCAAAAAACGTTTCCGCTGCAGAACATTTTCAATCCAACGACATCGCAACATCCAAAAAACGTTTCCGCTGCAGAACATTTTCATTCCAACGACATCGGAACATTCAAAAAACGTTTCCGCTGCAGAACATTTTCATTCCAACGACATCGGAACATCCAAAAAACGTTTCCGCTGCAGAACATTTTCATTCCAACGACATCGCAACATTAAAAAAACGTTTCCGCTGCAGAACATTTTCATTTCAACGACCTCGGAACATCCAAAAAACGTTTCCGCTGCAGAACATTTTCATTCCAACGACATCGGAACATCCAAAAAACGTTTCCGCTGCAGAACATTTTCATTCCAACAACATCGGAACATCCAAAAAACGTTTCCGCTGCAGAACATTTTCATTCCAACGACATCGCAACATCCAAAAAACGTTTCCGCTGCAGAACATTTTCATTCCAACGACATCGGAACATTCAAAAAACGTTTCCGCTGCAGAACATTTTCATTCCAACGACATCGGAACATCCAAAAAACGTTTCCGCTGCAGAACATTTTCATTCCAACGACATCGGAACATTCAAAAAACGTTTCCGCTGCAGAACATTTTCATTCCAACGACATCGGAACATCCAAAAAACGTTTCCGCTGCAGAACATTTTCATTCCAACGACATCGCAACATTAAAAAAACGTTTCCGCTGCAGAACATTTTCATTCCAACGACATCGGAACATTCAAAAAACGTTTCCGCTGCAGAACATTTTCATTCCAACGACATCGGAACATCCAAAAAACGTTTCCGCTGCAGAACATTTTCATTTCAACGACCTCGGAACATCCAAAAAACGTTTCCGCTGCAGAACATTTTCATTCCAACGACATCGGAACATCCAAAAAACGTTTCCGCTGCAGAACATTTTCAATCCAACGACATCGGAACATCCAAAAAACGTTTCCGCTGCAGAACATTTTCAATCCAACGACATCGGAACATCCAAAAAACGTTTCCGCTGCAGAACATTTTCATTCCAACGACATCGGAACATCCAAAAAACGTTTCCGCTGCAGAACATTTTCATTTCAACGACCTCGGAACATCCAAAAAACGTTTCCGCTGCAGAACATTTTCATTCCAACGACATCGGAACATCCAAAAAACGTTTCCGCTGCAGAACATTTTCATTCCAACGACATCGGAACATTCAAAAAACGTTTCCGCTGCAGAACATTTTCATTCCAACGACATCGGAACATCCAAAAAACGTTTCCGCTGCAGAACATTTTCATTCCAACGACATCGGAACATTCAAAAAACGTTTCCGCTGCAGAACATTTTCATTTCAACGACCTCGGAACATCCAAAAAACGTTTCCGCTGCAGAACATTTTCATTCCAACGACATCGGAACATCCAAAAAACGTTTCCGCTGCAGAACATTTTCATTCCAACAACATCGGAACATCCAAAAAACGTTTCCGCTGCAGAACATTTTCATTCCAACGACATCGCAACATCCAAAAAACGTTTCCGCTGCAGAACATTTTCATTCCAACGACATCGGAACATTCAAAAAACGTTTCCGCTGCAGAACATTTTCATTCCAACGACATCGGAACATCCAAAAAACGTTTCCGCTGCAGAACATTTTCATTCCAACGACATCGCAACATTAAAAAAACGTTTCCGCTGCAGAACATTTTCATTCCAACGACATCGGAACATTCAAAAAACGTTTCCGCTGCAGAACATTTTCATTCCAACGACATCGGAACATCCAAAAAACGTTTCCGCTGCAGAACATTTTCATTTCAACGACCTCGGAACATCCAAAAAACGTTTCCGCTGCAGAACATTTTCATTCCAACGACATCGGAACATCCAAAAAACGTTTCCGCTGCAGAACATTTTCAATCCAACGACATCGGAACATCCAAAAAACGTTTCCGCTGCAGAACATTTTCATTCCAACGACATCGGAACATCCAAAAAACGTTTCCGCTGCAGAACATTTTCATTCCAACGACATCGGAACATCCAAAAAACGTTTCCGCTGCAGAACATTTTCATTCCAATGACATCGGAACATCCAAAAAACGTTTCCGCTGCAGAACATTTTCATTCCAACGACATCGGAACATCCAAAAAACGTTTCCGCTGCAGAACATTTTCATTCCAACGACATCGGAACATCCAAAAAACGTTTCCGCTGCAGAACATTTTCATTCCAACGACATCGGAACATTCAAAAAACGTTTCCGCTGCAGAACATTTTCATTCCAACGACATCGGAACATCCAAAAAACGTTTCCGCTGCAGAACATTTTCATTCCAACGACATCGGAACATTCAAAAAACGTTTCCGCTGCAGAACATTTTCATTTCAACGACTTCGGAACATCCAAAAAACGTTTCCGCTGCAGAACATTTTCATTCCAACGACATCGGAACATCCAAAAAACGTTTCCGCTGCAGAACATTTTCAATCCAACGACATCGGAACATCCAAAAAACGTTTCCGCTGCAGAACATTTTCATTCCAACGACATCGGAACATCCAAAAAACGTTTCCGCTGCAGAACATTTTCATTCCAACGACATCGGAACATCCAAAAAACGTTTCCGCTGCAGAACATTTTCATTCCAACGACATCGGAACATCCAAAAAACGTTTCCGCTGCAGAACATTTTCATTCCAACGACATCGGAACATTCAAAAAACGTTTCCGCTGCAGAACATTTTCATTCCAACGACATCGGAACATCCAAAAAACGTTTCCGCTGCAGAACATTTTCATTCCAACGACATCGGAACATTCAAAAAACGTTTCCGCTGCAGAACATTTTCAATCCAACGACATCGGAACATCCAAAAAACGTTTCCGCTGCAGAACATTTTCATTCCAACGACCTCGGAACATCCAAAAAACGTTTCCGCTGCAGAACATTTTCATTTCAACGACATCGGAACATCCAAAAAACGTTTCCACTGCAGAACATTTTCAATCCAACGACATCGGAACATCCAAAAAACGTTTCCGCTGCAGAACATTTTCATTCCAACGACATCGGAACATCCAAAAAACGTTTCCGCTGCAGAACATTTTCATTTCAACGACCTCGGAACATCCAAAAAACGTTTCCGCTGCAGAACATTTTCATTCCAACGACATCGGAACATCCAAAAAACGTTTCCGCTGCAGAACATTTTCATTCCAACGACATCGGAACATCCAAAAAACGTTTCCGCTGCAGAACATTTTCATTCCAACGACATCGGAACATCCAAAAAACGTTTCCGCTGCAGAACATTTTCATTCCAACGACATCGGAACATCCAAAAACCGTTTCCGCTGCAGAACATTTTCATTCCAACGACATCGGAACATCCAAAAACCGTTTCCGCTGCAGAACATTTTCATTCCAACGACATCGGAACATCCAAAAACCGTTTCCGCTGCAGAACATTTTCATTCCAACGACATCGGAACATCCAAAAACCGTTTCCGCTGCAGAACATTTTCATTCCAACGACATCGGAACATCCAAAAAACGTTTCCGCTGCAGAACATTTTCATTCCAACGACATCGGAACATCCAAAAAACGTTTCCGCTGCAGAACATTTTCATTCCAACGACATCGGAACATCCAAAAAACGTTTCCGCTGCAGAACATTTTCATTCCAACGACATCGGAACATCCAAAAAACGTTTCCGCTGCAGAACATTTTCGTCTCAACGACATCGGAACATTCAAAAAACGTTTCCGCTGCAGAACATTTTCATTCCAACGACATCGGAACATCCAAAAAACGTTTCCGCTGCAGAACATTTTCATTCCAACGACATCGGAACATTCAAAAAACGTTTCCGCTGCAGAACATTTTCATTTCAACGACCTCGGAACATCCAAAAAACGTTTCCGCTGCAGAACATTTTCATTCCAACGACATCGGAACATCCAAAAAACGTTTCCGCTGCAGAACATTTTCATTCCAACGACATCGGAACATCCAAAAAACATTTCCGCTGCAGAACATTTTCATTCCAACGACATCGGAACATCCAAAAAACGTTTCCGCTGCAGAACATTTTCATTCCAACGACATCGGAACATTCAAAAAACGTTTCCGCCGCAGAACATTTTCATTCCAACGACATCGGAACATCCAAAAAACGTTTCCGCTGCAGAACATTTTCATTCCAACGACATCGGAACATCCAAAAAACGTTTCCGCTGCAGAACATTTTCATTCCAACGACATCGGAACATCCAAAAAACATTTCCGCTGACGAACATTTTCATTCCAACGACATCGGAACATCCAAAAAACGTTTAAGCTGCAGAACATTTTCATTCCAACGACATCGGAACATTCAAAAAACGTTTCCGCTGCAGAACATTTTCATTCCAACGACATCGGAACATCCAAAAAACATTTCCGCTGCAGAACATTTTCATTCCAACGACATCGGAACATCCAAAAAACATTTCCGCTGCAGAACATTTTCATTCCAACGACATCGGAACATCCAAAAAACGTTTAAGCTGCAGAACATTTTCATTCCAACGACATCGGAACATCCAAAAAACATTTCCGCTGCAGAACATTTTCATTCCAACGACATCGGAACATCCAAAAAACATTTCCGCTGCCGAACATTTTCATTCCAACGACATCGGAACATCCAAAAAACGTTTCCGCTGCAGAACATTTTCATTCCAACGACATCGGAACATTCAAAAAACGTTTCCGCCGCAGAACATTTTCATTCCAACGACATCGGAACATCCAAAAAACGTTTCCGCTGCAGAACATTTTCATTCCAACGACATCGGAACATCCAAAAAACATTTCCGCTGCAGAACATTTTCATTCCAACGACATCGGAACATCCAAAAAACATTTCCGCTGACGAACATTTTCATTCCAACGACATCGGAACATCCAAAAAACATTTCCGCTGACGAACATTTTCATTCCAACGACATCGGAACATCCAAAAAACGTTTAAGCTGCAGAACATTTTCATTCCAACGACATCGGAACATTCAAAAAACGTTTCCGCTGCAGAACATTTTCATTCCAACGACATCGGAACATCCAAAAAACGTTTCCGCTGCAGAACATTTTCATTCCAACGACATCGGAACATCCAAAAAACGTTTCCGCTGCAGAACATTTTCATTCCAACGACATCGGAACATCCAAAAAACGTTTCCGCTGCAGAACATTTTCATTCCAACGACATCGGAACATCCAAAAAACATTTCCGCTGCAGAACATTTTCATTCCAACGACATCGGAACATCCAAAAAACATTTCCGCTGCCGAACATTTTCATTCCAACGACATCGGAACATCCAAAAAACGTTTCCGCTGCAGAACATTTTCATTCCAACGACATCGGAACATCCAAAAAACATTTCCGCTGCCGAACATTTTCATTCCAACGACATCGGAACATCCAAAAAACGTTTCCGCTGCAGAACATTTTCATTCCAACGACATCGGAAAAACGTTTCCGCTGCAGAACATTTTCATTCCAACGACATCGGAACATCCAAAAAACGTTTCCGCTGCAGAACATTTTCATTCCAACGACATCCAAAAAACGTTTCCGCTGCAGAACATTTTCATTCCAACGACATCGGAACATCCAAAAAACGTTTCCGCTGCAGAACATTTTCATTCCAACGACATCGGAACATCCAAAAAACGTTTCCGCTGCAGAACATTTTCATTCCAACGACATCGGAACATCCAAAAAACGTTTCCGCTGCAGAACATTTTCATTCCAACGACATCGGAACATCCAAAAAACATTTCCGCTGCAGAACATTTTCATTCCAACGACATCGGAACATTCAAAAAACGTTTCCGCTGCAGAACATTTTCATTCCAACGACATCGGAACATCCAAAAAACGTTTCCGCTGCAGAACATTTTCATTCCAACGACATCGGAAAAACGTTTCCGCATCGGAACATCCAAAAAACGTTTCCGCTGCAGAACATTTTCAATCCAACGACATCGGAACATCCAAAAAACGTTTCCGCTGCAGAACATTTTCAATCCAACGACATCGGAACATCCAAAAAACGTTTCCGCTGCAGAACATTTTCATTCCAACGACATCGGAACATCCAAAAAACGTTTCCGCTGCAGAACATTTTCATTCCAACGACATCGGAACATCCAAAAAACATTTCCGCTGCAGAACATTTTCATTCCAACGACATCGGAACATCCAAAAAACATTTCCGCTGCAGAACATTTTCATTCCAACGACATCGGAACATCCAAAAAACATTTCCGCTGACGAACATTTTCATTCCAACGACATCGGAACATCCAAAAAACGTTTAAGCTGCAGAACATTTTCATTCCAACGACATCGGAACATTCAAAAAACGTTTCCGCTGCAGAACATTTTCATTCCAACGACATCGGAACATCCAAAAAACGTTTCCGCTGCAGAACATTTTCATTCCAACGACATCGGAACATCCAAAAAACGTTTCCGCTGCAGAACATTTTCAATCCAACGACATCGGAACATCCAAAAAACGTTTCCGCTGCAGAACATTTTCATTCCAACGACATCGGAACATCCAAAAAACGTTTCCGCTGCAGAACATTTTCATTCCAACGACATCGGAACATCCAAAAAACATTTCCGCTGCAGAACATTTTCATTCCAACGACATCGGAACATCCAAAAAACATTTCCGCTGACGAACATTTTCATTCCAACGACATCGGAACATCCAAAAAACGTTTAAGCTGCAGAACATTTTCATTCCAACGACATCGGAACATCCAAAAAACGTTTCCGCTGCAGAACATTTTCATTCCAACGACATCGGAACATCCAAAAAACGTTTCCGCTGCAGAACATTTTCATTCCAACGACATCGGAACATCCAAAAAACATTTCCGCTGCAGAACATTTTCATTCCAACGACATCGGAACATCCAAAAAACATTTCCGCTGCCGAACATTTTCATTCCAACGACATCGGAACATCCAAAAAACGTTTCCGCTGCAGAACATTTTCATTCCAACGACATCGGAACATTCAAAAAACGTTTCCGCCGCAGAACATTTTCATTCCAACGACATCGGAACATCCAAAAAACGTTTCCGCTGCAGAACATTTTCATTCCAACGACATCGGAAAAACGTTTCCGCTGCAGAACATTTTCATTCCAACGACATCGGAACATCCAAAAAACGTTTCCGCTGCAGAACATTTTCATTCCAACGACATCCAAAAAACGTTTCCGCTGCAGAACATTTTCATTCCAACGACATCGGAACATCCAAAAAACGTTTCCGCTGCAGAACATTTTCATTCCAACGACATCGGAACATCCAAAAAACGTTTCCGCTGCAGAACATTTTCATTCCAACGACATCGGAACATCCAAAAAACGTTTCCGCTGCAGAACATTTTCATTCCAACGACATCGGAACATCCAAAAAACATTTCCGCTGCAGAACATTTTCATTCCAACGACATCGGAACATTCAAAAAACGTTTCCGCCGCAGAACATTTTCATTCCAACGACATCGGAACATCCAAAAAACGTTTCCGCTGCAGAACATTTTCATTCCAACGACATCGGAAAAACGTTTCCGCATCGGAACATCCAAAAAACGTTTCCGCTGCAGAACATTTTCAATCCAACGACATCGGAACATCCAAAAAACGTTTCCGCTGCAGAACATTTTCATTCCAACGACATCGGAACATCCAAAAAACGTTTCCGCTGCAGAACATTTTCATTCCTACGACATCGGAACATCCAAAAAACGTTTCCGCTGCAGAACATTTTCATTCCAACGACATCGGAACATCCAAAAAACGTTTCCGCTGCAGAACATTTTCATTCCAACGACATCGGAACATTCAAAAAACGTTTCCGCTGCAGAACATTTTCATTCCAACGACATCGGAACATCCAAAAAACGTTTCCGCTGCAGAACATTTTCATTCCAACGACATCGGAACACCCAAAAAACGTTTCCGCTGCAGAACATTTTCATTAAAAACGACATCGGAACATCCAAAAAACGTTTCCGCTGCAGAACATTTTCATTCCAACGACATCGGAACATCCAAAAAACGTTTCCGCTGCAGAACATTTTCATTCCAACGACATCGGAACATCCAAAAAACGTTTCCGCTGCAGAACATTTTCATTCCAACGACATCGGAACATCCAAAAAACGTTTCCGCTGCAGAACATTTTCATTCCAACGACATCGGAACATCCAAAAAACATTTCCGCTGCAGAACATTTTCATTCCAACGACATCGGAACATCCAAAAAACATTTCCGCTGCCGAACATTTTCATTCCAATGACATCGGAACATTCAAAAAACGTTTCCGCTGCAGAACATTTTCATTCCAATGACATCGGAACATCCAAAAAACGTTTCCGCCGCAGAACATTTTCATTCCAACGACATCGGAACATTCAAAAAACGTTTCCGCTGCAGAACATTTTCATTAAAAACGACATCGGAACATCCAAAAAACGTTTCCGCTGCAGAACATTTTCATTCCAACGACATCGGAACATCCAAAAAACGTTTCCGCTGCAGAACATTTTCATTCCAACGACATCGGAACATCCAAAAAACGTTTCCGCTGCAGAACATTTTCATTCCAATGACATCGGAACATCCAAAAAACGTTTCCGCTGCAGAACATTTTCATTCCAACGACATCGGAACATCCAAAAAACGTTTCCGCTGCAGAACATTTTCATTCCAACGACATCGGAACATTCAAAAAACGTTTCCGCTGCAGAACATTTTCATTCCAACGACATCGGAACATCCAAAACACGTTTCCGCTGCAGAACATTTTCAATCCAACGACATCGGAACATCCAAAAAACGTTTCCGCTGCAGAACATTTTCATTCCAACGACATCGGAACATCCAAAAAACGTTTCCGCTGCAGAACATTTTCATTCCAATGACATCGGAACATCCAAAAAACGTTTCCGCTGCAGAACATTTTCATTCCAACGACATCGGAACATCCAAAAAACGTTTCCGCTGCAGAACATTTTCATTCCAACGACATCGGAACATTCAAAAAACGTTTCCGCTGCAGAACATTTTCATTCCAACGACATCGGAACATCCAAAACACGTTTCCGCTGCAGAACATTTTCAATCCAACGACATCGGAACATCCAAAAAACGTTTCCGCTGCAGAACATTTTCATTCCAACGACATCGGAACATCCAAAAAACGTTTCCGCTGCAGAACATTTTCATTCCAACGACATCGGAACACCCAAAAAACATTTCCGCTGCAGAACATTTTCATTAAAAACGACATCGGAACATCCAAAAAACGTTTCCGCTGCAGAACATTTTCATTCCAACGACATCGGAACATCCAAAAAACGTTTCCGCTGCAGAACATTTTCATTCCAACGACATCGGAACATCCAAAAAACGTTTCCGCTGCAGAACATTTTCATCTCAACGACATCGAAACATTCAAAAAACATTTCCGCTGCAGAACATTTTCATTCCAACGACATCGGAAAAACGTTTCCGCATCGGAACATCCAAAAAACGTTTCCGCTGCAGAACATTTTCAATCCAACGACATCGGAACATCCAAAAAACGTTTCCGCTGCAGAACATTTTCATTCCAACGACATCGGAACATCCAAAAAACGTTTCCGCTGCAGAACATTTTCATTCCAACGACATCGGAACATTCAAAAAACGTTTCCGCTGCAGAACATTTTCATTCCAACGACATCGGAACATCCAAAACACGTTTCCGCTGCAGAACATTTTCAATCCAACGACATCGGAACATCCAAAAAACGTTTCCGCTGCAGAACATTTTCATTCCAACGACATCGGAACATCCAAAAAACGTTTCCGCTGCAGAACATTTTCATTCCAACGACATCGGAACATCCAAAAAACGTTTCCGCTGCAGAACATTTTCATTCCAACGACATCGGAACATCCAAAAAACGTTTCCGCTGCAGAACATTTTCATTCCAACGACATCGGAACATTCAAAAAACGTTTCCGCTGCAGAACATTTTCATTCCAACGACATCGGAACATCCAAAACACGTTTCCGCTGCAGAACATTTTCAATCCAACGACATCGGAACATCCAAAAAACGTTTCCGCTGCAGAACATTTTCATTCCAACGACATCGGAACATCCAAAAAACGTTTCCGCTGCAGAACATTTTCATTCCAACGACATCGGAACACCCAAAAAACATTTCCGCTGCAGAACATTTTCATTAAAAACGACATCGGAACATCCAAAAAACGTTTCCGCTGCAGAACATTTTCACTCCACCGACATCGGAACATCCAAAAAACGTTTCCGCTGCAGAACATTTTCATTCCAACGACATCGGAACATCCAAAAAACGTTTCCGCTGCAGAACATTTTCATCTCAACGACATCGAAACATTCAAAAAACATTTCCGCTGCAGAACATTTTCATTCCAACGACATCGGAACACCCAAAAAACGTTTCCGCTGCAGAACATTTTCATCTCAACGACATCGAAACATTCAAAAAACATTTCCGCTGCAGAACATTTTCATTCCAACGACATCGGAACATCCAAAACACGTTTCCGCTGCAGAACATTTTCATCTCAACGACATCGAAACATTCAAAAAACATTTCCGCTGCAGAACATTTTCATTCCAACGACATCGGAAAAACGTTTCCGCATCGGAACATCCAAAAAACGTTTCCGCTGCAGAACATTTTCAATCCAACGACATCGGAACATCCAAAAAACGTTTCCGCTGCAGAACATTTTCTTTCCAACGACATCGGAACATCCAAAAAACGTTTCCGCTGCAGAACATTTTCATTCCAACGACATCGGAACATCCAAAAAACGTTTCCGCTGCAGAACATTTTCATTCCAACGACATCGGAACATTCAAAAAACGTTTCCGCTGCAGAACATTTTCATTCCAACGACATCGGAACATCCAAA
The DNA here is from genome assembly GCF_943734765.1 of Anopheles ziemanni. Taxonomy (NCBI): domain Eukaryota; kingdom Metazoa; phylum Arthropoda; class Insecta; order Diptera; family Culicidae; genus Anopheles; species Anopheles ziemanni. The sequence goes on from NW_026690053.1 coordinate 643,061, forward strand.
ACACGTTTCCGCTGCAGAACATTTTCAATCCAACGACATCGGAACATCCAAAAAACGTTTCCGCTGCAGAACATTTTCATTCCAACGACATCGGAACATCCAAAAAACGTTTCCGCTGCAGAACATTTTCATTCCAACGACATCGGAACACCCAAAAAACATTTCCGCTGCAGAACATTTTCATTAAAAACGACATCGGAACATCCAAAAAACGTTTCCGCTGCAGAACATTTTCATTCCAACGACATCGGAACATCCAAAAAACGTTTCCGCTGCAGAACATTTTCATTCCAACGACATCGGAACATCCAAAAAACGTTTCCGCTGCAGAACATTTTCATTCCAACGACATCGGAACACCCAAAAAACATTTCCGCTGCAGAACATTTTCATTAAAAACGACATCGGAACATCCAAAAAACGTTTCCGCTGCAGAACATTTTCATTCCAACGACATCGGAACATCCAAAAAACGTTTCCGCTGCAGAACATTTTCATCTCAACGACATCGAAACATTCAAAAAACATTTCCGCTGCAGAACATTTTCATTCCAACGACATCGGAACATCCAAAAAACGTTTCCGCTGCAGAACATTTTCATCTCAACGACATCGAAACATTCAAAAAACATTTCCGCTGCAGAACATTTTCATTCCAACGACATCGGAACATCCAAAACACGTTTCCGCTGCAGAACATTTTCAATCCAACGACATCGGAACATCCAAAAAACGTTTCCGCTGCAGAACATTTTCATTCCAACGACATCGGAACATCCAAAAAACGTTTCCGCTGCAGAACATTTTCATTCCAACGACATCGGAACATCCAAAAAACGTTTCCGCTGCAGAACATTTTCATTCCAACGAAATCGGAACATTCAAAAAACGTTTCCGCTGCAGAACATTTTCATTCCAACGACATCGGAACATCCAAAAAACGTTTCCGCTGCAGAACATTTTCATCTCAACGACATCGAAACATCCAAAAAACGTTTCCGCTGCAGAACATTTTCATTAGAACGACATCGGAACATTCAAAAAACGTTTCCGCTGCAGAACATTTTCATCTCAACGACATCGAAACATTCAAAAAACATTTCCGCTGCAGAACATTTTCATTCCAACGACATCGGAACATCCAAAAAACGTTTCCGCTGCAGAACATTTTCATCTCAACGACATCGGAACATTCAAAAAACATTTCCGCTGCAGAACATTTTCATTCCAACGACATCGGAACATCCAAAACACGTTTCCGCTGCAGAACATTTTCAATCCAACGACATCGGAACATCCAAAAAACGTTTCCGCTGCAGAACATTTTCATTCCAACGACATCGGAACATCCAAAAAACGTTTCCGCTGCAGAACATTTTCAATCCAACGACATCGGAACATCCAAAAAACGTTTCCGCTGCAGAACATTTTCATCTCAACGACATCGAAACATTCAAAAAACGTTTCCGCTGCAGAACATTTTCATTCCAACGACATCGGAACATTCAAAAAACATTTCCGCTGCAGAACATTTTCATTCAAAACGACATCGGAACATCCAAAAAACGTTTCCGCTGCAGAACATTTTCATTCCAACGACATCGGAACATTCAAAAAACGTTTCCGCTGCAGAACATTTTCATCTCAACGACATCGAAACATTCAAAAAACATTTCCGCTGCAGAACATTTTCATTCCAACGACATCGGAACATCCAAAAAACGTTTCCGCTGCAGAACATTTTCATCTCAACGACATCGAAACATTCAAAAAACATTTCCGCTGCAGAACATTTTCATATAAAACGACATCGGGATATCTTAAAAACGTTTCCGCTGCAGAACATTTCCATATAAAACGACATCGGAACATCTTAAAAACGTTTCCGCTGCAGAACATTTTCAATCCAACGACATCGGAACATCCAAAAAACGTTTCCGCTGCAGAACATTTTCATTCCAACGACATCGGAACATCCAAAAAACGTTTCCGCTGCAGAACATTTTCATATAAAACGACATCGGAACATCTTAAAAGCGTTTCCGCAGCAGAACATTTCCATATAAAACGACATCGGAACATCTTAAAAACGTTTCCGCTGCAGAACATTTTCATTCCAACGACATCGGAACATCCAAAACACGTTTCCGCTGCAGAACATTTTCAATCCAACGACATCGGAACATCCAAAAAACGTTTCCGCTGCAGAACATTTTCATTCCAACGACATCGGAACATCCAAAAAACGTTTCCGCTGCAGAACATTTTCATTCCAACGACATCGGAACATCCAAAAAACGTTTCCGCTGCAGAACATTTTCATTCCAACGACATCGGAACATTCAAAAAACGTTTCCGCTGCAGAACATTTTCATTCCAACGACATCGGAACATCCAAAACACGTTTCCGCTGCAGAACATTTTCAATCCAACGACATCGGAACATCCAAAAAACGTTTCCGCTGCAGAACATTTTCATTCCAACGACATCGGAACATTCAAAAAACATTTCCGCTGCAGAACATTTTCATTCAAAACGACATCGGAACATCCAAAAAACGTTTCCGCTGCAGAACATTTTCATTCCAACGACATCGGAACATTCAAAAAACGTTTCCGCTGCAGAACATTTTCATTCCAACGACATCGGAACATCCAAAAAACGTTTCCGCTGCAGAACATTTTCATTCCAACGACATCGGAACATCCAAAAAACGTTTCCGCTGCAGAACATTTTCATTCCAACGACATCGGAACATCCAAAACACGTTTCCGCTGCAGAACATTTTCAATCCAACGACATCGGAACATCCAAAAAACGTTTCCGCTGCAGAACATTTTCATTCCAACGACATCGGAACATTCAAAAAACATTTCCGCTGCAGAACATTTTCATTAAAAACGACATCGGAACATCCAAAAAACGTTTCCGCTGCAGAACATTTTCATTCCAACGACATCGGAACATCCAAAAAACGTTTCCGCTGCAGAACATTTTCATTCCAACGACATCGGAACATCCAAAAAACGTTTCCGCTGCAGAACATTTTCATTCCAACGACATCGGAACATCCAAAACACGTTTCCGCTGCAGAACATTTTCATTCCAACGACATCGGAACATTCAAAAAACATTTCCGCTGCAGAACATTTTCATTAAAAACGACATCGGAACATCCAAAAAACGTTTCCGCTGCAGAACATTTTCATTCCAACGACATCGGAACATCCAAAAAACGTTTCCGCTGCAGAACATTTTCATTCCAACGACATCGGAACATCCAAAAAACGTTTCCGCTGCAGAACATTTTCATTCCAACGACATCGGAACATTCAAAAAACGTTTCCGCTGCAGAACATTTTCATTCCAACGACATCGGAACATCCAAAAAACGTTTCCGCTGCAGAACATTTTCATTCCAACGACATCGGAACATCCAAAAAACGTTTCCGCTGCAGAACATTTTCATTCCAACGACATCGGAACATCCAAAACACGTTTCCGCTGCAGAACATTTTCAATCCAACGACATCGGAACATCCAAAAAACGTTTCCGCTGCAGAACATTTTCATTCCAACGACATCGGAACATTCAAAAAACATTTCCGCTGCAGAACATTTTCATTCAAAACGACATCGGAACATCCAAAAAACGTTTCCGCTGCAGAACATTTTCATTCCAACGACATCGGAACATTCAAAAAACGTTTCCGCTGCAGAACATTTTCATTCCAACGACATCGGAACATCCAAAAAACGTTTCCGCTGCAGAACATTTTCATTCCAACGACATCGGAACATCCAAAAAACGTTTCCGCTGCAGAACATTTTCATTCCAACGACATCGGAACATCCAAAACACGTTTCCGCTGCAGAACATTTTCAATCCAACGACATCGGAACATCCAAAAAACGTTTCCGCTGCAGAACATTTTCATTCCAACGACATCGGAACATCCTAAAAACGTTTCCGCTGCAGAACATTTTCATTTAAACGACATCGGAACATCCAAAAAACGTTTCCGCTGCAGAACATTTTCATTCCAACGACATCGGAACATCCAAAAAACGTTTCCGCTGCAGAACATTTTCATTCCAACGACATCGGAACATCCAAAAAACGTTTCCGCTGCAGAACATTTTCATTAAAAACGACATCGGAACATCCAAAAAACGTTTCCGCTGCAGAACATTTTCATTCCAACGACATCGGAACATCCAAAAAACGTTTCCGCTGCAGAACATTTTCATTCCAACGACATCGGAACATCCAAAAAACGTTTCCGCTGCAGAACATTTTCATTCCAACGACATCGGAACATCCAAAACACGTTTCCGCTGCAGAACATTTTCATTCCAACGACATCGGAACATTCAAAAAACATTTCCGCTGCAGAACATTTTCATTAAAAACGACATCGGAACATCCAAAAAACGTTTCCGCTGCAGAACATTTTCATTCCAACGACATCGGAATATCCAAAAAACGTTTCCGCTGCAGAACATTTTCATTCCAACGACATCGGAACATCCAAAAAACGTTTCCGCTGCAGAACATTTTCATTCCAACGACATCGGAACATTCAAAAAACATTTCCGCTGCAGAACATTTTCATTCAAAACGACATCGGAACATCCAAAAAACGTTTCCGCTGCAGAACATTTTCATTCCAACGACATCGGAACATTCAAAAAACGTTTCCGCTGCAGAACATTTTCATTCCAACGACATCGGAACATCCAAAAAACGTTTCCGCTGCAGAACATTTTCATTCCAACGACATCGGAACATCCAAAAAACGTTTCCGCTGCAGAACATTTTCATTCCAACGACATCGGAACATCCAAAACACGTTTCCGCTGCAGAACATTTTCAATCCAACGACATCGGAACATCCAAAAAACGTTTCCGCTGCAGAACATTTTCATTCCAACGACATCGGAACATTCAAAAAACATTTCCGCTGCAGAACATTTTCATTAAAAACGACATCGGAACATCCAAAAAACGTTTCCGCTGCAGAACATTTTCATTCCAACGACATCGGAACATCCAAAAAACGTTTCCGCTGCAGAACATTTTCATTCCAACGACATCGGAACATCCAAAAAACGTTTCCGCTGCAGAACATTTTCATTCCAACGACATCGGAACATCCAAAACACGTTTCCGCTGCAGAACATTTTCATTCCAACGACATCGGAACATTCAAAAAACATTTCCGCTGCAGAACATTTTCATTAAAAACGACATCGGAACATCCAAAAAACGTTTCCGCTGCAGAACATTTTCATTCCAACGACATCGGAACATCCAAAAAACGTTTCCGCTGCAGAACATTTTCATTCCAACGACATCGGAACATCCAAAAAACGTTTCCGCTGCAGAACATTTTCATTCCAACGACATCGGAACATTCAAAAAACGTTTCCGCTGCAGAACATTTTAATTCCAACGACATCGGAACATCCAAAAACCGTTTCCGCTGCAGAACATTTTCATTCCAACGACATCGGAACATCCAAAAAACGTTTCCGCTGCAGAACATTTTCATTTAAACGACATCGGAACATCCAAAAAACGTTTCCGCTGCAGAACATTTTCATTTAAACGACATCGGAACATCCAAAAAACGTTTCCGCTGCAGAACATTTTCATTCCAACGACATCGGAACATTCAAAAAACATTTCCGCTGCAGATCATTTTCATTAAAAACGACATCGGAACATCCAAAAAACGTTTCCGCTGCAGAACATTTTCATTCCAACGACATCGGAACATTCAAAAAACGTTTCCGCTGCAGAACATTTTCATTCCAACGACATCGGAACATTCAAAAAACATTTCCGCTGCAGAACATTTTCATTAAAAACGACATCGGAACATCCAAAAAACGTTTCCGCTGCAGAACATTTTCATTCCAACGACATCGGAACATCCAAAAAACGTTTCCGCTGCAGAACATTTTCATTCCAACGACATCGGAACATCCAAAAAACGTTTCCGCTGCAGAACATTTTCATTCCAACGACATCGGAACATCCAAAAAACGTTTCCGCTGCAGAACATTTTCATTTAAACGACATCGGAACATCCAAAAAACGTTTCCGCTGCAGAACATTTTCATTCCAACGACATCGGAACATTCAAAAAACATTTCCGCTGCAGATCATTTTCATTAAAAACGACATCGGAACATCCAAAAAACGTTTCCGCTGCAGAACATTTTCATTTAAACGACATCGGAACATCCAAAAAACGTTTCCGCTGCAGAACATTTTCATTCCAACGACATCGGAACATTCAAAAAACATTTCCGCTGCAGAACATTTTCATTAAAAACGACATCGGAACATCCAAAAAACGTTTCCGCTGCAGAACATTTTCATTCCAACGACATCGGAACATCCAAAAAACGTTTCCGCTGCAGAACATTTTCATTCCAACGACATCGGAACATCCAAAAAACGTTTCCGCTGCAGAACATTTTCATTCCAACGACATCGGAACATTCAAAAAACGTTTCCGCTGCAGAACATTTTCATTCCAACGACATCGGAACATCCAAAAACCGTTTCCGCTGCAGAACATTTTCATTCCAACGACATCGGAACATCCAAAAAACGTTTCCGCTGCAGAACATTTTCATTTAAACGACATCGGAACATCCAAAAAACGTTTCCGCTGCAGAACATTTTCATTTAAACGACATCGGAACATCCAAAAAACGTTTCCGCTGCAGAACATTTTCATTCCAACGACATCGGAACATTCAAAAAACATTTCCGCTGCAGATCATTTTCATTAAAAACGACATCGGAACATCCAAAAAACGTTTCCGCTGCAGAACATTTTCATTCCAACGACATCGGAACATCCAAAAAACGTTTCCGCTGCAGAACATTTTCATTTAAACGACATCGGAACATCCAAAAAACGTTTCCGCTGCAGAACATTTTCATTCCAACGACATCGGAACATTCAAAAAACATTTCCGCTGCAGAACATTTTCATTAAAAACGACATCGGAACATCCAAAAAACGTTTCCGCTGCAGAACATTTTCATTCCAACGACATCGGAACATCCAAAAAACGTTTCCGCTGCAGAACATTTTCATTCCAACGACATCGGAACATCCAAAAAACGTTTCCGCTGCAGAACATTTTCATTCCAACGACATCGGAACATCCAAAAAACGTTTCCGCTGCAGAACATTTTCATTCCAACGACATCGGAACATCCAAAAAACGTTTCCGCTGCAGAACATTTTCATTCCAACGACATCGGAACATTCAAAAAACATTTCCGCTGCAGATCATTTTCATTAAAAACGACATCGGAACATCCAAAAAACGTTTCCGCTGCAGAACATTTTCATTCCAACGACATCGGAACATCCAAAAAACGTTTCCGCTGCAGAACATTTTCATTCCAACGACATCGGAACATCCAAAAAACGTTTCCGCTGCAGAACATTTTCATCTCAACGACATCGAAACATTCAAAAAACATTTCCGCTGCAGAACATTTTCATTCCAACGACATCGGAACATCCAAAACACGTTTCCGCTGCAGAACATTTTCAATCCAACGACATCGGAACATCCAAAAAACGTTTCCGCTGCAGAACATTTTCATTCCAACGACATCGGAACATCCAAAAAACGTTTCCGCTGCAGAACATTTTCATTCCAACGACATCGGAACATCCAAAAAACGTTTCCGCTGCAGAACATTTTCATTCCAATGACATCGGAACATCCAAAAAACGTTTCCGCTGCAGAACATTTTCAATCCAACGACATCGGAACATCCAAAAAACGTTTCCGCTGCAGAACATTTTCATTCCAATGACATCGGAACATTCAAAAAACATTTCCGCTGCAGATCATTTTCATTAAAAACGACATCGGAACATCCAAAAAACGTTTCCGCTGCAGAACATTTTCATTCCAATGACATCGGAACATCAAAAAAACGTTTCCGCTGCAGAACATTTTCATTCCAACGACATCGGAACATTCAAAAAACATTTCCGCTGCAGAACATTTTCATTAAAAACGACATCGGAACATCCAAAAAACGTTTCCGCTGCAGAACATTTTCATTCCAACGACATCGGAACATCCAAAAAACGTTTCCGCTGCAGAACATTTTCATTCCAACGACATCGGAACATCCAAAAAACGTTTCCGCTGCAGAACATTTTCATTCCAACGACATCGGAACATTCAAAAAACGTTTCCGCTGCAGAACATTTTCATTCCAACGACATCGGAACATCCAAAAACCGTTTCCGCTGCAGAACATTTTCATTCCAACGACATCGGAACATCCAAAAAACGTTTCCGCTGCAGAACATTTTCATTTAAACGACATCGGAACATCCAAAAAACGTTTCCGCTGCAGAACATTTTCATTTAAACGACATCGGAACATCCAAAAAACGTTTCCGCTGCAGAACATTTTCATTCCAACGACATCGGAACATTCAAAAAACATTTCCGCTGCAGATCATTTTCATTAAAAACGACATCGGAACATCCAAAAAACGTTTCCGCTGCAGAACATTTTCATTCCAACGACATCGGAACATCCAAAAAACGTTTCCGCTGCAGAACATTTTCATTTAAACGACATCGGAACATCCAAAAAACGTTTCCGCTGCAGAACATTTTCATTCCAACGACATCGGAACATTCAAAAAACATTTCCGCTGCAGAACATTTTCATTAAAAACGACATCGGAACATCCAAAAAACGTTTCCGCTGCAGAACATTTTCATTCCAACGACATCGGAACATCCAAAAAACGTTTCCGCTGCAGAACATTTTCATTCCAACGACATCGGAACATCCAAAAAACGTTTCCGCTGCAGAACATTTTCATTCCAACGACATCGGAACATCCAAAAAACGTTTCCGCTGCAGAACATTTTCATTCCAACGACATCGGAACATCCAAAAAACGTTTCCGCTGCAGAACATTTTCATTCCAACGACATCGGAACATTCAAAAAACATTTCCGCTGCAGATCATTTTCATTAAAAACGACATCGGAACATCCAAAAAACGTTTCCGCTGCAGAACATTTTCATTCCAACGACATCGGAACATCCAAAAAACGTTTCCGCTGCAGAACATTTTCATTCCAACGACATCGGAACATCCAAAAAACGTTTCCGCTGCAGAACATTTTCATCTCAACGACATCGAAACATTCAAAAAACATTTCCGCTGCAGAACATTTTCATTCCAACGACATCGGAACATCCAAAACACGTTTCCGCTGCAGAACATTTTCAATCCAACGACATCGGAACATCCAAAAAACGTTTCCGCTGCAGAACATTTTCATTCCAACGACATCGGAACATCCAAAAAACGTTTCCGCTGCAGAACATTTTCATTCCAACGACATCGGAACATCCAAAAAACGTTTCCGCTGCAGAACATTTTCATTCCAATGACATCGGAACATCCAAAAAACGTTTCCGCTGCAGAACATTTTCAATCCAACGACATCGGAACATCCAAAAAACGTTTCCGCTGCAGAACATTTTCATTCCAACGACATCGGAACATCCAAAACACGTTTCCGCTGCAGAACATTTTCAATCCAACGACATCGGAACATCCAAAAAACGTTTCCGCTGCAGAACATTTTCATTCCAACGACATCGGAACATCCAAAAAACGTTTCCGCTGCAGAACATTTTCATTCCAACGACATCGGAACATCCAAAAAACGTTTCCGCTGCAGAACATTTTCATTCCAATGACATCGGAACATCAAAAAAACGTTTCCGCTGCAGAACATTTTCATTCCAACGACATCGGAACATCCAAAAAACGTTTCCGCTGCAGAACATTTTCATCTCAACGACATCGAAACATTCAAAAAACATTTCCGCTGCAGAACATTTTCATTCCAACGACATCGGAACATCCAAAAAACGTTTCCGCTGCAGAACATTTTCATTCCAACGACATCGGAACATTCAAAAAACATTTCCGCTGCAGATCATTTTCATTAAAAACGACATCGGAACATCCAAAAAACGTTTCCGCTGCAGAACATTTTCATTCCAACGACATCGGAACATCCAAAAAACGTTTCCGCTGCAGAACATTTTCATTCCAACGACATCGGAACATCCACAAAACGTTTCCGCTGCAGAACATTTTCATCTCAACGACATCGAAACATTCAAAAAACATTTCCGCTGCAGAACATTTTCATTCCAACGACATCGGAACATCCAAAAAACGTTTCCGCTGCAGAACATTTTCATCTCAACGACATCGAAACATTCAAAAAACATTTCCGCTGCAGAACATTTTCATCTCAACGACATCGAAACATTCAAAAAACATTTCCGCTGCAGAACATTTTCATTCCAACGACATCGGAACATCCAAAACACGTTTCCGCTGCAGAACATTTTCAATCCAACGACATCGGAACATCCAAAAAACGTTTCCGCTGCAGAACATTTTCATTCCAACGACATCGGAACATTCAAAAAACGTTTCCGCTGCAGAACATTTTCATTCCAACGACATCGGAACATCCAAAAAACGTTTCCGCTGCAGAACATTTTCATTCCAACGACATCGGAACATCCAAAAAACATTTCCGCTGCAGAACATTTTCATTCCAACGACATCGGAACATCCAAAACACGTTTCCGCTGCAGAACATTTTCAATCCAACGACATCGGAACATCCAAAAAACGTTTCCGCTGCAGAACATTTTCATTCCAACGACATCGGAACATCCAAAAAACGTTTCCGCTGCAGAACATTTTCATTCCAACGACATCGGAACATCCAAAAAACGTTTCCGCTGCAGAACATTTTCATTCCAATGACATCGGAACATCCAAAAAACGTTTCCGCTGCAGAACATTTTCATTCCAACGACATCGGAACATCCAAAAAACGTTTCCGCTGCAGAACATTTTCATTCCAACGACATCGGAACATCCAAAAAACGTTTCCGCTGCAGAACATTTTCATCTCAACGACATCGAAACATTCAAAAAACATTTCCGCTGCAGAACATTTTCATTCCAACGACATCGGAACATCCAAAAAACGTTTCCGCTGCAGAACATTTTCATTCCAACGACATCGGAACATCCAAAAAACGTTTCCGCTGCAGAACATTTTCATCTCAACGACATCGGAACATCCAAAAAACGTTTCCGCTGCAGAACATTTTCATTCCAATGACATCGGAACATCCAAAAAACGTTTCCGCTGCAGAACATTTTCATTCCAACGACATCGGAACATCCAAAAAACATTTCCGCTGCAGAACATTTTCATCTCAACGACATCGGAACATCCAAAAAACGTTTCCGCTGCAGAACATTTTCATTCCAATGACATCGGAACATCCAAAAAACGTTTCCGCTGCAGAACATTTTCATTCCAACGACATCGGAACATCCAAAAAACGTTTCCGCTGCAGAACATTTTCATTCCAACGACATCGGAACATCCAAAAAACGTTTCCGCTGCAGAACATTTTCATTCCAACGACATCGGAACATCCAAAAAACATTTCCGCTGCAGAACATTTTCATTCCAACGACATCGGAACATCCAAAAAACGTTTCCGCTGCAGAACATTTTCATCTCAACGACATCGGAACATCCAAAAAACGTTTCCGCTGCAGAACATTTTCATTCCAACGACATCGGAACATCCAAAAAACGTTTCCGCTGCAGAACATTTTCATTCCAACGACATCGGAACATCCAAAAAACGTTTCCGCTGCAGAACATTTTCATCTCAACGACATCGGAACATCCAAAAAACGTTTCCGCTGCAGAACATTTTCATTCCAATGACATCGGAACATCCAAAAAACATTTCCGCTGCAGAACATTTTCAATCCAACGACATCGGAACATCCAAAAAACGTTTCCGCTGCAGAACATTTTCATTCCAACGACATCGGAACATCCAAAAAACGTTTCCGCTGCAGAACATTTTCATTCCAACGACATCGGAACATCCAAAAAACGTTTCCGCTGCAGAACATTTTCATTCCAACGACATCGGAACATCCAAAAAACGTTTCCGCTGCAGAACATTTTCATCTCAACGACATCGGAACATCCAAAAAACGTTTCCGCTGCAGAACATTTTCATTCCAATGACATCGGAACATCCAAAAAACATTTCCGCTGCAGAACATTTTCAATCCAACGACATCGGAACATCCAAAAAACGTTTCCGCTGCAGAACATTTTCATTCCAACGACATCGGAACATCCAAAAAACGTTTCCGCTGCAGAACATTTTCATTCCAACGACATCGGAACATCCAAAAAACGTTTCCGCTGCAGAACATTTTCATTCCAACGACATCGGAACATCCAAAAAACGTTTCCGCTGCAGAACATTTTCATTCCAACGACCTCGGAACATCCAAAAAACGTTTCCGCTGCAGAACATTTTCATTCCAACGACATCGGAACATCCAAAAAACGTTTCCGCTGCAGAACATTTTCAATCCAACGACATCGGAACATCCAAAAAACGTTTCCGCTGCAGAACATTTTCATTCCAACGACATCGGAACATCCAAAAAACATTTCCGCTGCAGAACATTTTCATCTCAACGACATCGAAACATTCAAAAAACATTTCCGCTGCAGAACATTTTCATTCCAACGACATCGGAACATCCAAAAAACGTTTCCGCTGCAGAACATTTTCATCTCAACGACATCGGAACATCCAAAAAACGTTTCCGCTGCAGAACATTTTCATTCCAATGACATCGGAACATCCAAAAAACGTTTCCGCTGCAGAACATTTTCATTCCAATGACATCGGAACATCCAAAAAACGTTTCCGCTGCAGAACATTTTCATTCCAACGACATCGGAACATCCAAAAAACATTTCCGCTGCAGAACATTTTCATCTCAACGACATCGGAACATCCAAAAAACGTTTCCGCTGCAGAACATTTTCATTCCAATGACATCGGAACATCCAAAAAACGTTTCCGCTGCAGAACATTTTCATTCCAACGACATCGGAACATCCAAAAAACGTTTCCGCTGCAGAACATTTTCATTCCAACGACATCGGAACATCCAAAAAACGTTTCCGCTGCAGAACATTTTCATTCCAACGACATCGGAACATCCAAAAAACATTTCCGCTGCAGAACATTTTCATTCCAACGACATCGGAACATCCAAAAAACGTTTCCGCTGCAGAACATTTTCATTCCAATGACATCGGAACATCCAAAAAACATTTCCGCTGCAGAACATTTTCAATCCAACGACATCGGAACATCCAAAAAACGTTTCCGCTGCAGAACATTTTCATTCCAACGACATCGGAACATCCAAAAAACGTTTCCGCTGCAGAACATTTTCATTCCAACGACATCGGAACATCCAAAAAACATTTCCGCTGCAGAACATTTTCATCTCAACGACATCGGAACATCCAAAAAACGTTTCCGCTGCAGAACATTTTCATTCCAATGACATCGGAACATCCAAAAAACATTTCCGCTGCAGAACATTTTCAATCCAACGACATCGGAACATCCAAAAAACGTTTCCGCTGCAGAACATTTTCATTCCAATGACATCGGAACATCCAAAAAACATTTCCGCTGCAGAACATTTTCATTCCAACGACATCGGAACATCCAAAAAACGTTTCCGCTGCAGAACATTTTCATTCCAACGACATCGGAACATCCAAAAAACGTTTCCGCTGCAGAACATTTTCATTCCAACGACATCGGAACATCCAAAAAACATTTCCGCTGCAGAACATTTTCATCTCAACGACATCGGAACATCCAAAAAACGTTTCCGCTGCAGAACATTTTCATTCCAATGACATCGGAACATCCAAAAAACATTTCCGCTGCAGAACATTTTCAATCCAACGACATCGGAACATCCAAAAAACGTTTCCGCTGCAGAACATTTTCATTCCAACGACATCGGAACATCCAAAAAACGTTTCCGCTGCAGAACATTTTCATTCCAACGACATCGGAACATCCAAAAAACGTTTCCGCTGCAGAACATTTTCATTCCAACGACATCGGAACATCCAAAAAACGTTTCCGCTGCAGAACATTTTCATCTCAACGACATCGGAACATCCAAAAAACGTTTCCGCTGCAGAACATTTTCATTCCAATGACATCGGAACATCCAAAAAACATTTCCGCTGCAGAACATTTTCAATCCAACGACATCGGAACATCCAAAAAACGTTTCCGCTGCAGAACATTTTCATTCCAACGACATCGGAACATCCAAAAAACGTTTCCGCTGCAGAACATTTTCATTCCAACGACCTCGGAACATCCAAAAAACGTTTCCGCTGCAGAACATTTTCATTCCAACGACATCGGAACATCCAAAAAACGTTTCCGCTGCAGAACATTTTCAATCCAACGACATCGGAACATCCAAAAAACGTTTCCGCTGCAGAACATTTTCATTCCAACGACATCGGAACATCCAAAAAACATTTCCGCTGCAGAACATTTTCATCTCAACGACATCGAAACATTCAAAAAACATTTCCGCTGCAGAACATTTTCAATCCAACGACATCGGAACATCCAAAAAACGTTTCCGCTGCAGAACATTTTCATTCCAACGACATCGGAACATCCAAAAAACGTTTCCGCTGCAGAACATTTTCATCTCAACGACATCGGAACATCCAAAAAACGTTTCCGCTGCAGAACATTTTCATTCCAATGACATCGGAACATCCAAAAAACGTTTCCGCTGCAGAACATTTTCATTCCAACGACATCGGAACATCCAAAAAACATTTCCGCTGCAGAACATTTTCATCTCAACGACATCGGAACATCCAAAAAACGTTTCCGCTGCAGAACATTTTCATTCCAATGACATCGGAACATCCAAAAAACGTTTCCGCTGCAGAACATTTTCATTCCAACGACATCGGAACATCCAAAAAACGTTTCCGCTGCAGAACATTTTCATTCCAACGACATCGGAACATCCAAAAAACGTTTCCGCTGCAGAACATTTTCACTCCAACGACATCGGAACATCCAAAAAACATTTCCGCTGCAGAACATTTTCATTCCAACGACATCGGAACATCCAAAAAACGTTTCCGCTGCAGAACATTTTCATCTCAACGACATCGGAACATCCAAAAAACGTTTCCGCTGCAGAACATTTTCATTCCAACGACATCGGAACATCCAAAAAACGTTTCCGCTGCAGAACATTTTCATTCCAACGACATCGGAACATCCAAAAAACGTTTCCGCTGCAGAACATTTTCATCTCAACGACATCGGAACATCCAAAAAACGTTTCCGCTGCAGAACATTTTCATTCCAATGACATCGGAACATCCAAAAAACATTTCCGCTGCAGAACATTTTCATCTCAACGACATCGGAACATCCAAAAAACGTTTCCGCTGCAGAACATTTTCATTCCAATGACATCGGAACATCCAAAAAACGTTTCCGCTGCAGAACATTTTCATTCCAACGACATCGGAACATCCAAAAAACGTTTCCGCTGCAGAACATTTTCATTCCAACGACATCGGAACATCCAAAAAACGTTTCCGCTGCAGAACATTTTCATCTCAACGACATCGGAACATCCAAAAAACGTTTCCGCTGCAGAACATTTTCATTCCAATGACATCGGAACATCCAAAAAACATTTCCGCTGCAGAACATTTTCAATCCAACGACATCGGAACATCCAAAAAACGTTTCCGCTGCAGAACATTTTCATTCCAACGACATCGGAACATCCAAAAAACGTTTCCGCTGCAGAACATTTTCATTCCAACGACCTCGGAACATCCAAAAAACGTTTCCGCTGCAGAACATTTTCATTCCAACGACATCGGAACATCCAAAAAACGTTTCCGCTGCAGAACATTTTCATTCCAACGACATCGGAACATCCAAAAAACATTTCCGCTGCAGAACATTTTCATCTCAACGACATCGGAACATCCAAAAAACGTTTCCGCTGCAGAACATTTTCATTCCAACGACATCGGAACATCCAAAAAACGTTTCCGCTGCAGAACATTTTCATTCCAACGACATCGGAACATCCAAAAAACGTTTCCGCTGCAGAACATTTTCAATCCAACGACATCGGAACATCCAAAAAACGTTTCCGCTGCAGAACATTTTCATTCCAACGACATCGGAACATCCAAAAAACATTTCCGCTGCAGAACATTTTCATCTCAACGACATCGAAACATTCAAAAAACATTTCCGCTGCAGAACATTTTCATTCCAACGACATCGGAACATCCAAAAAACGTTTCCGCTGCAGAACATTTTCATCTCAACGACATCGGAACATCCAAAAAACGTTTCCGCTGCAGAACATTTTCATTCCAATGACATCGGAACATCCAAAAAACGTTTCCGCTGCAGAACATTTTCATTCCAACGACATCGGAACATCCAAAAAACGTTTCCGCTGCAGAACATTTTCAATCCAACGACCTCGGAACATCCAAAAAACGTTTCCGCTGCAGAACATTTTCATTCCAATGACATCGGAACATCCAAAAAACATTTCCGCTGCAGAACATTTTCAATCCAACGACATCGGAACATCCAAAAAACGTTTCCGCTGCAGAACATTTTCATTCCAACGACATCGGAACATCCAAAAAACGTTTCCGCTGCAGAACATTTTCATTCCAACGACCTCGGAACATCCAAAAAACGTTTCCGCTGCAGAACATTTTCATTCCAACGACATCGGAACATCCAAAAAACGTTTCCGCTGCAGAACATTTTCATTCCAACGACATCGGAACATCCAAAAAACGTTTCCGCTGCAGAACATTTTCATTCCAATGACATCGGAACATCCAAAAAACGTTTCCGCTGCAGAACATTTTCATTCCAACGACATCGGAACATCCAAAAAACGTTTCCGCTGCAGAACATTTTCATTCCAACGACATCGGAACATCCAAAAAACATTTCCGCTGCAGAACATTTTCATCTCAACGACATCGAAACATTCAAAAAACATTTCCGCTGCAGAACATTTTCATTCCAACGACATCGGAACATCCAAAAAACGTTTCCGCTGCAGAACATTTTCATTCCAACGACATCGGAACATCCAAAAAACGTTTCCGCTGCAGAACATTTTCATCTCAACGACATCGGAACATCCAAAAAACGTTTCCGCTGCAGAACATTTTCATTCCAATGACATCGGAACATCCAAAAAACGTTTCCGCTGCAGAACATTTTCATTCCAACGACATCGGAACATTCAAAAAACGTTTCCGCTGCAGAACATTTTCATTCCAACGACATCGGAACATCCAAAAAACGTTTCCGCTGCAGAACATTTTCATCTCAACGACATCGGAACATCCAAAAAACGTTTCCGCTGCAGAACATTTTCATTCCAATGACATCGGAACATCCAAAAAACATTTCCGCTGCAGAACATTTTCAATCCAACGACATCGGAACATTCAAAAAACGTTTCCGCTGCAGAACATTTTCATTCCAACGACATCGGAACATCCAAAAAACGTTTCCGCTGCAGAACATTTTCATTCCAACGACATCGGAACATCCAAAAAACGTTTCCGCTGCAGAACATTTTCATCTCAACGACATCGGAACATCCAAAAAACGTTTCCGCTGCAGAACATTTTCATTCCAACGACATCGGAACATCCAAAAAACGTTTCCGCTGCAGAACATTTTCATCTCAACGACATCGGAACATCCAAAAAACGTTTCCGCTGCAGAACATTTTCATTCCAATGACATCGGAACATCCAAAAAACGTTTCCGCTGCAGAACATTTTCATTCCAACGACATCGGAACATCCAAAAAACGTTTCCGCTGCAGAACATTTTCATTCCAACGACACCGGAACATTCAAAAAACGTTTCCGCTGCAGAACATTTTCATTCCAACGACATCGGAACATCCAAAAAACGTTTCCGCTGCAGAACATTTTCATTTCAACGACCTCGGAACATCCAAAAAACGTTTCCGCTGCAGAACATTTTCATTCCAACGACATCGGAACATTCAAAAAACGTTTCCGCTGCAGAACATTTTCATTCCAAAGACATCGGAACATCCAAAACACGTTTCCGCTGCAGAACATTTTCATTCCAACGACATCGGAACATTCAAAAAACATTTCCGCTGCAGAACATTTTCATTAAAAACGACATCGGAACATCCAAAAAACGTTTCCGCTGCAGAACATTTTCATTCCAACGACATCGGAACATCCAAAAAACGTTTCCGCTGCAGAACATTTTCATTCCAACGACATCGGAACATCCAAAAAACGTTTCCGCTGCAGAACATTTTCATATATAACGACATCGGAACATCTTAAAAACGTTTCCGCTGCAGAACATTTCCATATATAACGACATCGGAACATCTTAAAAACGTTTCCGCTGCAGAACATTTTCATTCCAACAACATCGGAACATCCAAAAAACGTTTCCGCTGCAGAACATTTTCATTCCAACGACATCGGAACATCCAAAAAACGTTTCCGCTGCAGAACATTTTCATTCCAACGACATCGGAACATCCAAAAAACGTTTCCGCTGCAGAACATTTTCATATATAACGACATCGGAACATCCAAAAAACGTTTCCGCTGCAGAACATTTTCAATCCAACGACATCGGAACATCCAAAAAACGTTTCCGCTGCAGAACATTTTCATTCCAACGACATCGGAACATCCAAAAAACGTTTCCGCTGCAGAACATTTTCATTCCAACGACATCGGAACATCCAAAAAACGTTTCCGCTGCAGAACATTTTCATTCCAATGACATCGGAACATCCAAAAAACGTTTCCGCTGCAGAACATTTTCATTCCAACGACATCGGAACATCCAAAAAACGTTTCCGCTGCAGAACATTTTCATTCCAACGACATCGGAACATTCAAAAAACGTTTCCGCTGCAGAACATTTTCATTCCAACGACATCGGAACATCCAAAAAACGTTTCCGCTGCAGAACATTTTCATTCCAACGACATCGGAACATCCAAAAAACGTTTCCGCTGCAGAACATTTTCATTCCAACGACATCGGAACATCCAAAAAACGTTTCCGCTGCAGAACATTTTCATTCCAACGACATCGGAACATCCAAAAAACGTTTCCGCTGCAGAACATTTTCATTCCAATGACATCGGAACATCCAAAAAACGTTTCCGCTGCAGAACATTTTCATTCCAACGACATCGGAACATCCAAAAAACGTTTCCGCTGCAGAACATTTTCATTCCAACGACATCGGAACATTCAAAAAACGTTTCCGCTGCAGAACATTTTCATTCCAACGACATCGGAACATCGAAAAAACGTTTCCGCTGCAGAACATTTTCATTCCAACGACATCGGAACATCCAAAAAACATTTCCGCTGCAGAACATTTTCATTCCAACGACATCGGAACATCCAAAACACGTTTCCGCTGCAGAACATTTTCAATCCAACGACATCGGAACATCCAAAAAACGTTTCCGCTGCAGAACATTTTCATTCCAACGACATCGGAACATCCAAAAAACGTTTCCGCTGCAGAACATTTTCATTCCAACGACATCGGAACATCCAAAAAACGTTTCCGCTGCAGAACATTTTCATTCCAACGACATCGGAACATCCAAAAAACGTTTCCGCTGCAGAACATTTTCATTCCAACGACATCGGAACATCCAAAATACGTTTCCGCTGCAGAACATTTTCATTTCAACGACATCGGAACATTCAAAAAACGTTTCCGCTGCAGAACATTTTCATTCCAACGACATCGGAACATCCAAAAAACGTTTCCGCTGCAGAACATTTTCATTCCAACGACATCGGAACATCCAAAAAACGTTTCCGCTGCAGAACATTTTCATTCCAACGACATCGGAACATCAAAAACGTTTCCGCTGCAGAACATTTTCATTCCAACGACATCGGAACATTCAAAAAACGTTTCCGCTGCAGAACATTTTCACTCCAACGACATCGGAACATTCAAAAAACGTTTCCGCTGCAGAACATTTTCATTCCAACGACATCGGAACATTCAAAAAACGTTTCCGCTGCAGAACATTTTCATTCCAACGACATCGGAACATCCAAAAAACGTTTCCGCTGCAGAACATTTTCATTCCAACGACATCGGAACATCCAAAAAACGTTTCCGCTGCAGAACATTTTCATTCCAACGACATCGGAACATTCAAAAAACGTTTCCGCTGCAGAACATTTTCATTTAAACGACATCGGAACATTCAAAAAACGTTTCCGCTGCAGAACATTTTCATTCCAACGACATCGGAACATCCAAAAAACGTTTCCGCTGCAGAACATTTTCATTCCAACGACATCGGAACATCCAAAATACGTTTCCGCTGCAGAACATTTTCATTTCAACGACATCGGAACATTCAAAAAACGTTTCCGCTGCAGAACATTTTCATTCCAACGACATCGGAACATCCAAAAAACGTTTCCGCTGCAGAACATTTTCATTCCAACGACATCGGAACATCCAAAAAACGTTTCCGCTGCAGAACATTTTCATTCCAACGACATCGGAACATCAAAAACGTTTCCGCTGCAGAACATTTTCATTCCAACGACATCGGAACATTCAAAAAACGTTTCCGCTGCAGAACATTTTCACTCCAACGACATCGGAACATTCAAAAAACGTTTCCGCTGCAGAACATTTTCATTCCAACGACATCGGAACATCAAAAACGTTTCCGCTGCAGAACATTTTCATTCCAACGACATCGGAACATTCAAAAAACGTTTCCGCTGCAGAACATTTTCACTCCAACGACATCGGAACATTCAAAAAACGTTTCCGCTGCAGAACATTTTCATTCCAACGACATCGGAACATTCAAAAAACGTTTCCGCTGCAGAACATTTTCATTCCAACGACATCGGAACATCCAAAAAACGTTTCCGCTGCAGAACATTTTCATTCCAACGACATCGGAACATCCAAAAAACGTTTCCGCTGCAGAACATTTTCATTCCAACGACATCGGAACATTCAAAAAACGTTTCCGCTGCAGAACATTTTCATTCAACGACATCGGAACATCCAAAAAACGTTTCCGCTGCAGAACATTTTCATTCCAACGACATCGGAACATCCAAAAAACGTTTCCGCTGCAGAACATTTTCATTCCAACGACATCGGAACATCCAAAATACGTTTCCGCTGCAGAACATTTTCATTTCAACGACATCGGAACATTCAAAAAACGTTTCCGCTGCAGAACATTTTCATTCCAACGACATCGGAACATCCAAAAAACGTTTCCGCTGCAGAACATTTTCATTCCAACGACATCGGAACATCCAAAAAACGTTTCCGCTGCAGAACATTTTCATTCCAACGACATCGGAACATCAAAAACGTTTCCGCTGCAGAACATTTTCATTCCAACGACATCGGAACATTCAAAAAACGTTTCCGCTGCAGAACATTTTCACTCCAACGACATCGGAACATTCAAAAAACGTTTCCGCTGCAGAACATTTTCATTCCAACGACATCGGAACATTCAAAAAACGTTTCCGCTGCAGAACATTTTCATTCCAACGACATCGGAACATCCAAAAAACGTTTCCGCTGCAGAACATTTTCATTCCAACGACATCGGAACATCCAAAAAACGTTTCCGCTGCAGAACATTTTCATTCCAACGACATCGGAACATCCTAAAAACGTTTCCGCTGCAGAACATTTTCATTCCAACGACATCGGAACATCCAAAAAACGTTTCCGCTGCAGAACATTTTCATTTAAACGACATCGGAACATCCAAAAAACGTTTCCGCTGCAGAACATTTTCATTCCAACGACATCGGAACATCCAAAAAACGTTTCCGCTGCAGAACATTTTCATTCCAACGACATCGGAACATCCTAAAAACGTTTCCGCTGCAGAACATTTTCATTCCAACGACATCGGAACATTCAAAAAACGTTTCCGCTGCAGAACATTTTCACTCCAACGACATCGGAACATCCAAAAAACGTTTCCGCTGCAGAACATTTTCATTCCAACGACATCGGAACATTCAAAAAACGTTTCCGCTGCAGAACATTTTCATGCCAACGACATCGGAACATTCAAAAAACGTTTCCGCTGCAGAACATTTTCATTCCAACGACATCGGAACATCCTAAAAACGTTTCCGCTGCAGAACATTTTCATTCCAACGACATCGGAACATTCAAAAAACGTTTCCGCTGCAGAACATTTTCATTTAAACGACATCGGAACATTCAAAAAACGTTTCCGCTGCAGAACATTTTCATTCCAACGACATCGGAACATTCAAAAAACGTTTCCGCTGCAGAACATTTTCATTTAAACGACATCGGAACATTCAAAAAACGTTTCCGCTGCAGAACATTTTCATTCCAACGACATCGGAACATCCAAAAAACGTTTCCGCTGCAGAACATTTTCATTTAAACGACATCGGAACATCCAAAAAACGTTTCCGCTGCAGAACATTTTCACTCCAACGACATCGGAACATTCAAAAAACGTTTCCGCTGCAGAACATTTTCATTTAAACGACATCGGAACATTCAAAAAACGTTTCCGCTGCAGAACATTTTCATTCCAACGACATCGGAACATCCTAAAAACGTTTCCGCTGCAGAACATTTTCATTCCAACGACATCGGAACATTCAAAAAACGTTTCCGCTGCAGAACATTTTCATTTAAACGACATCGGAACATTCTAAAAACGTTTCCGCTGCAGAACATTTTCATTCCAACGACATCGGAACATCCAAAATACGTTTCCGCTGCAGAACATTTTCATTTCAACGACATCGGAACATTCAAAAAACGTTTCCGCTGCAGAACATTTTCATTCCAACGACATCGGAACATTCAAAAAACGTTTCCGCTGCAGAACATTTTCATTCCAACGACATCGGAACATCCAAAAAACGTTTCCGCTGCAGAACATTTTCATTCCAACGACATCGGAACATTCAAAAAACGTTTCCGCTGCAGAACATTTTCATTTAAACGACATCGGAACATCCAAAAAACGTTTCCGCTGCAGAACATTTTCATTCCAACGACATCGGAACATCCAAAATACGTTTCCGCTGCAGAACATTTTCATTTCAACGACATCGGAACATTCAAAAAACGTTTCCGCTGCAGAACATTTTCATTCCAACGACATCGGAACATCAAAAACGTTTCCGCTGCAGAACATTTTCATTCCAACGACATCGGAACATCCAAAAAACGTTTCCGCTGCAGAACATTTTCATTCCAACGACATCGGAACATCCAAAAAACGTTTCCGCTGCAGAACATTTTCATTCCAATGACATCGGAACATCCAAAAAACGTTTCCGCTGCAGAACATTTTCATTCCAACGACATCGGAACATCCAAAAAACGTTTCCGCTGCAGAACATTTTCATTCCAACGACATCGGAACATTCAAAAAACGTTTCCGCTGCAGAACATTTTCATTCCAACGACATCGGAACATCCAAAAAACATTTCCGCTGCAGAACATTTTCATTCCAACGACATCGGAACATCCAAAACACGTTTCCGCTGCAGAACATTTTCATTCCAACGACATCGGAACATCCAAAAAACGTTTCCGCTGCAGAACATTTTCATTCCAACGACATCGGAACATCCAAAAAACGTTTCCGCTGCAGAACATTTTCATTCCAACGACATCGGAACATCCAAAAAACATTTCCGCTGCAGAACATTTTCATTCCAACGACATCGGAACATCCAAAACACGTTTCCGCTGCAGAACATTTTCAATCCAACGACATCGGAACATCCAAAAAACGTTTCCGCTGCAGAACATTTTCATTCCAACGACATCGGAACATCCAAAAAACGTTTCCGCTGCAGAACATTTTCATTCCAACGACATCGGAACATCCAAAAAACGTTTCCGCTGCAGAACATTTTCATTCCAATGACATCGGAACATCCAAAAAACGTTTCCGCTGCAGAACATTTTCATTCCAACGACATCGGAACATCCAAAAAACGTTTCCGCTGCAGAACATTTTCATTCCAACGACATCGGAACATCCAAAAAACGTTTCCGCTGCAGAACATTTTCATCTCAACGACATCGGAACATCCAAAAAACGTTTCCGCTGCAGAACATTTTCATTCCAACGACATCGGAACATCCAAAAAACGTTTCCGCTGCAGAACATTTTCATCTCAACGACATCGGAACATCCAAAAAACGTTTCCGCTGCAGAACATTTTCATTCCAATGACATCGGAACATCCAAAAAACGTTTCCGCTGCAGAACATTTTCATTCCAACGACATCGGAACATCCAAAAAACGTTTCCGCTGCAGAACATTTTCATTCCAACGACATCGGAACATTCAAAAAACGTTTCCGCTGCAGAACATTTTCATTCCAACGACATCGGAACATCCAAAAAACGTTTCCGCTGCAGAACATTTTCATTTCAACGACCTCGGAACATCCAAAAAACGTTTCCGCTGCAGAACATTTTCATTCCAACGACATCGGAACATTCAAAAAACATTTCCGCTGCAGAACATTTTCATTAAAAACGACATCGGAACATCCAAAAAACGTTTCCGCTGCAGAACATTTTCATTCCAACGACATCGGAACATCCAAAAAACGTTTCCGCTGCAGAACATTTTCATTCCAACGACATCGGAACATCCAAAAAACGTTTCCGCTGCAGAACATTTTCATTCCAACGACATCGGAACATCCAAAAAACGTTTCCGCTGCAGAACATTTTCGTCTCAACGACATCGGAACATCCAAAAAACGTTTCCGCTGCAGAACATTTTCATTCCAATGACATCGGAACATCCAAAAAACGTTTCCGCTGCAGAACATTTTCATTCCAACGACATCGGAACATCCAAAAAACGTTTCCGCTGCAGAACATTTTCATTCCAACGACATCGGAACATTCAAAAAACGTTTCCGCTGCAGAACATTTTCATTCCAACGACATCGGAACATCCAAAAAACGTTTCCGCTGCAGAACATTTTCATTTCAACGACCTCGGAACATCCAAAAAACGTTTCCGCTGCAGAACATTTTCATTCCAACGACATCGGAACATCCAAAAAACGTTTCCGCTGCAGAACATTTTCATCTCAACGACATCGGAACATCCAAAAAACGTTTCCGCTGCAGAACATTTTCATTCCAACGACATCGGAACATCCAAAAAACGTTTCCGCTGCAGAACATTTTCATCTCAACGACATCGGAACATCCAAAAAACGTTTCCGCTGCAGAACATTTTCATTCCAATGACATCGGAACATCCAAAAAACGTTTCCGCTGCAGAACATTTTCATTCCAACGACATCGGAACATCCAAAAAACGTTTCCGCTGCAGAACATTTTCATTCCAACGACATCGGAACATTCAAAAAACATTTCCGCTGCAGAACATTTTCATTAAAAACGACATCGGAACATCCAAAAAACGTTTCCGCTGCAGAACATTTTCATTCCAACGACATCGGAACATCCAAAAAACGTTTCCGCTGCAGAACATTTTCGTCTCAACGACATCGGAACATCCAAAAAACGTTTCCGCTGCAGAACATTTTCATTCCAATGACATCGGAACATCCAAAAAACGTTTCCGCTGCAGAACATTTTCATTCCAACGACATCGGAACATCCAAAAAACGTTTCCGCTGCAGAACATTTTCATTCCAACGACATCGGAACATTCAAAAAACGTTTCCGCTGCAGATCATTTTCATTCCAATGACATCGGAACATCCAAAAAACGTTTCCGCTGCAGAACATTTTCATTCCAACGACATCGGAACATCCAAAAAACGTTTCCGCTGCAGAACATTTTCATTCCAACGACATCGGAACATCCAAAAAACGTTTCCGCTGCAGAACATTTTCATCTCAACGACATCGGAACATCCAAAAAACGTTTCCGCTGCAGAACATTTTCATTCCAACGACATCGGAACATCCAAAAAACGTTTCCGCTGCAGAACATTTTCATCTCAACGACATCGGAACATCCAAAAAACGTTTCCGCTGCAGAATATTTTCATTCCAATGACATCGGAACATCCAAAAAACGTTTCCGCTGCAGAACATTTTCATTCCAACGACATCGGAACATCCAAAAAACGTTTCCGCTGCAGAACATTTTCATTCCAACGACATCGGAACATTCAAAAAACGTTTCCGCTGCAGAACATTTTCATTCCAACGACATCGGAACATCCAAAAAACGTTTCCGCTGCAGAACATTTTCATTCCAACGACATCGGAACATTCAAAAAACATTTCCGCTGCAGAACATTTTCATTAAAAACGACATCGGAACATCCAAAAAACGTTTCCGCTGCAGAACATTTTCATTCCAACGACATCGGAACATCCAAAAAACGTTTCCGCTGCAGAACATTTTCATTCCAACGACATCGGAACATCCAAAAAACGTTTCCGCTGCAGAACATTTTCATTCCAACGACATCGGAACATCCAAAAAACGTTTCCGCTGCAGAACATTTTCGTCTCAACGACATCGGAACATCCAAAAAACGTTTCCGCTGCAGAACATTTTGATTCCAATGACATCGGAACATCCAAAAAACGTTTCCGCTGCAGAACATTTTCATTCCAACGACATCGGAACATCCAAAAAACGTTTCCGCTGCAGAACATTTTCATTCCAACGACATCGGAACATTCAAAAAACGTTTCCGCTGCAGAACATTTTCATTCCAACGACATCGGAACATCCAAAAAACGTTTCCGCTGCAGAACATTTTCATTTCAACGACCTCGGAACATCCAAAAAACGTTTCCGCTGCAGAACATTTTCATTCCAACGTCATCGGAACATTCAAAAAACGTTTCCGCTGCAGAACATTTTCATTCCAACGACATCGGAACATCCAAAAAACGTTTCCGCTGCAGAACATTTTCATTCCAACGACATCGGAACATCCAAAACACGTTTCCGCTGCAGAACATTTTCATTCCAACGACATCGGAACATCCAAAACACGTTTCCGCTGCAGAACATTTTCATTCCAACGACATCGGAACATTCAAAAAACATTTCCGCTGCAGAACATTTTCATTAAAAACGACATCGGAACATCCAAAAAACGTTTCCGCTGCAGAACATTTTCATTCCAACGACATCGGAACATCCAAAAAACGTTTCCGCTGCAGAACATTTTCATTCCAACGACATCGGAACATCCAAAAAACGTTTCCGCTGCAGAACATTTTCATTCCAACGACATCGGAACATCCAAAAAACGTTTCCGCTGCAGAACATTTTCATTCCAACGACATCGGAACATCCAAAAAACGTTTCCGCTGCAGAACATTTTCATTTCAACGACATCGGAACATCCAAAAAACGTTTCCGCTGCAGAACATTTTCATTCCAACGACATCGGAACATTCAAAAAACATTTCCGCTGCAGAACATTTTCATTAAAAACGACATCGGAACATCCAAAAAACGTTTCCGCTGCAGAACATTTTCATTCCAACGACATCGGAACATCCAAAAAACGTTTCCGCTGCAGAACATTTTCATTCCAACGACATCGGAACATCCAAAAAACGTTTCCGCTGCAGAACATTTTCATTCCAACGACATCGGAACATCCAAAAAACGTTTCCGCTGCAGAACATTTTCATTCCAACGACATCGGAACATCCAAAAAACGTTTCCGCTGCAGAACATTTTCATTCCAATGACATCGGAACATCCAAAAAACGTTTCCGCTGCAGAACATTTTCATTCCAACGACATCGGAACATCCAAAACACGTTTCCGCTGCAGAACATTTTCATTCCAACGACATCGGAACATCCAAAACACGTTTCCGCTGCAGAACATTTTCAATCCAACGACATCGGAACATCCAAAAAACGTTTCCGCTGCAGAACATTTTCATTCCAACGACATCGGAACATTCAAAAAACGTTTCCGCTGCAGAACATTTTCATTCCAACGACATCGGAACATCCAAAAAACGTTTCCGCTGCAGAACATTTTCATTCCAACGACATCGGAACATTCAAAAAACGTTTCCGCTGCAGAACATTTTCATTCCAACGACATCGGAACATCCAAAAAACGTTTCCGCTGCAGAACATTTTCATTCCAATGACATCGGAACATCCAAAAAACGTTTCCGCTGCAGAACATTTTCATTCCAACGACATCGGAACATCCAAAAAACGTTTCCGCTGCAGAACATTTTCATCTCAACGACATCGAAACATTCAAAAAACATTTCCGCTGCAGAACATTTGCATTCCAACGACATCGGAACATCCAAAAAACGTTTCCGCTGCAGAACATTTTCATTCCAACGACATCGGAACATCCAAAAAACGTTTCCGCTGCAGAACATTTTCATTCCAACGACATCGGAACATCCAAAAAACGTTTCCGCTGCAGAACATTTTCATTCCAACGACATCGGAACATCCAAAACACGTTTCCGCTGCAGAACATTTTCATTCCAACGACATCGGAACATTCAAAAAACGTTTCCGCTGCAGAACATTTTCATTCCAACGACATCGGAACATCCGAAAAACGTTTCCGCTGCAGAACATTTTCATTCCAACGACATCGGAACATCCAAAAAACGTTTCCGCTGCAGAACATTTTCATTCCAATGACATCGGAACATCCAAAAAACATTTCCGCTGCCGAACATTTTCATTCCAACGACATCGGAACATCCAAAAAACGTTTCCGCTGCAGAACATTTTCATTCCAACGACATCGGAACATCCAAAAAACGTTTCCGCTGCAGAACATTTTCATTCCAATGACATCGGAACATTCAAAAAACGTTTTCGCTGCAGAACATTTTCATTCCAACGACATCGGAACATCCAAAAAACGTTTCCGCTGCAGAACATTTTCATTAAAAACGACATCGGAACATCCAAAAAACGTTTCCGCTGCAGAACATTTTCATTCCAACGACATCGGAACATCCAAAAAACGTTTCCGCTGCAGAACATTTTCATTCCAACGACATCGGAACATTCAAAAAACGTTTCCGCTGCAGAACATTTTCATTCCAACGACATCGGAACATCCAAAAAACGTTTCCGCTGCAGAACATTTTCATTAAAAACGACATCGGAACATCCAAAAAACGTTTCCGCTGCAGAACATTTTCATTCCAACGACATCGGAACATCCAAAACACGTTTCCGCTGCAGAACATTTTCATTCCAACGACATCGGAACATCCGAAAAACGTTTCCGCTGCAGAACATTTTCAATCCAACGACATCGGAACATCCAAAAAACGTTTCCGCTGCAGAACATTTTCATTCCAACGACATCGGAACATCCGAAAAACGTTTCCGCTGCAGAACATTTTCATTCCAACGACATCGGAACATCCAAAAAACGTTTCCGCTGCAGAACATTTTCATTCCAATGACATCGGAACATCCAAAAAACATTTCCGCTGCAGAACATTTTCACTCCAACGGCACCGGAACATCCAAAAAACGTTTCCACTGCCGAACATTTTCATTCCAACGACATCGGAACATCCAAAAAACGTTTCCGCTGCAGAACATTTTAATTAAAAACGACATCGGAACATCCAAAAAACGTTTCCGCTGCAGAACATTTTCATTCCAACGACATCGGAACATCCAAAAAACGTTTCCGCTGCAGAACATTTTCACTCCAACGGCACCGGAACATCCAAAAAACGTTTCCACTGCCGAACATTTTCATTCCAACGACATCGGAACATCCAAAAAACGTTTCCGCTGCAGAACATTTTCATTAAAAACGACATCGGAACATCCAAAAAACGTTTCCGCTGCAGAACATTTTCATTCCAACGACATCGGAACATTCAAAAAACGTTTCCGCTGCAAAACATTTTCATTCCAACGACATCGGAACATCCAAAAAACGTTTCCGCTGCAGAACATTTTCACTCCAACGGCACCGGAACATCCAAAAAACGTTTCCACTGCCGAACATTTTCATTCCAACGACATCGGAACATCCAAAAAACGTTTCCGCTGCAGAACATTTTCATTAAAAACGACATCGGAACATTCAAAAAACGTTTCCGCTGCAGAACATTTTCACTCCAACGACATCGGAACATCCAAAAAACGTTTCCGCTGCAAAACATTTTCATTAAAAACGACATCGGAACATTCAAAATACGTTTCCGCTGCAGAACATTTTCACTCCAACGACATCGGAACATCCAAAAAACGTTTCCGCTGCAAAACATTTTCATTAAAAACGACATCGGAACATTCAAAATACGTTTCCGCTGCAGAACATTTTCATTCCAACGACATCGGAACATCCAAAAAACGTTTCCGCTGCAGAACATTTTCATTAAAAACGACATCGGAACATTCAAAATACGTTTCCGCTGCAGAACATTTTCATTCCAACGACATCGGAACATTCAAAAAACGTTTCCGCTGCAGAACATTTTCACTCCAACGACATCGGAACATCCAAAAAACGTTTCCGCTGCAGAACATTTTCATTAAAAACGACATCGGAACATTCAAAATACGTTTCCGCTGCAGAACATTTTCATTCCAACGACATCGGAACATCCAAAAAACGTTTCCGCTGCAGAACATTTTCATTCCAATGACATCGGAACATCCAAAAAACATTTCCGCTGCCGAACATTTTCATTCCAACGACATCGGAACATCCAAAAAACGTTTCCGCTGCAGAACATTTTCATTCCAACGACATCGGAACATCCAAAAAACGTTTCCGCTGCAGAACATTTTCATTAAAAACGACATCGGAACATCCAAAAAACGTTTCCGCTGCAGAACATTTTCATTCCAACGACATCGGAACATTCAAAAAACGTTTTCGCTGCAGAACATTTTCATTCCAACGACATCGGAACATCCAAAAAACGTTTCCGCTGCAGAACATTTTCATTAAAAACGACATCGGAACATCCAAAAAACGTTTCCGCTGCAGAACATTTTCATTCCAACGACATCGGAACATCCAAAAAACGTTTCCGCTGCAGAACATTTTCATTAAAAACGACATCGGAACATTCAAAATACGTTTCCGCTGCAGAACATTTTCATTCCAACGACATCGGAACGTCCAAAAAACGTTTCCGCTGCAGAACATTTTCATTCCAACGACATCGGAACATCCAAAAAACGTTACCGCTGCAGAACATTTTCATTAAAAACGACATCGGAACATTCAAAATACGTTTCCGCTGCAGAACATTTTCATTCCAACGACATCGGAACATCCAAAAAATGTTTCCGCTGCAGAACATTTTCATTCCAACGACATCGGAACATTCAAAAAACGTTTCCGCTGCAGAACATTTTCATTCCAACGACATCGGAACATCCAAAAAACGTTTCCGCTGCAGAACATTTTCATTCCAACGACATCGGAACGTCCAAAAAACGTTTCCGCTGCAGAACATTTTCATTCCAACGACATCGGAACATCCAAAAAATGTTTCCGCTGCAGAACATTTTCATTCCAACGACATCGGAACATTCAAAAAACGTTTCCGCTGCAGAACATTTTCATTCCAACGACATCGGAACATCCAAAAAACGTTTCCGCTGCAGAACATTTTCATTCCAACGACATCGGAACATCCAAAAAACGTTTCCGCTGCAGAACATTTTCATTAAAAACGACATCGGAACATCCAAAAAACGTTTCCGCTGCAGAACATTTTCATTCCAACGACATCGGAATATCCAAAAAACGTTTCCGCTGCAGAACATTTTCATTCCAACGACATCGGAACATTCTAAAAACGTTTCCGCTGCAGAACATTTTCATTCCAACGACATCGGAACATTCAAAAAACGTTTCCGCTGCAGAACATTTTCTCTTAAAATTACATCGGAACATTCAAAATACGTTTCCGCTGCCGAACATTTTCATTCCAACGACATCGGAACATCCAAAAAACGTTTCCGCTGCAGAACATTTTCATTCCAACGACATCGGAACATCCAAAAAACGTTTCCGCTGCAGAACATTTTCATTCCAACGACATCGGAATATCCAAAAAACGTTTCCGCTGCAGAACATTTTCATTCCAACGACATCGGAACATCCAAAAAACGTTTCCGCTGCAGAACATTTTCATTCCAACGACATCGGAACATTTTAAAAACGTTTCCGCTGCAGAACATTTTCATTCCAACGACATCGGAACATTCAAAAAACGTTTCCGCTGCAGAACATTTTCATTCCAACGACATCGGAACATCCAAAAAACGTTTCCGCTGCAGAACATTTTCATTCCAACGTCATCGGAACGTCCAAAAAACGTTTCCGCTGCAGAACATTTTCATTCCAACGACATCGGAACATTCTAAAAACGTTTCCGCTGCAGAACATTTTCATTCCAACGACATCGGAACATTCAAAATACGTTTCCGCTGCAGAACATTTTCATTCCAACGACATCGGAACATCCAAAAAATGTTTCCGCTGCAGAACATTTTCATTCCAACGACATCGGAACATTCAAAAAACGTTTCCGCTGCAGAACATTTTCATTCCAACGACATCGGAACATCCAAAAAACGTTTCCGCTGCAGAACATTTTCATTCCAACGACATCGGAACGTCCAAAAAACGTTTCCGCTGCAGAACATTTTCATTCCAACGACATCGGAACATCCAAAAAACGTTTCCGCTGCAGAACATTTTCATTCCAACGACATCGGAACATCCAAAAAACGTTTCCGCTGCAGAACATTTTCATTAAAAACGACATCGGAACATCCAAAAAATGTTTCCGCTGCAGAACATTTTCATTCCAACGACATCGGAACATCCAAAAAATGTTTCCGCTGCAGAACATTTTCATTCCAACGACATCGGAACATTCAAAAAACGTTTCCGCTGCAGAACATTTTCATTCCAACGACATCGGAACATCCAAAAAACGTTTCCGCTGCAGAACATTTTCATTCCAACGACATCGGAACATCCAAAAAACGTTTCCGCTGCAGAACATTTTCATTAAAAACGACATCGGAACATCCAAAAAATGTTTCCGCTGCAGAACATTTTCATTCCAACGACATCGGAACATTCAAAAAACGTTTCCGCTGCAGAACATTTTCATTCCAACGACATCGGAACATCCAAAAAACGTTTCCGCTGCAGAACATTTTCATTAAAAACGACATCGGAACATTCAAAATACGTTTCCGCTGCAGAACATTTTCATTCCAACGACATCGGAACATCCAAAAAATGTTTCCGCTGCAGAACATTTTCATTCCAACGACATCGGAACATTCAAAAAACGTTTCCGCTGCAGAACATTTTCATTCCAACGACATCGGAACATCCAAAAAACGTTTCCGCTGCAGAACATTTTCATTCCAACGACATCGGAACATCCAAAAAACGTTTCCGCTGCAGAACATTTTCATTAAAAACGACATCGGAACATCCAAAAAACGTTTCCGCTGCAGAACATTTTCATTCCAACGACATCGGAATATCCAAAAAAACGTTTCCGCTGCAGAACATTTTCATTCCAACGACATCGGAACATTCAAAAAACGTTTCCGCTGCAGAACATTTTCATTCCAACGACATCGGAACATTCAAAAAACGTTTCCGCTGCAGAACATTTTCATTCCAACGACATCGGAATATCCAAAAAACGTTTCCGCTGCAGAACATTTTCATTCCAACGACATCGGAACATCCAAAAAACGTTTCCGCTGCAGAACATTTTCATTCCAACGACATCGGAACATTCAAAAAACGTTTCCGCTGCAGAACATTTTCACTCCAACGACATCGGAACATCCAAAAAACGTTTCCGCTGCAGAACATTTTCATTCCAACGACATCGGAATATCCAAAAAACGTTTCCGCTGCAGAACATTTTCATTCCAACGACATCGGAACATTCAAAAAACGTTTCCGCTGCAGAACATTTTCACTCCAACGACATCGGAACATCCAAAAAACGTTTCCGCTGCAAAACATTTTCATTCCAACGACATCGGAACATCCAAAAAACGTTTCCGCTGCAGAACATTTTCATTAAAAACGACATCGGAACATTCAAAATACGTTTCCGCTGCAGAACATTTTCATTCCAACGACATCGGAACATCCAAAAAACGTTTCCGCTGCAGAACATTTTCATTCCAACGACATCGGAACATTCAAAAAACGTTTCCGCTGCAGAACATTTTCATTCCAACGACATCGGAACATTCTAAAAACGTTTCCGCTGCAGAACATTTTCATTCCCACGCCATCGGAACATTCAAAAAACGTTTCCGCTGCAGAACATTTTCACTCCAACGACATCGGAACATCCAAAAAACGTTTCCGCTGCAAAACATTTTCATTCCAACGACATCGGAACATCCAAAAAACGTTTCCGCTGCAGAACATTTTCATTAAAAACGACATCGGAACATTCAAAATACGTTTCCGCTGCAGAACATTTTCATTCCAACGACATCGGAACATCCAAAAAACGTTTCCGCTGCAGAACATTTTCATTCCAATGACATCGGAACATCCAAAAAACATTTCCGCTGCCGAACATTTTCATTCCAACGACATCGGAACATCCAAAAAACGTTTCCGCTGCAGAACATTTTCATTCCAACGACATCGGAACATCCAAAAAACGTTTCCGCTGCAGAACATTTTCATTAAAAACGACATCGGAACATCCAAAAAACGTTTCCGCTGCAGAACATTTTCATTCCAACGACATCGGAACATTCAAAAAACGTTTCCGCTGCAGAACATTTTCACTCCAACGACATCGGAACATCCAAACAACGTTTCCGCTGCAAAACATTTTCATTCCAACGACATCGGAACATCCAAAAAACGTTTCCGCTGCAGAACATTTTCATTAAAAACGACATCGGAACATTCAAAATACGTTTCCGCTGCAGAACATTTTCATTCCAACGACATCGGAACATCCAAAAAACGTTTCCGCTGCAGAACATTTTCATTCCAATGACATCGGAACATCCAAAAAACATTTCCGCTGCCGAACATTTTCATTCCAACGACATCGGAACATCCAAAAAACGTTTCCGCTGCAGAACATTTTCATTCCAACGACATCGGAACATCCAAAAAACGTTTCCGCTGCAGAACATTTTCATTAAAAACGACATCGGAACATCCAAAAAACGTTTCCGCTGCAGAACATTTTCATTCCAACGACATCGGAACATTCAAAAAACGTTTTCGCTGCAGAACATTTTCATTCCAACGACATCGGAACATCCAAAAAACGTTTCCGCTGCAGAACATTTTCATTAAAAACGACATCGGAACATCCAAAAAACGTTTCCGCTGCAGAACATTTTCATTCCAACGACATCGGAACATCCAAAAAACGTTTTCGCTGCAGAACATTTTCATTAAAAACGACATCGGAACATTCAAAATACGTTTCCGCTGCAGAACATTTTCATTCCAACGACATCGGAACATCCAAAAAACGTTTCCGCTGCAGAACATTTTCATTAAAAACGACATCGGAACATTCAAAATACGTTTCCGCTGCAGAACATTTTCATTCCAACGACATCGGAACATCCAAAAAATGTTTCCGCTGCAGAACATTTTCATTCCAACGACATCGGAACATTCTAAAAACGTTTCCGCTGCAGAACATTTTCATTCCAACGACATCGGAACGTCCAAAAAACGTTTCCGCTGCAGAACATTTTCATTCCAACGACATCGGAACATCCAAAAAACGTTTCCGCTGCAGAACATTTTCATTCCAACGACATCGGAACATCCAAAAAACGTTTCCGCTGCAGAACATTTTCATTCCAACGACATCGGAACATTCTAAAAACGTTTCCGCTGCAGAACATTTTCATTCCCACGCCATCGGAACATCCAAAAAAACGTTTCCGCTGCAGAACATTTTCATTCCAACGACATCGGAACATTCAAAAAACGTTTCCGCTGCAGAACATTTTCTCTTAAAATGACATCGGAACATCCAAAAAACGTTTCCGCTGCAGAAAATTTTCTCTTAAAATGACATCGGAACATCCAGAAAACGTTTCCGCTACAGAACATTTTCTCTTAAAATGACATCGGAACATCCAAACAACGTTTCCGCTGCAGAACATTTTCATTCCAACGACATCGGAACATCCAAAAAACGTTTCCGCTGCAGAACATTTTCATTCCAACGACATCGGAACATCCAAAAAACGTTTCCGCTGCAGAACATTTTCATTC
The DNA here is from genome assembly GCF_943734765.1 of Anopheles ziemanni. Classification (NCBI taxonomy): domain Eukaryota; kingdom Metazoa; phylum Arthropoda; class Insecta; order Diptera; family Culicidae; genus Anopheles; species Anopheles ziemanni. The sequence continues at coordinate 679,498 of NW_026690053.1, forward strand.
CAACGACATCGGAACATTCTAAAAACGTTTCCGCTGCAGAACATTTTCATTCCCACGCCATCGGAACATCCAAAAAACGTTTCCGCTGCAGAACATTTTCATTCCAACGACATCGGAACATTCAAAAAACGTTTCCGCTGCAGAACATTTTCTCTAAAAATGACATCGGAACATTCAAAAAACGTTTCCGCTGCAGAACATTTTCATTCCAACGACATCGGAATATCCAAAAAACGTTTCCGCTGCAGAACATTTTCATTCCAACGACATCGGAACATTCTAAAAACGTTTCCGCTGCAGAACATTTTCATTCCCACGCCATCGGAACATCCAAAAAAACGTTTCCGCTGCAGAACATTTTCATTCCAACGACATCGGAACATTCAAAAAACGTTTCCGCTGCAGAACATTTTCATTCCAACGACATCGGAACATTCAAAAAACGTTTCCGCTGCAGAACATTTTCATTCCAACGACATCGGAACGTCCAAAAAACGTTTCCGCTGCAGAACATTTTCATTCCAACGACATCGGAACATCCAAAAAACGTTTCCGCTGCAGAACATTTTCATTCCAACGACATCGGAACATCCAAAAAACGTTTCCGCTGCAGAACATTTTCATTCCAATGACATCGGAACATCCAAAAAGCATTTCCGCTGCCGAACATTTTCATTCCAACGACATCGGAACATCCAAAAAACGTTTCCGCTGCAGAACATTTTCATTCCAACGACATCGGAACATCCAAAAAACGTTTCCGCTGCAGAACATTTTCATTAAAAACGACATCGGAACATCCAAAAAACGTTTCCGCTGCAGAACATTTTCATTCCAACGACATCGGAACATTCAAAAAACGTTTTCGCTGCGGAACATTTTCATTCCAACGACATCGGAACATCCAAAAAACGTTTCCGCTGCAGAACATTTTCATTAAAAACGACATCGGAACATCCAAAAAACGTTTTCGCTGCAGAACATTTTCATTCCAACGACATCGGAACATCCAAAAAACGTTTCCGCTGCAGAACATTTTCATTAAAAACGACATCGGAACATTCAAAAAACGTTTCCGCTGCAGAACATTTTCATTCCAACGACATCGGAACATCCAAAAAACGTTTCCGCTGCAGAACATTTTCATTAAAAACGACATCGGAACACTCAAAATACGTTTCCGCTGCAGAACATTTTCATTCCACCGACATCGGAACATCCAAAAAATGTTTCCGCTGCAGAACATTTTCATTCCAACGACATCGGAACATTCAAAAAACGTTTCCGCTGCAGAACATTTTCATTCCAACGACATCGGAACATCCAAAAAACGTTTCCGCTGCAGAACATTTTCATTCCAACGACATCGGAACGTCCAAAAAACGTTTCCGCTGCAGAACATTTTCATTCCAACGACATCGGAACATCCAAAAAACGTTTCCGCTGCAGAACATTTTCATTCCAACGACATCGGAACATTCAAAAAACGTTTCCGCTGCAGAACATTTTCACTCCAACGACATCGGAACATCCAAAAAACGTTTCCGCTGCAGAACATTTTCATTCCAACGACATCGGAACATTCAAAATACGTTTCCGCTGCAGAACATTTTCATTAAAAACGACATCGGAACATTCAAAATACGTTTCCGCTGCAGAACATTTTCATTCCAACGGCATCGGAACATCCGAAAAACGTTTCCGCTGCAGAACATTTTCATTCCAACGACATCGGAACATCCAAAAAACGTTTCCGCTGCAGAACATTTTCATTAAAAACGACATCGGAACATCCAAAAAACGTTTCCGCTGCAGAACATTTTCATTAAAAACGACATCGGAACATTCAAAATACGTTTCCGCTGCAGAACATTTTCATTCCAACGACATCGGAACATCCAAAAAACGTTTCCGCTGCAGAACATTTTCATTAAAAACGACATCGGAACATCCAAAAAACGTTTCCGCTGCAGAACATTTTCATTAAAAACGACATCGGAACATCCAAAAAACGTTTCCGCTGCAGAACATTTTCATTCCAACGACATCGGAACATCCGAAAAACGTTTCCGCTGCAGAACATTTTCATTAAAAACGACATCGGAACATTCAAAATACGTTTCCGCTGCAGAACATTTTCATTCCAACGGCATCGGAACATCCAAAAAACGTTTCCGCTGCAGAACATTTTCATTAAAAACGACATCGGAACATCCAAAAAACGTTTCCGCTGCAGAACATTTTCATTCCAACGACATCCGAACATTCAAAATACGTTTCCGCTGCAGAACATTTTCATTCCAACGGCATCGGAACATCCGAAAAACGTTTCCGCTGCAGAACATTTTCATTCCAACGACATCGGAACATCCAAAAAACGTTTCCGCTGCAGAACATTTTCATTAAAAACGACATCGGAACATCCAAAAAACGTTTCCGCTGCAGAACATTTTCATTCCAACGACATCCGAACATTCAAAATACGTTTCCGCTGCAGAACATTTTCATTCCAACGGCATCGGAACATCCGAAAAACGTTTCCGCTGCAGAACATTTTCATTCCAACGACATCGGAACATCCAAAAAACGTTTCCGCTGCAGAACATTTTCATTCCAACGACATCCGAACATTCAAAATACGTTTCCGCTGCAGAACATTTTCATTCCAACGACATCGGAACATCCAAAAAACGTTTCCGCTGCAGAACATTTTCATTCCAACGACATCGGAACATCCAAAAAACGTTTCCGCTGCAGAACATTTTCATTAAAAACGACATCGGAACATCCAAAAAACGTTTCCGCTGCAGAACATTTTCATTCCAACGACATCCGAACATTCAAAATACGTTTCCGCTGCAGAACATTTTCATTCCAACGGCATCGGAACATCCGAAAAACGTTTCCGCTGCAGAACATTTTCATTCCAACGACATCGGAACATCCAAAAAACGTTTCCGCTGCAGAACATTTTCATTCCAACGACATCGGAACATCCAAAAATCGTTTCCGCTGCAGAACATTTTCATTAAAAACGACATCGGAACATCAAAAAATCGTTTCCGCTGCAGAACATTTTCATTAAAAACGACATCGGAACATCCAAAAAACGTTTCCGCTGCAGAACATTTTCATTAAAAACGACATCGGAACATCCAAAAAACGTTTCCGCTGCAGAACATTTTCATTCCAACGACATCGGAACATCCAAAAAACGTTTCCGCTGCAGAACATTTTCATTAAAAACGACATCGGAACATCCAAAAAACGTTTCCGCTGCAGAACATTTTCATTCCAACGACATCGGAACATCCAAAAAACGTTTCCGCTGCAGAACATTTTCATTCCAACGGCATCGGAACATCCGAAAAACGTTTCCGCTGCAGAACATTTTCATTCCAACGACATCGGAACATCCAAAAAACGTTTCCGCTGCAGAACATTTTCATTAAAAACGACATCGGAACATTCAAAATACGTTTCCGCTGCAGAACATTTTCATTCCAACGGCATCGGAACATCCGAAAAACGTTTCCGCTGCAGAACATTTTCATTCCAACGACATCGGAACATCCAAAAAACGTTTCCGCTGCAGAACATTTTCATTCCAACGACATCGGAACATCCAAAAAACGTTTCCGCTGCAGATCATTTTCATAAAAAACGACATCGGAACATCCAAAAATCGTTTCCGCTGCAGAACATTTTCATTAAAAACGACATCGGAACATCCAAAAAACGTTTCCGCTGCAGAACATTTTCATTCCAACGACATCGGAACATCCGAAAAACGTTTCCGCTGCAGAACATTTTCATTAAAAACGACATCGGAACATTCAAAATACGTTTCCGCTGCAGAACATTTTCATTCCAACGGCATCGGAACATCCGAAAAACGTTTCCGCTGCAGAACATTTTCATTCCAACGACATCGGAACATCCAAAAAACGTTTCCGCTGCAGAACATTTTCATTAAAAACGACATCGGAACATCCAAAAAACGTTTCCGCTGCAGAACATTTTCATTCCAACGACATCCGAACATTCAAAATACGTTTCCGCTGCAGAACATTTTCATTCCAACGACATCGGAACATCCAAAAAACGTTTCCGCTGCAGAACATTTTCATTCCAACGACATCGGAACATCCAAAAAACGTTTCCGCTGCAAAACATTTTCATTAAAAACGACATCGGAACATCCAAAAACCGTTTCCGCTGCAGAACATTTTCATTAAAAACGACATCGGAACATCCAAAAAACGTTTCCGCTGCAGAACATTTTCATTCCAACGACATCGGAACATCCAAAAAACGTTTCCGCTGCAGAACATTTTCATTAAAAACGACATCGGAACATTCAAAATACGTTTCCGCTGCAGAACATTTTCATTCCAACGGCATCGGAACATCCGAAAAACGTTTCCGCTGCAGAACATTTTCATTCCAACGACATCGGAACATCCAAAAAACGTTTCCGCTGCAGAACATTTTCATTCCAACGACATCGGAACATCCAAAAAACGTTTCCGCTGCAGAACATTTTCATTCCAACGACATCGGAACATCCAAAAATCGTTTCCGCTGCAGAACATTTTCATTAAAAACGACATCGGAACATCCAAAAAACGTTTCCGCTGCAGAACATTTTCATTCCAACGACATCGGAACATCCAAAAAACGTTTCCGCTGCAGAACATTTTCATTAAAAACGACATCGGAACATTCAAAATACGTTTCCGCTGCAGAACATTTTCATTCCAACGGCATCGGAACATCCGAAAAACGTTTCCGCTGCAGAACATTTTCATTCCAACGACATCGGAACATCCAAAAAACGTTTCCGCTGCAGAACATTTTCATTCCAACGACATCGGAACATCCAAAAATCGTTTCCGCTGCAGAACATTTTCATTAAAAACGACATCGGAACATCCAAAAATCGTTTCCGCTGCAGAACATTTTCATTAAAAACGACATCGGAACATCCAAAAAACGTTTCCGCTGCAGAACATTTTCATTAAAAACGACATCGGAACATCCAAAAAACGTTTCCGCTGCAGAACATTTTCATTAAAAACGACATCGGAACATCCAAAAACCGTTTCCGCTGCAGAACATTTTCATTCCAACGACATCCGAACATTCAAAATACGTTTCCGCTGCAGAACATTTTCATTCCAACGGCATCGGAACATCCGAAAAACGTTTCCGCTGCAGAACATTTTCATTCCAACGACATCGGAACATCCAAAAAACGTTTCCGCTGCAGAACATTTTCATTCCAACGACATCGGAACATTCAAAAAACGTTTCCGCTGCAGAACATTTTCATTAAAAACGACATCGGAACATTCAAAAAACGTTTCCGCTGCAGAACTTTTTCATTCCAACGACATCGAAACATTCAAAAAACGTTTCCGCTGCAGAACATTTTCATTCCAACGACATCGGAACATCCAAAAAACGTTTCCGCTGCAGAACTTTTTCATTCCAACGACATCGAAACATTCAAAAAACGTTTCCGCTGCAGAACATTTTCATTCCAACGACATCGGAACATCCAAAAAACGTTTCCGCTGCAGAACATTTTCATTCCAACGACATCGAAACATTCAAAAAACGTTTCCGCTGCAGAACATTTTCATTCCAACGACATCGGAACATTCTAAAAACGTTTCCGCTGCAGAACATTTTCATTCCAACGACATCGGAACATTCTAAAAACGTTTCCGCTGCAGAACTTTTTCATTCCAACGACATCGAAACATTCAAAAAACGTTTCCGCTGCAGAACATTTTCATTCCAACGATATCGGAACATCCAAAAAACGTTTCCGCTGCAGAACATTTTCATTCCAACGACATCGGAACATTCAAAAAACGTTTCCGCTGCAGAACATTTTCATTCCAACGACATCGGAACATCCAAAAAACGTTTCCGCTGCAGAACATTTTCATTCCAACGACATCGGAACATTCAAAAAACGTTTCCGCTGCAGAACATTTTCATTCCAACGACATCGGAACATCCAAAAAACGTTTCCGCTGCAGAACTTTTTCATTCCAACGACATCGAAACATTCAAAAAACGTTTCCGCTGCAGAACATTTTCATTCCAACGACATCGGAACATCCAAAAAACGTTTCCGCTGCAGAACATTTTCATTCCAACGACATCGGAACATTCAAAAAACGTTTCCGCTGCAGAACATTTTCATTCCAACGACATCGGAACATTCTAAAAACGTTTCCGCTGCAGAACATTTTCATTCCAACGACATCGGAACATTCAAAAAACGTTTCCGCTGCAGAACATTTTCATTCCAACAACATCGGAACATCCAAAAAACGTTTCCGCTGCAGAACATTTTCATTCCAACGACATCGGAACATTCAAAAAACGTTTCCGCTGCAGAACATTTTCATTCCAACGACATCGGAACATTCAAAAAACGTTTCCGCTGCAGAACTTTTTCATTCCAACGACATCGAAACATTCAAAAAACGTTTCCGCTGCAGAACATTTTCATTCCAACGACATCGGAACATCCAAAAAACGTTTCCGCTGCAGAACATTTTCATTCCAACAACATCGGAACATCCAAAAAACGTTTCCGCTGCAGAACATTTTCATTCCAACGACATCGGAACATCCAAAAAACGTTTCCGCTGCAGAACATTTTCATTAAAAACGACATCGGAACATTCAAAATACGTTTCCGCTGCAGAACATTTTCATTCCAACGGCATCGGAACATCCGAAAAACGTTTCCGCTGCAGAACATTTTCATTCCAACGACATCGGAACATCCAAAAAACGTTTCCGCTGCAGAACATTTTCATTCCAACGACATCGGAACATCCAAAAAACGTTTCCGCTGCAGAACATTTTCATTCCAACGACATCGGAACATCCAAAAATCGTTTCCGCTGCAGAACATTTTCATTAAAAACGACATCGGAACATCCAAAAAACGTTTCCGCTGCAGAACATTTTCATTCCAACGACATCGGAACATCCAAAAAACGTTTCCGCTGCAGAACATTTTCATTAAAAACGACATCGGAACATTCAAAATACGTTTCCGCTGCAGAACATTTTCATTCCAACGGCATCGGAACATCCGAAAAACGTTTCCGCTGCAGAACATTTTCATTCCAACGACATCGGAACATCCAAAAAACGTTTCCGCTGCAGAACATTTTCATTCCAACGACATCGGAACATCCAAAAATCGTTTCCGCTGCAGAACATTTTCATTAAAAACGACATCGGAACATCCAAAAATCGTTTCCGCTGCAGAACATTTTCATTAAAAACGACATCGGAACATCCAAAAAACGTTTCCGCTGCAGAACATTTTCATTAAAAACGACATCTGAACATTCAAAAAACGTTTCCGCTGCAGAACATTTTCATTAAAAACGACATCGGAACATCCAAAAAACGTTTCCGCTGCAGAACATTTTCATTCCAACGACATCCGAACATTCAAAATACGTTTCCGCTGCAGAACATTTTCATTCCAACGGCATCGGAACATCCGAAAAACGTTTCCGCTGCAGAACATTTTCATTCCAACGACATCGGAACATCCAAAAAACGTTTCCGCTGCAGAACATTTTCATTCCAACGACATCGGAACATTCAAAAAACGTTTCCGCTGCAGAACATTTTCATTAAAAACGACATCGGAACATTCAAAAAACGTTTCCGCTGCAGAACTTTTTCATTCCAACGACATCGAAACATTCAAAAAACGTTTCCGCTGCAGAACATTTTCATTCCAACGACATCGGAACATCCAAAAAACGTTTCCGCTGCAGAACTTTTTCATTCCAACGACATCGAAACATTCAAAAAACGTTTCCGCTGCAGAACATTTTCATTCCAACGACATCGGAACATCCAAAAAACGTTTCCGCTGCAGAACATTTTCATTCCAACGACATCGAAACATTCAAAAAACGTTTCCGCTGCAGAACATTTTCATTCCAACGACATCGGAACATTCTAAAAACGTTTCCGCTGCAGAACATTTTCATTCCAACGACATCGGAACATTCTAAAAACGTTTCCGCTGCAGAACTTTTTCATTCCAACGACATCGAAACATTCAAAAAACGTTTCCGCTGCAGAACATTTTCATTCCAACGATATCGGAACATCCAAAAAACGTTTCCGCTGCAGAACATTTTCATTCCAACGACATCGGAACATTCAAAAAACGTTTCCGCTGCAGAACATTTTCATTCCAACGACATCGGAACATCCAAAAAACGTTTCCGCTGCAGAACATTTTCATTCCAACGACATCGGAACATTCAAAAAACGTTTCCGCTGCAGAACATTTTCATTCCAACGACATCGGAACATCCAAAAAACGTTTCCGCTGCAGAACTTTTTCATTCCAACGACATCGAAACATTCAAAAAACGTTTCCGCTGCAGAACATTTTCATTCCAACGACATCGGAACATCCAAAAAACGTTTCCGCTGCAGAACATTTTCATTCCAACGACATCGGAACATTCAAAAAACGTTTCCGCTGCAGAACATTTTCATTCCAACGACATCGGAACATTCTAAAAACGTTTCCGCTGCAGAACATTTTCATTCCAACGACATCGGAACATTCAAAAAACGTTTCCGCTGCAGAACATTTTCATTCCAACAACATCGGAACATCCAAAAAACGTTTCCGCTGCAGAACATTTTCATTCCAACGACATCGGAACATTCAAAAAACGTTTCCGCTGCAGAACATTTTCATTCCAACGACATCGGAACATTCAAAAAACGTTTCCGCTGCAGAACTTTTTCATTCCAACGACATCGAAACATTCAAAAAACGTTTCCGCTGCAGAACATTTTCATTCCAACGACATCGGAACATCCAAAAAACGTTTCCGCTGCAGAACATTTTCATTCCAACGACATCGAAACATTCAAAAAACGTTTCCGCTGCAGAACATTTTCATTCCAACGACATCGGAACATTCAAAAAACGTTTCCGCTGCAGAACATTTTCATTCCAACGACATCGGAACATCCAAAAAACGTTTCCGCTGCAGAACATTTTCATTCCAACAACATCGGAACATCCAAAAAACGTTTCCGCTGCAGAACATTTTCACTCCACCGACATCGGAACATTCAAAAAACGTTTCCGCTGCAGAACATTTTCATTCCAACGACATCGGAACATACAAAAAACGTTTCCGCTGCAAAACATTTTCACTCCAACGACATCGGAACATCTAAAAAACGTTTCCGCTGCAGAACATTTTCATTCCAACGACATCGGAACATCCAAAAAACGTTTCCGCTGCAGAACATTTTCATTTAAACGACATCGGAACATTCAAAAAACGTTTCCGCTGCAGAACATTTTCACTCCACCGACATCGGAACATTCAAAAAACGTATCCGCTGCAAAACATTTTCACTCCAACGACATCGGAACATCCAAAAAACGTTTCCGCTGCAGAACATTTTCATTCCAACGACATCGGAACATTCAAAAAACGTTTGAGCTGCAGAACATTTTCACTCCAACGACATCGGAACATCCAAAAAACGTTTCCGCTGCAGAACATTTTCACTCCACCGACATCGGAACATTCAAAAAACGTTTCCGCTGCAGAACATTTTCACTCCACCGACATCGGAACATTCAAAAAACGTATCCGCTGCAAAACATTTTCACTCCAACGACATCGGAACATCCAAAAAACGTTTCCGCTGCAGAACATTTTCATTCCAACGACATCGGAACATTCAAAAAACGTTTGAGCTGCAGAACATTTTCACTCCAACGACATCGGAACATCCAAAAAACGTTTCCGCTGCAGAACATTTTCATTCCAACGACATCGGAACATTCAAAAAACGTTTCAGCTGCAGAACATTTTCATTCCAACGACATCGGAACATACAAAAAACGTTTCCGCTGCAAAACATTTTCATTCCAACGACATCGGAACATACAAAAAACGTTTCCGCTGCAAAACATTTTCATTCCAACGACATCGGAACATTCAAAAAACGTTTCCGCTGCAGAACATTTTCATTCCAACGACATCGGAACATTCAAAAAACGTTTCCGCTGCAGAACATTTTCATTCCAACGACATCGGAACATCCAAAAAACGTTTTCGCTGCAGAACATTTTCATTCCAACGACATCGGAACATCCAAAAAACGTTTCCGCTGCAAAACATTTTCATTCCAACGACATCGGAACATCCAAAAAACGTTTCCGCTGCAGAACATTTTCATTCCAACGACATCGGAACATCCAAAAAACGTTTCCGCTGCAGAACATTTTCACTCCACCGACATCGGAACATTCAAAAAACGTATCCGCTGCAAAACATTTTCACTCAAACGACATCGGAACATCCAAAAAACGTTTCCGCTGCAGAACATTTTCATTCCAACGACATCGGAACATTCAAAAAACGTTTGAGCTGCAGAACATTTTCACTCCAACGACATCGGAACATCCAAAAAACGTTTCCGCTGCAGAACATTTTCACTCCACCGACATCGGAACATTCAAAAAACGTATCCGCTGCAAAACATTTTCACTCCAACGACATCGGAACATCCAAAAAACGTTTCCGCTGCAGAACATTTTCACTCCAACGACATCGGAACATCCAAAAAACGTTTCCGCTGCAGAACATTTTCATTCCAACGACATCGGAACATTCAAAAAACGTTTCAGCTGCAGAACATTTTCATTCCAACGACATCGGAACATACAAAAAACGTTTCCGCTGCAAAACATTTTCATTCCAACGACATCGGAACATTCAAAAAACGTTTCCGCTGCAGAATATTTTCATTCCAACGACATCGGAACATTCAAAAAACGTTTCCGCTGCAGAACATTTTCATTCCAACGACATCGGCACATTCAAAAAACGTTTGAGCTGCAGAACATTTTCATTCCAACGACATCGGAACATTCAAAAAACGTTTGAGCTGCAGAACATTTTCACTCCAACGACATCGGAACATCCAAAAAACGTTTCCGCTGCAGAACATTTTCATTCCAACGACATCGGAACATTCAAAAAACGTTTCAGCTGCAGAACATTTTCACTCCACCGACATCGGAACATTCAAAAAACGTATCCGCTGCAAAACATTTTCACTCAAACGACATCGGAACATCCAAAAAACGTTTCCGCTGCAGAACATTTTCATTCCAACGACATCGGAACATTCAAAAAACGTTTGAGCTGCAGAACATTTTCACTCCAACGACATCGGAACATCCAAAAAACGTTTCCGCTGCAGAACATTTTCACTCCACCGACATCGGAACATTCAAAAAACGTATCCGCTGCAAAACATTTTCACTCCAACGACATCGGAACATCCAAAAAACGTTTCCGCTGCAGAAAATTTTCATTCCAACGACATCGGAACATTCAAAAAACGTTTCAGCTGCAGAACATTTTCATTCCAACGACATCGGAACATTCAAAAAACGTTTGAGCTGCAGAACATTTTCATTCCAACGACATCGGAACATTCAAAAAACGTTTCAGCTGCAGAACATTTTCATTCCAACGACATCGGAACATACAAAAAACGTTTCCGCTGCAAAACATTTTCATTCCAACGACATCGGAACATACAAAAAACGTTTCCGCTGCAAAACATTTTCATTCCAACGACATCGGAACATTCAAAAAACGTTTCCGCTGCAGAACATTTTCACTCCAACGACATCGGAACATTCAAAAAACGTTTCCGCTGCAGAACATTTTCATTCCAACGACATCGGAACATCCAAAAAACGTTTCCGCTGCAGAACATTTTCATTCCAACGACATCGGAACATTCAAAAAACGTTTCCGCTGCAGAACATTTTCATTCCAACGACATCGGAACATTCAAAAAACGTTTCCGCTGCAGAACTTTTCACTCCAACGACATCGGAACATACAAAAAACGTTTCCGCTGCAGAACATTTTCATTTAAACGACATCGGAACATTCAAAAAACGTTTCCGCTGCAGAACATTTTCACTCCACCGACATCGGAACATCCAAAAAACGTTTCCGCTGCAGAAAATTTTCATTCCAACGACATCGGAACATTCAAAAAACGTTTCAGCTGCAGAACATTTTCATTCCAACGACATCGGAACATCCAAAAAACGTTTCCGCTGCAGAACATTTTCATTCCAACGACATCGGAACATCCAAAAAACGTTTCCGCTGCAGAAAATTTTCATTCCAACGACATCGGAACATACAAAAAACGTTTCCGCTGCAGAACATTTTCATTCCAACGACATCGGAACATACAAAAAACGTTTCCGCTGCAGAACATTTTCACTCCACCGACATCGGAACATCCAAAAAACGTTTCCGCTGCAGAAAATTTTCATTCCAACGACATCGGAACATACAAAAAACGTTTCCGCTGCAGAACATTTTCATTCCAACGACATCGGAACATACAAAAAACGTTTCCGCTGCAAAACATTTTCATTCCAACGACATCGGAACATTCAAAAAACGTTTCCGCTGCAAAACATTTTCACTCCAACGACATCGGAACATCCAAAAAACGTTTCCGCTGCAGAACATTTTCATTCCAACGACATCGGAACATCCAAAAAACGTTTCCGCTGCAGAACATTTTCATTTAAACGACATCGGAACATTCAAAAAACGTTTCCGCTGCAGAACATTTTCACTCCACCGACATCGGAACATTCAAAAAACGTATCCGCTGCAAAACATTTTCATTCCAACGACATCGGAACATTCAAAAAACGTTTCCGCTGCAGAACATTTTCATTCCAACGACATCGGAACATTCAAAAAACGTTTCCGCTGCAGAACATTTTCACTCCAACGACATCGGAACATCCAAAAAACGTTTCCGCTGCAGAAAATTTTCATTCCAACGACATCGGAACATTCAAAAAACGTTTCAGCTGCAGAACATTTTCATTCCAACGACATCGGAACATCCAAAAAACGTTTCCGCTGCAGAACATTTTCATTCCAACGACATCGGAACATCCAAAAAACGTTTCCGCTGCAGAACATTTTCATTTAAACGACATCGGAACATTCAAAAAACGTTTCCGCTGCAGAACATTTTCACTCCACCGACATCGGAACATTCAAAAAACGTATCCGCTGCAAAACATTTTCATTCCAACGACATCGGAACATTCAAAAAACGTTTCCGCTGCAGAACATTTTCATTCCAACGACATCGGAACATTCAAAAAACGTTTCCGCTGCAGAACATTTTCACTCCAACGACATCGGAACATCCAAAAAACGTTTCCGCTGCAAAACATTTTCATTCAAAACGACATCGGAACATCCAAAAAACGTTTCCGCTGCAGAACATTTTCACTCCACCGACATCGGAACATTCAAAAAACGTTTCCGCTGCAGAACATTTTCATTCCAACGACATCGGAACATACAAAAAACGTTTCCGCTGCAAAACATTTTCACTCCAACGACATCGGAACATCTAAAAAACGTTTCCGCTGCAGAACATTTTCATTCCAACGACATCGGAACATCCAAAAAACGTTTCCGCTGCAGAACATTTTCATTTAAACGACATCGGAACATTCAAAAAACGTTTCCGCTGCAGAACATTTTCACTCCACCGACATCGGAACATACAAAAAACGTTTCCGCTGCAGAACATTTTCATTCCAACGACATCGGAACATTCAAAAAACGTATCCGCTGCAAAACATTTTCACTCCAACGACATCGGAACATCCAAAAAACGTTTCCGCTGCAGAACATTTTCATTCCAACGACATCGGAACATTCAAAAAACGTTTGAGCTGCAGAACATTTTCACTCCAACGACATCGGAACATCCAAAAAACGTTTCCGCTGCAGAACATTTTCACTCCACCGACATCGGAACATTCAAAAAACGTTTCCGCTGCAGAACATTTTCACTCCACCGACATCGGAACATACAAAAAACGTTTCCGCTGCAAAACATTTTCATTCCAACGACATCGGAACATTCAAAAAACGTTTCCGCTGCAGAACATTTTCATTTAAACGACATCGGAACATTCAAAAAACGTTTCCGCTGCAGAACATTTTCACTCCACCGACATCGGAACATCCAAAAAACGTTTTCGCTGCAGAACATTTTCATTCCAACGACATCGGAACATCCAAAAAACGTTTCCGCTGCAAAACATTTTCACTCCAACGACATCGGAACATCCAAAAAACGTTTGAGCTGCAGAACATTTTCACTCCACCGACATCGGAACATACAAAAAACGTTTCCGCTGCAGAACATTTTCACTCCAACGACATCGGAACATTCAAAAAACGTTTCCGCTGCAGAACATTTTCATTTAAACGACATCGGAACATTCAAAAAACGTTTCCGCTGCAGAACATTTTCACTCCACCGACATCGGAACATCCAAAAAACGTTTTCGCTGCAGAACATTTTCATTCCAACGACATCGGAACATCCAAAAAAACGTTTCCGCTGCAGAACATTTTCATTCCAACGACATCGGAACATTCAAAAAACGTTTGAGCTGCAGAACATTTTCACTCCACCGACATCGGAACATACAAAAAACGTTTCCGCTGCAAAACATTTTCATTCCAACGACATCGGAACATCCAAAAAACGTTTCCGCTGCAGAACATTTTCATTTAAACGACATCGGAACATTCAAAAAACGTTTCCGCTGCAGAACATTTTCACTCCACCGACATCGGAACATTCAAAAAACGTATCCGCTGCAAAACATTTTCACTCCAACGACATCGGAACATCCAAAAAACGTTTCCGCTGCAGAACATTTTCATTCCAACGACATCGGAACATTCAAAAAACGTTTCCGCTGCAGAACATTTTCACTCCACCGACATCGGAACATCCAAAAAACGTTTTCGCTGCAGAACATTTTCATTCCAACGACATCGGAACATCCAAAAAACGTTTCCGCTGCAAAACATTTTCACTCCAACGACATCGGAACATCCAAAAAACGTTTCCGCTGCAGAACATTTTCATTCCAACGACATCGGAACATTCAAAAAACGTTTGAGCTGCAGAACATTTTCACTCCAACGACATCGGAACATCCAAAAAACGTTTCCGCTGCAGAACATTTTCATTCCAACGACATCGGAACATTCAAAAAACGTTTCAGCTGCAGAACATTTTCATTCCAACGACATCGGAACATACAAAAAACGTTTCCGCTGCAGAACATTTTCACTCCACCGACATCGGAACATTCAAAAAACGTTTCCGCTGCAGAACATTTTCACTCCACCGACATCGGAACATTCAAAAAACGTATCCGCTGCAGAACATTTTCACTCCAACGACATCGGAACATCCAAAAAACGTTTCCGCTGCAGAACATTTTCATTCCAACGACATCGGAACATTCAAAAAACGTTTGAGCTGCAGAACATTTTCACTCCAACGACATCGGAACATCCAAAAAACGTTTCCGCTGCAGAACATTTTCACTCCAACGACATCGGAACATCCAAAAAACGTTTCCGCTGCAGAACATTTTCATTCCAACGACATCGGAACATTCAAAAAACGTTTGAGCTGCAGAACATTTTCACTCCAACGACATCGGAACATCCAAAAAACGTTTCCGCTGCAGAACATTTTCACTCCACCGACATCGGAACATTCAAAAAACGTTTCCGCTGCAGAACATTTTCACTCCACCGACATCGGAACATACAAAAAACGTTTCCGCTGCAAAACATTTTCATTCCAACGACATCGGAACATTCAAAAAACGTTTCCGCTGCAGAACATTTTCATTTAAACGACATCGGAACATTCAAAAAACGTTTCCGCTGCAGAACATTTTCACTCCACCGACATCGGAACATCCAAAAAACGTTTTCGCTGCAGAACATTTTCATTCCAACGACATCGGAACATCCAAAAAACGTTTCCGCTGCAAAACATTTTCACTCCAACGACATCGGAACATCCAAAAAACGTTTGAGCTGCAGAACATTTTCACTCCACCGACATCGGAACATTCAAAAAACGTTTCCGCTGCAGAACATTTTCATTTAAACGACATCGGAACATTCAAAAAACGTTTCCGCTGCAGAACATTTTCACTCCACCGACATCGGAACATCCAAAAAACGTTTTCGCTGCAGAACATTTTCATTCCAACGACATCGGAACATCCAAAAAACGTTTCCGCTGCAGAACATTTTCATTCCAACGACATCGGAACATTCAAAAAACGTTTGAGCTGCAGAACATTTTCACTCCACCGACATCGGAACATTCAAAAAACGTATCCGCTGCAAAACATTTTCACTCCAACGACATCGGAACATCCAAAAAACGTTTCCGCTGCAGAACATTTTCATTCCAACGACATCGGAACATTCAAAAAACGTTTCCGCTGCAGAACATTTTCACTCCAACGACATCGGAACATCCAAAAAACGTTTCCGCTGCAGAACATTTTCATTCCAACGACATCGGAACATTCAAAAAACGTTTGAGCTGCAGAACATTTTCACTCCAACGACATCGGAACATCCAAAAAACGTTTCCGCTGCAGAACATTTTCATTCCAACGACATCGGAACATTCAAAAAACGTTTGAGCTGCAGAACATTTTCACTCCAACGACATCGGAACATCCAAAAAACGTTTCCGCTGCAAAACATTTTCATTCCAACGACATCGGAACATACAAAAAACGTTTTCGCTGCAGAACATTTTCATTCCAACGACATCGGAACATTCAAAAAACGTTTGAGCTGCAGAACATTTTCATTCCAACGACATCGGAACATACAAAAAACGTTTCCGCTGCAAAACATTTTCATTCCAACGACATCGGAACATACAAAAAACGTTTGAGCTGCAGAACATTTTCATTCCAACGACATCGGAACATACAAAAAACGTTTCCGCTGCAAAACATTTTCATTCCAACGACATCGGAACATTCAAAAAACGTTTCCGCTGCAGAACATTTTCATTCCAACGACATCGGAACATTCAAAAAACGTTTGAGCTGCAGAACATTTTCATTCCAACGACATCGGAACATCCAAAAAACGTTTCCGCTGCAGAACATTTTCATTCCAACGACATCGGAACATTCAAAAAACGTTTGAGCTGCAGAACATTTTCACTCCAACGACATCGGAACATCCAAAAAACGTTTCCGCTGCAGAACATTTTCATTCCAACGACATCGGAACATTCAAAAAACGTTTGAGCTGCAGAACATTTTCATTCCAACGACATCGGAACATACAAAAAACGTTTCCGCTGCAAAACATTTTCATTCCAACGACATCGGAACATTCAAAAAACGTTTGAGCTGCAGAACATTTTCATTCCAACGACATCGGAACATACAAAAAACGTTTCCGCTGCAAAACATTTTTATTCCAACGACATCGGAACATTCAAAAAACGTTTCCGCTGCAGAACATTTTCACTCCAACGACATCGGAACATCCAAAAAACGTTTCCGCTGCAGAACATTTTCATTCCAACGACATCGGAACATTCAAAAAACGTTTGAGCTGCAGAACATTTTCATTCCAACGACATCGGAACATACAAAAAACGTTTCCGCTGCAAAACATTTTCATTCCAACGACATCGGAACATTCAAAAAACGTTTCCGCTGCAGAACATTTTCATTCCAACGACATCGGAACATTCAAAAAACGTTTCCGCTGCAGAACATTTTCATTCCAACGACATCGGAACATTCAAAAAACGTTTGAGCTGCAGAACATTTTCACTCCAACGACATCGGAACATTCAAAAAACGTTTCCGCTGCAGAACATTTTCATTCCAACGACATCGGAACATTCAAAAAACGTTTGAGCTGCAGAACATTTTCACTCCAACGACATCGGAACATCCAAAAAACGTTTCCGCTGCAGAACATTTTCACTCCACCGACATCGGAACATTCAAAAAACGTTTCCGCTGCAGAACATTTTCACTCCACCGACATCGGAACATACAAAAAACGTTTCCGCTGCAAAACATTTTCATTCCAACGACATCGGAACATTCAAAAAACGTTTCCGCTGCAGAACATTTTCATTTAAACGACATCGGAACATTCAAAAAACGTTTCCGCTGCAGAACATTTTCACTCCACCGACATCGGAACATCCAAAAAACGTTTTCGCTGCAGAACATTTTCATTCCAACGACATCGGAACATTCAAAAAACGTTTGAGCTGCAGAACATTTTCACTCCACCGACATCGGAACATACAAAAAACGTTTCCGCTGCAAAACATTTTCATTCCAACGACATCGGAACATTCAAAAAACGTTTCCGCTGCAGAACATTTTCATTTAAACGACATCGGAACATTCAAAAAACGTTTCCGCTGCAGAACATTTTCACTCCACCGACATCGGAACATTCAAAAAACGTTTCCGCTGCAGAACATTTTCACTCCACCGACATCGGAACATTCAAAAAACGTATCCGCTGCAAAACAATTTCACTCCAACGACATCGGAACATCCAAAAAACGTTTCCGCTGCAGAACATTTTCATTCCAACGACATCGGAACATTCAAAAAACGTTTGAGCTGCAGAACATTTTCACTCCAACGACATCGGAACATCCAAAAAACGTTTCCGCTGCAGAACATTTTCATTCCAACGACATCGGAACATTCAAAAAACGTTTCAGCTGCAGAACATTTTCATTCCAACGACATCGGAACATACAAAAAACGTTTCCGCTGCAAAACATTTTCATTCCAACGACATCGGAACATTCAAAAAACGTTTCCGCTGCAGAACATTTTCATGCCAACGACATCGGAACATTCAAAAAACGTTTCCGCTGCAGAACATTTTCATTCCAACGACATCGGAACATCCAAAAAACGTTTTCGCTGCAGAACATTTTCATTCCAACGACATCGGAACATCCAAAAAACGTTTCCGCTGCAAAACATTTTCATTCCAACGACATCGGAACATCCAAAAAACGTTTCCGCTGCAGAACATTTTCATTCCAACGACATCGGAACATCCAAAAAACGTTTCCGCTGCAGAACATTTTCACTCCACCGACATCGGAACATTCAAAAAACGTATCCGCTGCAAAACATTTTCACTCCAACGACATCGGAACATTCAAAAAACGTTTCCGCTGCAGAACATTTTCACTCCACCGACATCGGAACATTCAAAAAACGTTTTCGCTGCAGAACATTTTCATTCCAACGACATTGGAACATCCAAAAAACGTATCCGCTGCAAAACAATTTCACTCCAACGACATCGGAACATCCAAAAAACGTTTCCGCTGCAGAACATTTTCATTCCAACGACATCGGAACATTCAAAAAACGTTTGAGCTGCAGAACATTTTCACTCCAACGACATCGGAACATCCAAAAAACGTTTCCGCTGCAAAACATTTTCATTCCAACGACATCGGAACATTCAAAAAACGTTTCCGCTGCAGAACATTTTCATTTAAACGACATCGGAACATTCAAAAAACGTTTCCGCTGCAGAACATTTTCACTCCACCGACATCGGAACATTCAAAAAACGTTTCCGCTGCAGAACATTTTCACTCCACCGACATCGGAACATTCAAAAAACGTATCCGCTGCAAAACAATTTCACTCCAACGACATCGGAACATCCAAAAAACGTTTCCGCTGCAGAACATTTTCATTCCAACGACATCGGAACATTCAAAAAACGTTTGAGCTGCAGAACATTTTCACTCCAACGACATCGGAACATCCAAAAAACGTTTCCGCTGCAAAACATTTTCATTCCAACGACATCGGAACATTCAAAAAACGTTTCCGCTGCAGAACATTTTCATTCCAACGACATCGGAACATTCAAAAAACGTTTCCGCTGCAGAACATTTTCATTCCAACGACATCGGAACATCCAAAAAACGTTTTCGCTGCAGAACATTTTCATTCCAACGACATCGGAACATCCAAAAAACGTTTCCGCTGCAAAACATTTTCATTCCAACGACATCGGAACATCCAAAAAACGTTTCCGCTGCAGAACATTTTCATTCCAACGACATCGGAACATCCAAAAAACGTTTCCGCTGCAGAACATTTTCACTCCACCGACATCGGAACATTCAAAAAACGTTTCCGCTGCAGAACATTTTCATTCCAACGACATCGGAACATTCAAAAAACGTTTCCGCTGCAGAACATTTTCACTCCACCGACATCGGAACATTCAAAAAACGTTTCCGCTGCAGAACATTTTCACTCCAACGACATCGGAACATCCAAAAAACGTTTCCGCTGCAAAACATTTTCATTCAAAACGACATCGGAACATCCAAAAAACGTTTCCGCTGCAGAACATTTTCACTCCACCGACATCGGAACATTCAAAAAACGTTTCCGCTGCAGAACATTTTCATTCCAACGACATCGGAACATACAAAAAACGTTTCCGCTGCAAAACATTTTCACTCCAACGACATCGGAACATCTAAAAAACGTTTCCGCTGCAGAACATTTTCATTCCAACGACATCGGAACATCCAAAAAACGTTTCCGCTGCAGAACATTTTCATTTAAACGACATCGGAACATTCAAAAAACGTTTCCGCTGCAGAACATTTTCACTCCACCGACATCGGAACATTCAAAAAACGTATCCGCTGCAAAACATTTTCACTCCAACGACATCGGAACATCCAAAAAACGTTTCCGCTGCAGAACATTTTCATTCCAACGACATCGGAACATTCAAAAAACGTTTGAGCTGCAGAACATTTTCACTCCAACGACATCGGAACATCCAAAAAACGTTTCCGCTGCAGAACATTTTCATTCCAACGACATCGGAACATCCAAAAAACGTTTCCGCTGCAGAACATTTTCATTCCAACGACATCGGAACATTCAAAAAACGTTTGAGCTGCAGAACATTTTCACTCCAACGACATCGGAACATCCAAAAAACGTTTCCGCTGCAGAACATTTTCATTCCAACGACATCGGAACATTCAAAAAACGTTTGAGCTGCAGAACATTTTCACTCCAACGACATCGGAACATACAAAAAACGTTTCCGCTGCAGAACATTTTCATTCCAACGACATCGGAACATACAAAAAACGTTTCCGCTGCAAAACATTTTCACTCCAACGACATCGGAACATCCAAAAAACGTTTCCGCTGCAGAACATTTTCATTCCAACGACATCGGAACATTCAAAAAACGTTTGAGCTGCAGAACATTTTCATTCCAACGACATCGGAACATTCAAAAAACGTTTCCGCTGCAGAACATTTTCACTCCAACGACAGCGGAACATCCAAAAAACGTTTCCGCTGCAGAACATTTTCATTCCAACGACATCGGAACATTCAAAAAACGTTTCCGCTGCAGAACATTTTCATTCCAACGACATCGGAACATACAAAAAACGTTTCCGCTGCAGAACATTTTCATTCCAACGACATCGGAACATACAAAAAACGTTTCCGCTGCAAAACATTTTCACTCCAACGACATCGGAACATCCAAAAAACGTTTCCGCTGCAGAACATTTTCACTCCACCGACATCGGAACATTCAAAAAACGTTTCCGCTGCAGAACATTTTCATTCCAACGACATCGGAACATTCAAAAAACGTTTCCGCTGCAGAACATTTTCACTCCACCGACATCGGAACATTCAAAAAACGTTTCCGCTGCAGAACATTTTCACTCCAACGACATCGGAACATCCAAAAAACGTTTCCGCTGCAAAACATTTTCATTCAAAACGACATCGGAACATCCAAAAAACGTTTCCGCTGCAGAACATTTTCACTCCACCGACATCGGAACATTCAAAAAACGTTTCCGCTGCAGAACATTTTCATTCCAACGACATCGGAACATTCAAAAAACGTTTCCGCTGCAGAACATTTTCACTCCACCGACATCGGAACATTCAAAAAACGTTTCCGCTGCAGAACATTTTCATTCCAACGACATCGGAACATACAAAAAACGTTTCCGCTGCAAAACATTTTCACTCCAACGACATCGGAACATCTAAAAAACGTTTCCGCTGCAGAACATTTTCATTCCAACGACATCGGAACATCCAAAAAACGTTTCCGCTGCAGAACATTTTCATTTAAACGACATCGGAACATTCAAAAAACGTTTCCGCTGCAGAACATTTTCACTCCACCGACATCGGAACATTCAAAAAACGTATCCGCTGCAAAACATTTTCACTCCAACGACATCGGAACATCCAAAAAACGTTTCCGCTGCAGAACATTTTCATTCCAACGACATCGGAACATTCAAAAAACGTTTGAGCTGCAGAACATTTTCACTCCAACGACATCGGAACATCCAAAAAACGTTTCCGCTGCAGAACATTTTCATTCCAACGACATCGGAACATTCAAAAAACGTTTGAGCTGCAGAACATTTTCACTCCAACGACATCGGAACATCCAAAAAACGTTTCCGCTGCAGAACATTTTCATTCCAACGACATCGGAACATTCAAAAAACGTTTGAGCTGCAGAACATTTTCACTCCAACGACATCGGAACATCCAAAAAACGTTTCCGCTGCAGAACATTTTCATTCCAACGACATCGGAACATTCAAAAAACGTTTCAGCTGCAGAACATTTTCACTCCAACGACATCGGAACATCCAAAAAACGTTTCCGCTGCAGAACATTTTCATTCCAACGACATCGGAACATTCAAAAAACGTTTCCGCTGCAAAACATTTTCACTCCAACGACATCGGAACATCCAAAAAACGTTTCCGCTGCAGAACATTTTCATTCCAACGACATCGGAACATTCAAAAAACGTTTGAGCTGCAGAACATTTTCACTCCAACGACATCGGAACATCCAAAAAACGTTTCCGCTGCAGAACATTTTCATTTAAACGACATCGGAACATTCAAAAAACGTTTCCGCTGCAGAACATTTTCACTCCACCGACATCGGAACATTCAAAAAACGTTTGAGCTGCAGAACATTTTCACTCCAACGACATCGGAACATCCAAAAAACGTTTCCGCTGCAGAACATTTTCATTCCAACGACATCGGAACATTCAAAAAACGTTTGAGCTGCAGAACATTTTCACTCCAACGACATCGGAACATCCAAAAAACGTTTCCGCTGCAGAACATTTTCATTCCAACGACATCGGAACATTCAAAAAACGTTTGAGCTGCAGAACATTTTCACTCCAACGACATCGGAACATACAAAAAACGTTTCCGCTGCAGAACATTTTCATTCCAACGACATCGGAACATACAAAAAACGTTTCCGCTGCAAAACATTTTCACTCCAACGACATCGGAACATCCAAAAAACGTTTCCGCTGCAGAACATTTTCATTCCAACGACATCGGAACATTCAAAAAACGTTTGAGCTGCAGAACATTTTCATTCCAACGACATCGGAACATTCAAAAAACGTTTCCGCTGCAGAACATTTTCACTCCAACGACATCGGAACATCCAAAAAACGTTTCCGCTGCAGAACATTTTCATTCCAACGACATCGGAACATTCAAAAAACGTTTCCGCTGCAGAACATTTTCATTCCAACGACATCGGAACATACAAAAAACGTTTCCGCTGCAGAACATTTTCACTCCAACGACATCGGAACATCCAAAAAACGTTTCCGCTGCAGAACATTTTCATTCCAACGACATCGGAACATCCAAAAAACGTTTCCGCTGCAGAACATTTTCACTCCACCGACATCGGAACATTCAAAAAACGTTTCCGCTGCAGAACATTTTCATTCCAACGACATCGGAACATTCAAAAAACGTTTCCGCTGCAGAACATTTTCACTCCACCGACATCGGAACATTCAAAAAACGTTTCCGCTGCAGAACATTTTCACTCCAACGACATCGGAACATCCAAAAAACGTTTCCGCTGCAAAACATTTTCATTCAAAACGACATCGGAACATCCAAAAAACGTTTCCGCTGCAGAACATTTTCACTCCACCGACATCGGAACATTCAAAAAACGTTTCCGCTGCAGAACATTTTCATTCCAACGACATCGGAACATACAAAAAACGTTTCCGCTGCAAAACATTTTCACTCCAACGACATCGGAACATCTAAAAAACGTTTCCGCTGCAGAACATTTTCATTCCAACGACATCGGAACATCCAAAAAACGTTTCCGCTGCAGAACATTTTCATTTAAACGACATCGGAACATTCAAAAAACGTTTCCGCTGCAGAACATTTTCACTCCACCGACATCGGAACATTCAAAAAACGTATCCGCTGCAAAACATTTTCACTCCAACGACATCGGAACATCCAAAAAACGTTTCCGCTGCAGAACATTTTCATTCCAACGACATCGGAACATTCAAAAAACGTTTGAGCTGCAGAACATTTTCACTCCAACGACATCGGAACATCCAAAAAACGTTTCCGCTGCAGAACATTTTCATTCCAACGACATCGGAACATTCAAAAAACGTTTGAGCTGCAGAACATTTTCACTCCAACGACATCGGAACATCCAAAAAACGTTTCCGCTGCAGAACATTTTCATTCCAACGACATCGGAACATACAAAAAACGTTTCCGCTGCAAAACATTTTCACTCCAACGACATCGGAACATCCAAAAAACGTTTCCGCTGCAGAACATTTTCATTCCAACGACATCGGAACATTCAAAAAACGTTTGAGCTGCAGAACATTTTCATTCCAACGACATCGGAACATTCAAAAAACGTTTCCGCTGCAGAACATTTTCACTCCAACGACATCGGAACATCCAAAAAACGTTTCCGCTGCAGAACATTTTCATTCCAACGACATCGGAACATTCAAAAAACGTTTCCGCTGCAGAACATTTTCGTTCCAACGACATCGGAACATACAAAAAACGTTTCCGCTGCAGAACATTTTCATTCCAACGACATCGGAACATACAAAAAACGTTTCCGCTGCAAAACATTTTCACTCCAACGACATCGGAACATCCAAAAAACGTTTCCGCTGCAGAACATTTTCATTCCAACGACATCGGAACATTCAAAAAACGTTTGAGCTGCAGAACATTTTCATTCCAACGACATCGGAACATTCAAAAAACGTTTCCGCTGCAGAACATTTTCACTCCAACGACATCGGAACATTCAAAAAACGTTTCCGCTGCAGAACATTTTCATTCCAACGACATCGGAACATTCAAAAAACGTTTCCGCTGCAGAACATTTTCATTCCAACGACATCGGAACATTCAAAAAACGTTTCCGCTGCAGAACATTTTTACTCCACCGACATTGGAACATTCAAAAAACGTTTCCGCTGCAGAAAATTTTCATTCCAACGACATCGGAACATTCAAAAAACGTTTACGCTGCAGAACATTTTCACTCCACCGACATCGGAACATTCAAAAAACGTTTCCGCTGCAGAACATTTTCACTCCAACGACATCGGAACATTCAAAAAACGTTTCCGCTGCAGAACTTTTCACTCCAACGACATCGGAACATCCAAAAAACGTTTCCGCTGCAGAACATTTTCATTCCAACGACATCGGAACATTCAAAAAACGTTTCCGCTGCAGAACATTTTCGTTCCAACGACATCGGAACATACAAAAAACGTTTCCGCTGCAAAACATTTTCACTCCAACGACATCGGAACATCCAAAAAACGTTTCCGCTGCAGAACATTTTCATTCCAACGACATCGGAACATTCAAAAAACGTTTCCGCTGCAGAACATTTTCATTCCAACGACATCGGAACATTCAAAAAACGTTTCCGCTGCAGAACATTTTTACTCCACCGACATTGGAACATTCAAAAAACGTTTCCGCTGCAGAAAATTTTCATTCCAACGACATCGGAACATTCAAAAAACGTTTACGCTGCAGAACATTTTCACTCCACCGACATCGGAACATTCAAAAAACGTTTCCGCTGCAGAACATTTTCACTCCAACGACATCGGAACATTCAAAAAACGTTTCCGCTGCAGAACTTTTCACTCCAACGACATCGGAACATCCAAAAAACGTTTCCGCTGCAGAACATTTTCATTCCAACGACATCGGAACATTCAAAAAACGTTTCCGCTGCAGAACATTTTCGTTCCAACGACATCGGAACATACAAAAAACGTTTCCGCTGCAAAACATTTTCACTCCAACGACATCGGAACATCCAAAAAACGTTTCCGCTGCAGAACATTTTCATTCCAACGACATCGGAACATTCAAAAAACGTTTGAGCTGCAGAACATTTTCATTCCAACGACATCGGAACATTCAAAAAACGTTTCCGCTGCAGAACATTTTCACTCCAACGACATCGGAACATTCAAAAAACGTTTCCGCTGCAGAACATTTTCATTCCAACGACATCGGAACATTCAAAAAACGTTTCCGCTGCAGAACATTTTCATTCCAACGACATCGGAACATTCAAAAAACGTTTCCGCTGCAGAACATTTTTACTCCACCGACATTGGAACATTCAAAAAACGTTTCCGCTGCAGAAAATTTTCATTCCAACGACATCGGAACATTCAAAAAACGTTTACGCTGCAGAACATTTTCACTCCACCGACATCGGAACATTCAAAAAACGTTTCCGCTGCAGAACATTTTCACTCCAACGACATCGGAACATTCAAAAAACGTTTCCGCTGCAGAACTTTTCACTCCAACGACATCGGAACATCCAAAAAACGTTTCCGCTGCAGAACATTTTCATTCCAACGACATCGGAACATTCAAAAAACGTTTCCGCTGCAGAACATTGTCACTCCAACGACATCGGAACATTCAAAAAACGTTTCCGCTGCAGAACATTTTCATTCCAGCGGCATCGGAATATTCAAAAAACGTTTCCGCTGCAGAACATTTTCATTCCAACGACATCGGAACATTCAAAAAACGTTTCCGCTGCAGAACATTTTCACTCCAACGACATCGGAACATTCAAAAAACGTTTCCGCTGCAGAACATTTTTACTCCACCGACATTGGAACATTCAAAAAACGTTTCCGCTGCAGAAAATTTTCATTCCAACGACATCGGAACATTCAAAAAACGTTTACGCTGCAGAACATTTTCATTCCAACGACATCGGAACATTTAAAAAACGTTTCCGCTGCAGAACATTTTCATTCCAACGACATCGGAACATCCAAAAAACGTTTCCGCTGCAGAACATTTTCATTCCAACGACATCGGAACATTCAAAAAACGTTTCCGCTGCAGAACATTTTCATTCCCACGCCATCGGAACATCCAAAAAACGTTTCCGCTGCAGAACATTTTCATTCCAACGACATCGGAACATTTAAAAAACGTTTCCGCTGCAGAACATTTTCACTCCAACGTTATCGGAACATTCAAAAAACGTTTCCGCTGCAGAACATTTTCATTCCAACGACATCGAAACATCCAAAAAACGTTTCCGCTGCAGAACATTTTCATTTAAACGACATCGGAACATTCAAAAAACGTTTCCGCTGCAGAACATTTTCATTCCAACGACATCGAAACATTCAAAAAACGTTTCCGCTGCAGAACATTTTCATTCCAACGACATCGGAACATCCAAAAAACGTTTCCGCTGCAGAACATTTTCATTCCAACGACATCGGAACATTCAAAAAACGTTTCCGCTGCAGAACATTTTCACTCCAACGACATCGGAACATCCAAAAAACGTTTCCGCTGCAAAACATTTTCATTCCAACGACATCGGAACATCCAAAAAACTTTTCCGCTGCAAAACATTTTCATTCCAACGACATCGGAACATACAAAAAACGTTTCCGCTGCAGAACGTTTTCACTCCACCGACATTGGAACATTCAGAAAACGTTTCCGCTGCAGAACATTTTCATTCCAACGACATCGGAACATTCAAAAAACGTTTCCGCTGCAGAACATTTTCATTCAAAACGTCGTCGGAATATCCAAAAAACGTTTCCGCTGCAGAACATTTTCATTCCAACGACATCGGAACATCCAAAAAACGTTTCCGCTGCAGAACATTTTCATTCCAACGACATCGGAACATTCAAAAAACGTTTCCGCTGCAGAACATTTTCATTCCAACGACATCGGAACATTCAAAAAACGTTTCCGCTGCAGAACATTTTCACTCCAACGACATCGGAACATCCAAAAAACGTTTCCGCTGCAGAACATTTTCACTCCACCGACATCGGAACATTCAAAAAACGTTTCCGCTGCAGAACATTTTCATTCCAACGACATCGGAACATTCAAAAAACGTTTCCGCTGCAGAACATTTTCATTCCAACGACATCGGAACATTCAAAAAACGTTTCCGCTGCAGAACATTTTCATTCCAACGACATCGGAACATTCAAAAAACGTTTCCGCTGCAGAACATTTTCATTCCAACGACATCGGAACATTCAAAAAACGTTTCCGCTGCAGAACATTTTCATTCCAACGACATCGGAACATTCAAAAAACGTTTCCGCTGCAGAACATTTTCACTCCAACGACATCGGAACATTCAAAAAACGTTTCCGCTGCAGAACATTTTCATTCCAACGACATCGGAACATTCAAAAAACGTTTCCGCTGCAGAACATTTTCACTCCACCGACATCGGAACATTCAAAAAACGTTTCCGCTGCAGAACATTTTCATTCCAACGACATCGGAACATTCAAAAAACGTTTCCGCTGCAGAACATTTTCACTCCACCGACATCGGAACATTCAAAAAACGTTTCCGCTGCAGAACATTTTCATTCCAACGACATCGGAACATTCAAAAAACGTTTCCGCTGCAGAACATTTTCATTCAAAACGTCGTCGGAATATCCAAAAAACGTTTCCGCTGCAGAACATTTTCATTCCAACGACATCGGAACATCCAAAAAACGTTTCCGCTGCAGAACATTTTCATTCCAACGACATCGGAACATCCAAAAAACGTTTCCGCTGCAGAACATTTTCATTCCAACGACATCGGAACATTCAAAAAACGTTTCCGCTGCAGAACATTTTCATTCCAACGACATCGGAACATTCAAAAAACGTTTCCGCTGCAGAACATTTTCACTCCAACGACATCGGAACATCCAAAAAACGTTTCCGCTGCAGAACATTTTCACTCCACCGACATCGGAACATCCAAAAAACGTTTCCGCTGCAGAACATTTTCATTCCAACGACATCGGAACATCCAAAAAACGTTTCCGCTGCAGAACATTTTCATTCCAACGACATCGGAACATTCAAAAAACGTTTCCGCTGCAGAACATTTTCATTCCAACGACATCGGAACATTCAAAAAACGTTTCCGCTGCAGAACATTTTCATTCCAACGACATCGGAACATTCAAAAAACGTTTCCGCTGCAGAACATTTTCATTCCAACGACATCGGAACATTCAAAAAACGTTTCCGCTGCAGAACATTTTCACTCCAACGACATCGGAACATCCAAAAAACGTTTCCGCTGCAGAACATTTTCACTCCACCGACATCGGAACATTCAAAAAACGTTTCCGCTGCAGAACATTTTCATTCCAACGACATCGGAACATTCAAAAAACGTTTCCGCTGCAGAACATTTTCACTCCACCGACATCGGAACATTCAAAAAACGTTTCCGCTGCAGAACATTTTCACTCCACCGACATCGGAACATTCAAAAAACGTTTCCGCTGCAAAACATTTTCACTCCAACGACATCGGAACATCCAAAAAACGTTTCCGCTGCAGAACATTTTCACTCCACCGACATCGGAACATTCAAAAAACGTTTCCGCTGCAGAACATTTTCATTCCAACGACATCGGAACATTCAAAAAACGTTTCCGCTGCAGAACATTTTCACTCCACCGACATCGGAACATTCAAAAAACGTTTCCGCTGCAGAACATTTTCATTCCAACGACATCGGAACATTCAAAAAACGTTTCCGCTGCAGAACATTTTCATTCCAACGACATCGGAACATCCAAAAAACGTTTCCGCTGCAGAACATTTTCATTCCAACGACATCGGAACATCCAAAAAACGTTTCCGCTGCAAAACATTTTCATTCCAACGACATCGGAACATCCAAAAAACGTTTCCGCTGCAGAACATTTTCATTCCAACGACATCGGAACATCCAAAAAACGTTTCCGCTGCAGAACATTTTCATTCCAACGACATCGGAACATCCAAAAAACGTTTCCGCTGCAGAACATTTTCATTCCAACGACATCGGAACATCCAAAAAACGTTTCCGCTGCAGAACATTTTCACTCCACCGACATCGGAACATTCAAAAAACGTTTCCGCTGCAGAACATTTTCACTCCACCGACATCGGAACATACAAAAAACGTTTCCGCTGCAAAACATTTTCATTCCAACGACATCGGAACATTCAAAAAACGTTTCCGCTGCAGAACATTTTCATTTAAACGACATCGGAACATTCAAAAAACGTTTCCGCTGCAGAACATTTTCACTCCACCGACATCGGAACATCCAAAAAACGTTTTCGCTGCAGAACATTTTCATTCCAACGACATCGGAACATCCAAAAAACGTTTCCGCTGCAAAACATTTTCACTCCAACGACATCGGAACATCCAAAAAACGTTTCCGCTGCAGAACATTTTCATTCCAACGACATCGGAACATTCAAAAAACGTTTGAGCTGCAGAACATTTTCACTCCACCGACATCGGAACATACAAAAAACGTTTCCGCTGCAAAACATTTTCATTCCAACGACATCGGAACATTCAAAAAACGTTTCCGCTGCAGAACATTTTCATTTAAACGACATCGGAACATTCAAAAAACGTTTCCGCTGCAGAACATTTTCACTCCAACGACATCGGAACATCCAAAAAACGTTTCCGCTGCAGAACATTTTCATTCCAACGACATCGGAACATTCAAAAAACGTTTCAGCTGCAGAACATTTTCATTCCAACGACATCGGAACATACAAAAAACGTTTCCGCTGCAAAACATTTTCATTCCAACGACATCGGAACATTCAAAAAACGTTTCCGCTGCAGAACATTTTCATGCCAACGACATCGGAACATTCAAAAAACGTTTCCGCTGCAGAACATTTTCATTCCAACGACATCGGAACATCCAAAAAACGTTTTCGCTGCAGAACATTTTCATTCCAACGACATCGGAACATCCAAAAAACGTTTCCGCTGCAAAACATTTTCATTCCAACGACATCGGAACATCCAAAAAACGTTTTCGCTGCAGAACATTTTCATTCCAACGACATCGGAACATCCAAAAAACGTTTCCGCTGCAGAACATTTTCACTCCACCGACATCGGAACATTCAAAAAACGTATCCGCTGCAAAACATTTTCATTCCAACGACATCGGAACATCCAAAAAACGTTTCCGCTGCAGAACATTTTCATTCCAACGACATCGGAACATTCAAAAAACGTTTGAGCTGCAGAACATTTTCACTCCAACGACATCGGAACATCCAAAAAACGTTTCCGCTGCAGAACATTTTCATTCCAACGACATCGGAACATTCAAAAAACGTTTCAGCTGCAGAACATTTTCATTCCAACGACATCGGAACATACAAAAAACGTTTCCGCTGCAAAACATTTTCATTCCAACGACATCGGAACATTCAAAAAACGTTTCCGCTGCAGAACATTTTCATTTAAACGACATCGGAACATTCAAAAAACGTTTTCGCTGCAGAACATTTTCATTCCAACGACATCGGAACATCCAAAAAACGTTTCCGCTGCAAAACATTTTCATTCCAACGACATCGGAACATCCAAAAAACGTTTCCGCTGCAGAACATTTTCATTCCAACGACATCGGAACATCCAAAAAACGTTTCCGCTGCAGAACATTTTCACTCCACCGACATCGGAACATTCAAAAAACGTTTCCGCTGCAGAACATTTTCATTCCAACGACATCGGAACATTCAAAAAACGTTTCCGCTGCAGAACATTTTCACTCCACCGACATCGGAACATTCAAAAAACGTTTCCGCTGCAGAACATTTTCACTCCAACGACATCGGAACATCCAAAAAACGTTTCCGCTGCAAAACATTTTCATTCAAAACGACATCGGAACATCCAAAAAACGTTTCCGCTGCAGAACATTTTCACTCCACCGACATCGGAACATTCAAAAAACGTTTCCGCTGCAGAACATTTTCATTCCAACGACATCGGAACATACAAAAAACGTTTCCGCTGCAAAACATTTTCACTCCAACGACATCGGAACATCTAAAAAACGTTTCCGCTGCAGAACATTTTCATTCCAACGACATCGGAACATCCAAAAAACGTTTCCGCTGCAGAACATTTTCATTTAAACGACATCGGAACATTCAAAAAACGTTTCCGCTGCAGAACATTTTCACTCCACCGACATCGGAACATTCAAAAAACGTATCCGCTGCAAAACATTTTCACTCCAACGACATCGGAACATCCAAAAAACGTTTCCGCTGCAGAACATTTTCATTCCAACGACATCGGAACATTCAAAAAACGTTTGAGCTGCAGAACATTTTCACTCCAACGACATCGGAACATCCAAAAAACGTTTCCGCTGCAGAACATTTTCATTCCAACGACATCGGAACATTCAAAAAACGTTTGAGCTGCAGAACATTTTCATTTCAACGACATCGGAACATTCAAAAAACGTTTCCGCTGCAGAACATTTTCATTCCAACGACATCGGAACATACAAAAAACGTTTCCGCTGCAAAACATTTTCACTCCAACGACATCGGAACATCCAAAAAACGTTTCCGCTGCAGAACATTTTCATTCCAACGACATCGGAACATTCAAAAAACGTTTGAGCTGCAGAACATTTTCATTCCAACGACATCGGAACATTCAAAAAACGTTTCCGCTGCAGAACATTTTCACTCCAACGACATCGGAACATCCAAAAAACGTTTCCGCTGCAGAACATTTTCATTCCAACGACATCGGAACATTCAAAAAACGTTTCCGCTGCAGAACATTTTCATTCCAACGACATCGGAACATACAAAAAACGTTTCCGCTGCAGAACATTTTCATTCCAACGACATCGGAACATACAAAAAACGTTTCCGCTGCAAAACATTTTCACTCCAACGACATCGGAACATCCAAAAAACGTTTCCGCTGCAGAACATTTTCATTCCAACGACATCGGAACATTCAAAAAACGTTTGAGCTGCAGAACATTTTCATTCCAACGACATCGGAACATTCAAAAAACGTTTCCGCTGCAGAACATTTTCACTCCAACGACATCGGAACATTCAAAAAACGTTTCCGCTGCAGAACATTTTCATTCCAACGACATCGGAACATCCAAAAAACGTTTCCGCTGCAGAACATTTTCACTCCACCGACATCGGAACATTCAAAAAACGTTTCCGCTGCAGAACATTTTCACTCCACCGACATCGGAACATACAAAAAACGTTTCCGCTGCAAAACATTTTCATTCCAACGACATCGGAACATTCAAAAAACGTTTCCGCTGCAGAACATTTTCATTTAAACGACATCGGAACATTCAAAAAACGTTTCCGCTGCAGAACATTTTCACTCCACCGACATCGGAACATCCAAAAAACGTTTTCGCTGCAGAACATTTTCATTCCAACGACATCGGAACATCCAAAAAACGTTTCCGCTGCAAAACATTTTCACTCCAACGACATCGGAACATCCAAAAAACGTTTCCGCTGCAGAACATTTTCATTCCAACGACATCGGAACATTCAAAAAACGTTTGAGCTGCAGAACATTTTCACTCCACCGACATCGGAACATACAAAAAACGTTTCCGCTGCAAAACATTTTCATTCCAACGACATCGGAACATTCAAAAAACGTTTCCGCTGCAGAACATTTTCATTTAAACGACATCGGAACATTCAAAAAACGTTTCCGCTGCAGAACATTTTCACTCCAACGACATCGGAACATCCAAAAAACGTTTCCGCTGCAGAACATTTTCATTCCAACGACATCGGAACATTCAAAAAACGTTTCAGCTGCAGAACATTTTCATTCCAACGACATCGGAACATACAAAAAACGTTTCCGCTGCAAAACATTTTCATTCCAACGACATCGGAACATTCAAAAAACGTTTCCGCTGCAGAACATTTTCATGCCAACGACATCGGAACATCCAAAAAACGTTTCCGCTGCAGAACATTTTCATTCCAACGACATCGGAACATCCAAAAAACGTTTCCGCTGCAGAACATTTTCATTTAAACGACATCGGAACATTCAAAAAACGTTTCCGCTGCAGAACATTTTCATTCCAACGACATCGGAACATCCAAAAAACGTTTTCGCTGCAGAACATTTTCATTCCAACGACATCGGAACATCCAAAAAACGTTTCCGCTGCAAAACATTTTCATTCCAACGACATCGGAACATCCAAAAAACGTTTCCGCTGCAGAACATTTTCATTCCAACGACATCGGAACATCCAAAAAACGTTTCCGCTGCAAAACATTTTCATTCCAACGACATCGGAACATCCAAAAAACGTTTCCGCTGCAGAACATTTTCACTCCACCGACATCGGAACATTCAAAAAACGTATCCGCTGCAAAACATTTTCATTCCAACGACATCGGAACATCCAAAAAACGTTTCCGCTGCAGAACATTTTCATTCCAACGACATCGGAACATTCAAAAAACGTTTGAGCTGCAGAACATTTTCACTCCAACGACATCGGAACATCCAAAAAACGTTTCCGCTGCAGAACATTTTCATTCCAACGACATCGGAACATACAAAAAACGTTTCCGCTGCAGAACATTTTCATTCCAACGACATCGGAACATTCAAAAAACGTTTCCGCTGCAGAACATTTTCATTCCAACGACATCGGAACATTCAAAAAACGTTTCCGCTGCAGAACATTTTCATTCCAACGACATCGGAACATCCAAAAAACGTTTTCGCTGCAGAACATTTTCATTCCAACGACATCGGAACATCCAAAAAACGTTTCCGCTGCAAAACATTTTCATTCCAACGACATCGGAACATCCAAAAAACGTTTCCGCTGCAGAACATTTTCATTCCAACGACATCGGAACATCCAAAAAACGTTTCCGCTGCAGAACATTTTCACTCCACCGACATCGGAACATTCAAAAAACGTTTCCGCTGCAGAACATTTTCATTCCAACGACATCGGAACATTCAAAAAACGTTTCCGCTGCAGAACATTTTCACTCCACCGACATCGGAACATTCAAAAAACGTTTCCGCTGCAGAACATTTTCACTCCAACGACATCGGAACATCCAAAAAACGTTTCCGCTGCAAAACATTTTCATTCAAAACGACATCGGAACATGTAAAAAACGTTTCCGCTGCAGAACATTTTCACTCCACCGACATCGGAACATTCAAAAAACGTTTCCGCTGCAGAACATTTTCATTCCAACGACATCGGAACATACAAAAAACGTTTCCGCTGCAAAACATTTTCACTCCAACGACATCGGAACATCTAAAAAACGTTTCCGCTGCAGAACATTTTCATTCCAACGACATCGGAACATCCAAAAAACGTTTCCGCTGCAGAACATTTTCATTTAAACGACATCGGAACATTCAAAAAACGTTTCCGCTGCAGAACATTTTCACTCCACCGACATCGGAACATTCAAAAAACGTATCCGCTGCAAAACATTTTCACTCCAACGACATCGGAACATCCAAAAAACGTTTCCGCTGCAGAACATTTTCATTCCAACGACATCGGAACATTCAAAAAACGTTTGAGCTGCAGAACATTTTCACTCCAACGACATCGGAACATCCAAAAAACGTTTCCGCTGCAGAACATTTTCATTCCAACGACATCGGAACATTCAAAAAACGTTTGAGCTGCAGAACATTTTCATTTCAACGACATCGGAACATTCAAAAAACGTTTCCGCTGCAGAACATTTTCATTCCAACGACATCGGAACATACAAAAAACGTTTCCGCTGCAAAACATTTTCACTCCAACGACATCGGAACATCCAAAAAACGTTTCCGCTGCAGAACATTTTCATTCCAACGACATCGGAACATTCAAAAAACGTTTGAGCTGCAGAACATTTTCATTCCAACGACATCGGAACATTCAAAAAACGTTTCCGCTGCAGAACATTTTCACTCCAACGACATCGGAACATCCAAAAAACGTTTCCGCTGCAGAACATTTTCATTCCAACGACATCGGAACATTCAAAAAACGTTTCCGCTGCAGAACATTTTCATTCCAACGACATCGGAACATACAAAAAACGTTTCCGCTGCAGAACATTTTCATTCCAACGACATCGGAACATACAAAAAACGTTTCCGCTGCAAAACATTTTCACTCCAACGACATCGGAACATCCAAAAAACGTTTCCGCTGCAGAACATTTTCATTCCAACGACATCGGAACATTCAAAAAACGTTTGAGCTGCAGAACATTTTCATTCCAACGACATCGGAACATTCAAAAAACGTTTCCGCTGCAGAACATTTTCACTCCAACGACATCGGAACATTCAAAAAACGTTTCCGCTGCAGAACATTTTCATTCCAACGACATCGGAACATTCAAAAAACGTTTCCGCTGCAGAACATTTTCACTCCAACGACATCGGAACATTCAAAAAACGTTTCCGCTGCAGAACATTTTCATTCCAACGACATCGGAACATTCAAAAAACGTTTCCGCTGCAGAACATTTTCATTCCAACGACATCGGAACATACAAAAAACGTTTCCGCTGCAGAACATTTTCATTCCAACGACATCGGAACATTCAAAAAACGTTTCCGCTGCAAAACATTTTCACTCCAACGACATCGGAACATCCAAAAAACGTTTCCGCTGCAGAACATTTTCATTCCAACGACATCGGAACATTCAAAAAACGTTTGAGCTGCAGAACATTTTCATTCCAACGACATCGGAACATTCAAAAAACGTTTCCGCTGCAGAACATTTTCATTCCAACGACATCGGAACATCCAAAAAACGTTTCCGCTGCAGAACATTTTCATTTAAACGACATCGGAACATTCAAAAAACGTTTCCGCTGCAGAACATTTTCATTCCAACGACATCGGAACATCCAAAAAACGTTTTCGCTGCAGAACATTTTCATTCCAACGACATCGGAACATCCAAAAAACGTTTCCGCTGCAAAACATTTTCATTCCAACGACATCGGAACATCCAAAAAACGTTTCCGCTGCAGAACATTTTCATTCCAACGACATCGGAACATCCAAAAAACGTTTCCGCTGCAAAACATTTTCATTCCAACGACATCGGAACATCCAAAAAACGTTTCCGCTGCAGAACATTTTCACTCCACCGACATCGGAACATTCAAAAAACGTATCCGCTGCAAAACATTTTCATTCCAACGACATCGGAACATCCAAAAAACGTTTCCGCTGCAGAACATTTTCATTCCAACGACATCGGAACATTCAAAAAACGTTTGAGCTGCAGAACATTTTCACTCCAACGACATCGGAACATCCAAAAAACGTTTCCGCTGCAGAACATTTTCATTCCAACGACATCGGAACATACAAAAAACGTTTCCGCTGCAGAACATTTTCATTCCAACGACATCGGAACATTCAAAAAACGTTTCCGCTGCAGAACATTTTCATTCCAACGACATCGGAACATTCAAAAAACGTTTCCGCTGCAGAACATTTTCATTCCAACGACATCGGAACATCCAAAAAACGTTTTCGCTGCAGAACATTTTCATTCCAACGACATCGGAACATCCAAAAAACGTTTCCGCTGCAAAACATTTTCATTCCAACGACATCGGAACATCCAAAAAACGTTTCCGCTGCAGAACATTTTCATTCCAACGACATCGGAACATCCAAAAAACGTTTCCGCTGCAGAACATTTTCACTCCACCGACATCGGAACATTCAAAAAACGTTTCCGCTGCAGAACATTTTCATTCCAACGACATCGGAACATTCAAAAAACGTTTCCGCTGCAGAACATTTTCACTCCACCGACATCGGAACATTCAAAAAACGTTTCCGCTGCAGAACATTTTCACTCCAACGACATCGGAACATCCAAAAAACGTTTCCGCTGCAAAACATTTTCATTCAAAACGACATCGGAACATGTAAAAAACGTTTCCGCTGCAGAACATTTTCACTCCACCGACATCGGAACATTCAAAAAACGTTTCCGCTGCAGAACATTTTCATTCCAACGACATCGGAACATACAAAAAACGTTTCCGCTGCAAAACATTTTCACTCCAACGACATCGGAACATCTAAAAAACGTTTCCGCTGCAGAACATTTTCATTCCAACGACATCGGAACATCCAAAAAACGTTTCCGCTGCAGAACATTTTCATTTAAACGACATCGGAACATTCAAAAAACGTTTCCGCTGCAGAACATTTTCACTCCACCGACATC
The DNA here is from genome assembly GCF_943734765.1 of Anopheles ziemanni. NCBI lineage: Eukaryota > Metazoa > Arthropoda > Insecta > Diptera > Culicidae > Anopheles > Anopheles ziemanni. The sequence goes on from NW_026690053.1 coordinate 718,088, forward strand.
GGAACATTCAAAAAACGTATCCGCTGCAAAACATTTTCACTCCAACGACATCGGAACATCCAAAAAACGTTTCCGCTGCAGAACATTTTCATTCCAACGACATCGGAACATTCAAAAAACGTTTGAGCTGCAGAACATTTTCACTCCAACGACATCGGAACATCCAAAAAACGTTTCCGCTGCAGAACATTTTCATTCCAACGACATCGGAACATTCAAAAAACGTTTGAGCTGCAGAACATTTTCATTTCAACGACATCGGAACATTCAAAAAACGTTTCCGCTGCAGAACATTTTCATTCCAACGACATCGGAACATACAAAAAACGTTTCCGCTGCAAAACATTTTCACTCCAACGACATCGGAACATCCAAAAAACGTTTCCGCTGCAGAACATTTTCATTCCAACGACATCGGAACATTCAAAAAACGTTTGAGCTGCAGAACATTTTCATTCCAACGACATCGGAACATTCAAAAAACGTTTCCGCTGCAGAACATTTTCACTCCAACGACATCGGAACATCCAAAAAACGTTTCCGCTGCAGAACATTTTCATTCCAACGACATCGGAACATTCAAAAAACGTTTCCGCTGCAGAACATTTTCATTCCAACGACATCGGAACATACAAAAAACGTTTCCGCTGCAGAACATTTTCATTCCAACGACATCGGAACATACAAAAAACGTTTCCGCTGCAAAACATTTTCACTCCAACGACATCGGAACATCCAAAAAACGTTTCCGCTGCAGAACATTTTCATTCCAACGACATCGGAACATTCAAAAAACGTTTGAGCTGCAGAACATTTTCATTCCAACGACATCGGAACATTCAAAAAACGTTTCCGCTGCAGAACATTTTCACTCCAACGACATCGGAACATTCAAAAAACGTTTCCGCTGCAGAACATTTTCATTCCAACGACATCGGAACATTCAAAAAACGTTTCCGCTGCAGAACATTTTCACTCCAACGACATCGGAACATCCAAAAAACGTTTCCGCTGCAGAACATTTTCATTCCAACGACATCGGAACATTCAAAAAACGTTTCCGCTGCAGAACATTTTCATTCCAACGACATCGGAACATACAAAAAACGTTTCCGCTGCAGAACATTTTCATTCCAACGACATCGGAACATACAAAAAACGTTTCCGCTGCAAAACATTTTCACTCCAACGACATCGGAACATCCAAAAAACGTTTCCGCTGCAGAACATTTTCATTCCAACGACATCGGAACATTCAAAAAACGTTTGAGCTGCAGAACATTTTCATTCCAACGACATCGGAACATTCAAAAAACGTTTCCGCTGCAGAACATTTTCACTCCAACGACATCGGAACATTCAAAAAACGTTTCCGCTGCAGAACATTTTCATTCCAACGACATCGGAACATCCAAAAAACGTTTCCGCTGCAGAACATTTTCACTCCACCGACATCGGAACATTCAAAAAACGTTTCCGCTGCAGAACATTTTCACTCCACCGACATCGGAACATACAAAAAACGTTTCCGCTGCAAAACATTTTCATTCCAACGACATCGGAACATTCAAAAAACGTTTCCGCTGCAGAACATTTTCATTTAAACGACATCGGAACATTCAAAAAACGTTTCCGCTGCAGAACATTTTCACTCCACCGACATCGGAACATCCAAAAAACGTTTTCGCTGCAGAACATTTTCATTCCAACGACATCGGAACATCCAAAAAACGTTTCCGCTGCAAAACATTTTCACTCCAACGACATCGGAACATCCAAAAAACGTTTCCGCTGCAGAACATTTTCATTCCAACGACATCGGAACATTCAAAAAACGTTTGAGCTGCAGAACATTTTCACTCCACCGACATCGGAACATACAAAAAACGTTTCCGCTGCAAAACATTTTCATTCCAACGACATCGGAACATTCAAAAAACGTTTCCGCTGCAGAACATTTTCATTTAAACGACATCGGAACATTCAAAAAACGTTTCCGCTGCAGAACATTTTCACTCCAACGACATCGGAACATCCAAAAAACGTTTCCGCTGCAGAACATTTTCATTCCAACGACATCGGAACATTCAAAAAACGTTTCAGCTGCAGAACATTTTCATTCCAACGACATCGGAACATACAAAAAACGTTTCCGCTGCAAAACATTTTCATTCCAACGACATCGGAACATTCAAAAAACGTTTCCGCTGCAGAACATTTTCATGCCAACGACATCGGAACATCCAAAAAACGTTTCCGCTGCAGAACATTTTCATTCCAACGACATCGGAACATCCAAAAAACGTTTCCGCTGCAGAACATTTTCATTTAAACGACATCGGAACATTCAAAAAACGTTTCCGCTGCAGAACATTTTCATTCCAACGACATCGGAACATCCAAAAAACGTTTTCGCTGCAGAACATTTTCATTCCAACGACATCGGAACATCCAAAAAACGTTTCCGCTGCAAAACATTTTCATTCCAACGACATCGGAACATCCAAAAAACGTTTCCGCTGCAGAACATTTTCATTCCAACGACATCGGAACATCCAAAAAACGTTTCCGCTGCAAAACATTTTCATTCCAACGACATCGGAACATCCAAAAAACGTTTCCGCTGCAGAACATTTTCACTCCACCGACATCGGAACATTCAAAAAACGTATCCGCTGCAAAACATTTTCATTCCAACGACATCGGAACATCCAAAAAACGTTTCCGCTGCAGAACATTTTCATTCCAACGACATCGGAACATTCAAAAAACGTTTGAGCTGCAGAACATTTTCACTCCAACGACATCGGAACATCCAAAAAACGTTTCCGCTGCAGAACATTTTCATTCCAACGACATCGGAACATACAAAAAACGTTTCCGCTGCAGAACATTTTCATTCCAACGACATCGGAACATTCAAAAAACGTTTCCGCTGCAGAACATTTTCATTCCAACGACATCGGAACATTCAAAAAACGTTTCCGCTGCAGAACATTTTCATTCCAACGACATCGGAACATCCAAAAAACGTTTTCGCTGCAGAACATTTTCATTCCAACGACATCGGAACATCCAAAAAACGTTTCCGCTGCAAAACATTTTCATTCCAACGACATCGGAACATCCAAAAAACGTTTCCGCTGCAGAACATTTTCATTCCAACGACATCGGAACATCCAAAAAACGTTTCCGCTGCAGAACATTTTCACTCCACCGACATCGGAACATTCAAAAAACGTTTCCGCTGCAGAACATTTTCATTCCAACGACATCGGAACATTCAAAAAACGTTTCCGCTGCAGAACATTTTCACTCCACCGACATCGGAACATTCAAAAAACGTTTCCGCTGCAGAACATTTTCACTCCAACGACATCGGAACATCCAAAAAACGTTTCCGCTGCAAAACATTTTCATTCAAAACGACATCGGAACATGTAAAAAACGTTTCCGCTGCAGAACATTTTCACTCCACCGACATCGGAACATTCAAAAAACGTTTCCGCTGCAGAACATTTTCATTCCAACGACATCGGAACATACAAAAAACGTTTCCGCTGCAAAACATTTTCACTCCAACGACATCGGAACATCTAAAAAACGTTTCCGCTGCAGAACATTTTCATTCCAACGACATCGGAACATCCAAAAAACGTTTCCGCTGCAGAACATTTTCATTTAAACGACATCGGAACATTCAAAAAACGTTTCCGCTGCAGAACATTTTCACTCCACCGACATCGGAACATTCAAAAAACGTATCCGCTGCAAAACATTTTCACTCCAACGACATCGGAACATCCAAAAAACGTTTCCGCTGCAGAACATTTTCATTCCAACGACATCGGAACATTCAAAAAACGTTTGAGCTGCAGAACATTTTCACTCCAACGACATCGGAACATCCAAAAAACGTTTCCGCTGCAGAACATTTTCATTCCAACGACATCGGAACATTCAAAAAACGTTTGAGCTGCAGAACATTTTCATTTCAACGACATCGGAACATTCAAAAAACGTTTCCGCTGCAGAACATTTTCATTCCAACGACATCGGAACATACAAAAAACGTTTCCGCTGCAAAACATTTTCACTCCAACGACATCGGAACATCCAAAAAACGTTTCCGCTGCAGAACATTTTCATTCCAACGACATCGGAACATTCAAAAAACGTTTGAGCTGCAGAACATTTTCATTCCAACGACATCGGAACATTCAAAAAACGTTTCCGCTGCAGAACATTTTCACTCCAACGACATCGGAACATCCAAAAAACGTTTCCGCTGCAGAACATTTTCATTCCAACGACATCGGAACATTCAAAAAACGTTTCCGCTGCAGAACATTTTCATTCCAACGACATCGGAACATACAAAAAACGTTTCCGCTGCAGAACATTTTCATTCCAACGACATCGGAACATACAAAAAACGTTTCCGCTGCAAAACATTTTCACTCCAACGACATCGGAACATCCAAAAAACGTTTCCGCTGCAGAACATTTTCATTCCAACGACATCGGAACATTCAAAAAACGTTTGAGCTGCAGAACATTTTCATTCCAACGACATCGGAACATTCAAAAAACGTTTCCGCTGCAGAACATTTTCACTCCAACGACATCGGAACATTCAAAAAACGTTTCCGCTGCAGAACATTTTCATTCCAACGACATCGGAACATTCAAAAAACGTTTCCGCTGCAGAACATTTTCACTCCAACGACATCGGAACATTCAAAAAACGTTTCCGCTGCAGAACATTTTCATTCCAACGACATCGGAACATTCAAAAAACGTTTCCGCTGCAGAACATTTTCATTCCAACGACATCGGAACATTCAAAAAACGTTTCCGCTGCAGAACATTTTTACTCCACCGACATTGGAACATTCAAAAAACGTTTCCGCTGCAGAAAATTTTCATTCCAACGACATCGGAACATTCAAAAAACGTTTACGCTGCAGAACATTTTCACTCCACCGACATCGGAACATTCAAAAAACGTTTCCGCTGCAGAACATTTTCACTCCAACGACATCGGAACATTCAAAAAACGTTTCCGCTGCAGAACTTTTCACTCCAACGACATCGGAACATCCAAAAAACGTTTCCGCTGCAGAACATTTTCATTCCAACGACATCGGAACATTCAAAAAACGTTTCCGCTGCAGAACATTGTCACTCCAACGACATCGGAACATTCAAAAAACGTTTCCGCTGCAGAACATTTTCATTCCAGTGGCATCGGAATATTCAAAAAACGTTTCCGCTGCAGAACATTTTCATTCCAACGACATCGGAACATTCAAAAAACGTTTCCGCTGCAGAACATTTTCACTCCAACGACATCGGAACATTCAAAAAACGTTTCCGCTGCAGAACATTTTTACTCCACCGACATTGGAACATTCAAAAAACGTTTCCGCTGCAGAAAATTTTCATTCCAACGACATCGGAACATTCAAAAAACGTTTACGCTGCAGAACATTTTCATTCCAACGACATCGGAACATTTAAAAAACGTTTCCGCTGCAGAACATTTTCATTCCAACGACATCGGAACATCCAAAAAACGTTTCCGCTGCAGAACATTTTCATTCCAACGACATCGGAACATTCAAAAAACGTTTCCGCTGCAGAACATTTTCATTCCCACGCCATCGGAACATCCAAAAAACGTTTCCGCTGCAGAACATTTTCATTCCAACGACATCGGAACATTTAAAAAACGTTTCCGCTGCAGAACATTTTCACTCCAACGTTATCGGAACATTCAAAAAACGTTTCCGCTGCAGAACATTTTCATTCCAACGACATCGAAACATCCAAAAAACGTTTCCGCTGCAGAACATTTTCATTTAAACGACATCGGAACATTCAAAAAACGTTTCCGCTGCAGAACATTTTCATTCCAACGACATCGAAACATTCAAAAAACGTTTCCGCTGCAGAACATTTTCATTCCAACGACATCGGAACATCCAAAAAACGTTTCCGCTGCAGAACATTTTCATTCCAACGACATCGGAACATTCAAAAAACGTTTCCGCTGCAGAACATTTTCACTCCAACGACATCGGAACATCCAAAAAACGTTTCCGCTGCAAAACATTTTCATTCCAACGACATCGGAACATTCAAAAAACGTTTCCGCTGCAGAACATTTTCATTCCAACGACATCGGAACATTCAAAAAACGTTTCCGCTGCAGAACATTTTCACTCCACCGACATCGGAACATTCAAAAAACGTTTCCGCTGCAGAACATTTTCATTCCAACGACATCGGAACATTCAAAAAACGTTTCCGCTGCAGAACATTTTCATTCAAAACGTCGTCGGAATATCCAAAAAACGTTTCCGCTGCAGAACATTTTCATTCCAACGACATCGGAACATCCAAAAAACGTTTCCGCTGCAGAACATTTTCATTCCAACGACATCGGAACATTCAAAAAACGTTTCCGCTGCAGAACATTTTCACTCCAACGACATCGGAACATCCAAAAAACGTTTCCGCTGCAGAACATTTTCACTCCACCGACATCGGAACATTCAAAAAACGTTTCCGCTGCAGAACATTTTCATTCCAACGACATCGGAACATTCAAAAAACGTTTCCGCTGCAGAACATTTTCATTCCAACGACATCGGAACATTCAAAAAACGTTTCCGCTGCAGAACATTTTCATTCCAACGACATCGGAACATTCAAAAAACGTTTCCGCTGCAGAACATTTTCATTCCAACGACATCGGAACATTCAAAAAACGTTTCCGCTGCAGAACATTTTCATTCCAACGACATCGGAACATTCAAAAAACGTTTCCGCTGCAGAACATTTTCACTCCAACGACATCGGAACATTCAAAAAACGTTTCCGCTGCAGAACATTTTCATTCCAACGACATCGGAACATTCAAAAAACGTTTCCGCTGCAGAACATTTTCACTCCACCGACATCGGAACATTCAAAAAACGTTTCCGCTGCAGAACATTTTCATTCCAACGACATCGGAACATTCAAAAAACGTTTCCGCTGCAGAACATTTTCACTCCACCGACATCGGAACATTCAAAAAACGTTTCCGCTGCAGAACATTTTCATTCCAACGACATCGGAACATTCAAAAAACGTTTCCGCTGCAGAACATTTTCATTCAAAACGTCGTCGGAATATCCAAAAAACGTTTCCGCTGCAGAACATTTTCATTCCAACGACATCGGAACATCCAAAAAACGTTTCCGCTGCAGAACATTTTCATTCCAACGACATCGGAACATCCAAAAAACGTTTCCGCTGCAGAACATTTTCATTCCAACGACATCGGAACATTCAAAAAACGTTTCCGCTGCAGAACATTTTCATTCCAACGACATCGGAACATTCAAAAAACGTTTCCGCTGCAGAACATTTTCACTCAAACGACATCGGAACATCCAAAAAACGTTTCCGCTGCAGAACAATTTCACTCCACCGACATCGGAACATTCAAAAAACGTTTCCGCTGCAGAACATTTTCATTCCAACGACATCGGAACATCCAAAAAACGTTTCCGCTGCAGAACATTTTCATTCCAACGACATCGGAACATTCAAAAAACGTTTCCGCTGCAGAACATTTTCATTCCAACGACATCGGAACATTCAAAAAACGTTTCCGCTGCAGAACATTTTCATTCCAACGACATCGGAACATTCAAAAAACGTTTCCGCTGCAGAACATTTTCATTCCAACGACATCGGAACATTCAAAAAACGTTTCCGCTGCAGAACATTTTCACTCCAACGACATCGGAACATCCAAAAAACGTTTCCGCTGCAGAACATTTTCACTCCACCGACATCGGAACATTCAAAAAACGTTTCCGCTGCAGAACATTTTCACTCCACCGACATCGGAACATTCAAAAAACGTTTCCGCTGCAGAACATTTTCACTCCACCGACATCGGAACATTCAAAAAACGTTTCCGCTGCAGAACATTTTCACTCCACCGACATCGGAACATTCAAAAAACGTTTCCGCTGCAAAACATTTTCACTCCAACGACATCGGAACATCCAAAAAACGTTTCCGCTGCAGAACATTTTCACTCCACCGACATCGGAACATTCAAAAAACGTTTCCGCTGCAGAACATTTTCATTCCAACGACATCGGAACATTCAAAAAACGTTTCCGCTGCAGAACATTTTCACTCCACCGACATCGGAACATTCAAAAAACGTTTCCGCTGCAGAACATTTTCATTCCAACGACATCGGAACATTCAAAAAACGTTTCCGCTGCAGAACATTTTCACTCCACCGACATCGGAACATTCAAAAAACGTTTCCGCTGCAGAACATTTTCACTCCACCGACATCGGAACATTCAAAAAACGTTTCCGCTGCAAAACATTTTCACTCCAACGACATCGGAACATCCAAAAAACGTTTCCGCTGCAGAACATTTTCACTCCACCGACATCGGAACATTCAAAAAACGTTTCCGCTGCAGAACATTTTCATTCCAACGACATCGGAACATTCAAAAAACGTTTCCGCTGCAGAACATTTTCACTCCACCGACATCGGAACATTCAAAAAACGTTTCCGCTGCAGAACATTTTCATTCCAACGACATCGGAACATTCAAAAAACGTTTCCGCTGCAGAACATTTTCATTCCAACGACATCGGAACATCCAAAAAACGTTTCCGCTGCAGAACATTTTCATTCCAACGACATCGGAACATCCAAAAAACGTTTCCGCTGCAAAACATTTTCATTCCAACGACATCGGAACATCCAAAAAACGTTTCCGCTGCAGAACATTTTCATTCCAACGACATCGGAACATCCAAAAAACGTTTCCGCTGCAGAACATTTTCATTCCAACGACATCGGAACATCCAAAAAACGTTTCCGCTGCAGAACATTTTCATTCCAACGACATCGGAACATCCAAAAAACGTTTCCGCTGCAAAACATTTTCATTCCAACGACATCGGAACATCCAAAAAACGTTTCCGCTGCAGAACATTTTCATTCCAACGACATCGGAACATCCAAAAAACGTTTCCGCTGCAGAACATTTTCATTCCAACGACATCGGAACATCCAAAAAACGTTTGAGCTGCAGAACATTTTCACTCCAACGACATCGGAACATCCAAAAAACGTTTGAGCTGCAGAACATTTTCACTCCACCGACATCGGAACATTCAAAAAACGTTTCCGCTGCAGAACATTTTCATTCCAACGACATCGGAACATACAAAAAACGTTTCCGCTGCAAAACATTTTCACTCCAACGACATCGGAACATCCAAAAAACGTTTCCGCTGCAAAACATTTTCACTCCAACGACATCGGAACATCCAAAAAACGTTTCCGCTGCAGAACATTTTCATTCCAACGACATCGGAACATTCAAAAAACGTTTGAGCTGCAGAACATTTTCATTCCAACGACATCGGAACATACAAAAAACGTTTCCGCTGCAAAACATTTTCACTCCAACGACATCGGAACATCCAAAAAACGTTTCCGCTGCAGAACATTTTCATTCCAACGACATCGGAACATACAAAAAACGTTTCCGCTGCAGAACATTTTCACTCCACCGACATCGGAACATTCAAAAAACGTTTCCGCTGCAGAACATTTTCATTCCAACGACATCGGAACATTCAAAAAACGTTTCCGCTGCAGAACATTTTCATTCCAACGACATCGGAACATCCAAAAAACGTTTCCGCTGCAAAACATTTTCATTCCAACGACATCGGAACATCCAAAAAACGTTTCCGCTGCAGAACATTTTCATTTAAACGACATCGGAACATTCAAAAAACGTTTCCGCTGCAGAACATTTTCATTCCAACGACATCGGAACATTCAAAAAACGTATCCGCTGCAAAACATTTTCACTCCAACGACATCGGAACATCCAAAAAACGTTTCCGCTGCAGAACATTTTCATTCCAACGACATCGGAACATCCAAAAAACGTTTCCGCTGCAGAACATTTTCATTCCAACGACATCGGAACATTCAAAAAACGTTTGAGCTGCAGAACATTTTCACTCCAACGACATCGGAACATCCAAAAAACGTTTGAGCTGCAGAACATTTTCACTCCACCGACATCGGAACATTCAAAAAACGTTTCCGCTGCAGAACATTTTCATTCCAACGACATCGGAACATACAAAAAACGTTTCCGCTGCAAAACATTTTCACTCCAACGACATCGGAACATCCAAAAAACGTTTCCGCTGCAAAACATTTTCACTCCAACGACATCGGAACATCCAAAAAACGTTTCCGCTGCAGAACATTTTCATTCCAACGACATCGGAACATTCAAAAAACGTTTGAGCTGCAGAACATTTTCATTCCAACGACATCGGAACATACAAAAAACGTTTCCGCTGCAAAACATTTTCACTCCAACGACATCGGAACATCCAAAAAACGTTTCCGCTGCAGAACATTTTCATTCCAACGACATCGGAACAAACAAAAAACGTTTCCGCTGCAGAACATTTTCACTCCACCGACATCGGAACATTCAAAAAACGTTTCCGCTGCAGAACATTTTCATTCCAACGACATCGGAACATTCAAAAAACGTTTCCGCTGCAGAACATTTTCATTCCAACGACATCGGAACATCCAAAAAACGTTTCCGCTGCAAAACATTTTCATTCCAACGACATCGGAACATCCAAAAAACGTTTCCGCTGCAAAACATTTTCATTCCAACGACATCGGAACATTCAAAAAACGTTTCCGCTGCAGAACATTTTCATTCCAACGACATCGGAACATTCAAAAAACGTTTCCGCTGCAGAACATTTTCACTCCACCGACATCGGAACATTCAAAAAACGTTTCCGCTGCAGAACATTTTCATTCCAACGACATCGGAACATTCAAAAAACGTTTCCGCTGCAGAACATTTTCATTCCAACGACATCGGAACATCCAAAAAACGTTTGAGCTGCAGAACATTTTCATTCCAACGACATCGGAACATTCAAAAAACGTTTCCGCTGCAGAACATTTTCATTCCAACGACATCGGAACATTCAAAAAACGTTTCCGCTGCAGAACATTTTCATTCCAACGACATCGGAACATCCAAAAAACGTTTGAGCTGCAGAACATTTTCATTCCAACGACATCGGAACATTCAAAAAACGTTTCCGCTGCAGAACATTTTCACTCCAACGACATCGGAACATCCAAAAAACGTTTCCGCTGCAGAACATTTTCATTCCAACGACATCGGAACATTCAAAAAACGTTTCCGCTGCAGAACATTTTCATTCCAACGACATCGGAACATACAAAAAACGTTTCCGCTGCAGAACATTTTCACTCCACCGACATCGGAACATTCAAAAAACGTTTCCGCTGCAGAACATTTTCATTCCAACGACATCGGAACATTCAAAAAACGTTTCCGCTGCAGAACATTTTCATTCCAACGACATCGGAACATTCAAAAAACGTTTCCGCTGCAGAACATTTTCATTCCAACGACATCGGAACATCCAAAAAACGTTTGAGCTGCAGAACATTTTCATTCCAACGACATCGGAACATTCAAAAAACGTTTCCGCTGCAGAACATTTTCATTCCAACGACATCGGAACATTCAAAAAACGTTTCCGCTGCAGAACATTTTCATTCCAACGACATCGGAACATACAAAAAACGTTTCCGCTGCAGAACATTTTCACTCCACCGACATCGGAACATCCAAAAAACGTTTCCGCTGCAGAACATTTTCATTCCAACGACATCGGAACATTCAAAAAACGTTTCCGCTGCAGAACATTTTCATTCAAAACGACTTCGGAACATTCAAAAAACGTTTCCGCTGCAGAACATTTTCATTCCAACGGCATCGGAACATTCAAAAAACGTTTCCGCTGCAGAACATTTTCATTCCAACGACATCGGAACATTCAAAAAACGTTTCCGCTGCAGAACACTTTCATTCCAACGACATCGGAACATTCAAAAAACGTTTCCGCTGCAGAACATTTTCATTCCAACGACATCGGAACATTCAAAAAACGTTTCCGCTGCAGAACATTTTCATTCAAAACGACTTCGGAACATTCAAAAAACGTTTCCGCTGCAGAACATTTTCATTCCAACGACATCGGAACATTCAAAAAACGTTTCCGCTGCAGAACATTTTCATTCCAACGACATCGGAACATTCAAAAAACGTTTCCGCTGCAGAACATTTTCATTCAAAACGACTTCGGAACATTCAAAAAACGTTTCCGCTGCAGAACATTTTCATTCCAACGACATCGGAACATTCAAAAAACGTTTCCGCTGCAGAACATTTTCATTCAAAACGACTTCGGAACATTCAAAAAACGTTTCCGCTGCAGAACATTTTCATTCCAACGACATCGGAACATTCAAAAAACGTTTCCGCTGCAGAACATTTTCATTCCAACGACATCGGAACATTCAAAAAACGTTTCCGCTGCAGAACATTTTCATTCCAACGACATCGGAACATTCAAAAAACGTTTCCGCTGCAGAACATTTTCATTCCAACGACATCGGAACATTCAAAAAACGTTTCCGCTGCAGAACACTTTCATTCCAACGACATCGGAACATTCAAAAAACGTTTCCGCTGCAGAACATTTTCATTCCAACGACATCGGAACATTCAAAAAACGTTTCCGCTGCAGAACATTTTCATTCCAACGACATCGGAACATTCAAAAAACGTTTCCGCTGCAGAACATTTTCATTCCAACGACATCGGAACATTCAAAAAACGTTTCCGCTGCAGAACATTTTCATTCCAACGACATCGGAACATTCAAAAAACGTTTCCGCTGCAGAACATTTTCATTCAAAACGACTTCGGAACATTCAAAAAACGTTTCCGCTGCAGAACATTTTCATTCCAACGACATCGGAACATTCAAAAAACGTTTCCGCTGCAGAACATTTTCATTCCAACGACATCGGAACATTCAAAAAACGTTTCCGCTGCAGAACATTTTCATTTAAACGACATCGGAACATCCAAAAAACGTTTCCGCTGCAGAACATTTTCATTCCAACGACATCGGAACATTCAAAAAACGTTTCCGCTGCAGAACATTTTCATTTAAACGACATCGGAACATTCAAAAAAATGTTTCCGCTGCAGAACATTTTCATTCCAACGACATCGGAACATCCAAAAAACGTTTCCGCTGCAGAACATTTTCATTCCAACGACATCGGAACATTCAAAAAACGTTTCCGCTGCAGAACATTTTCATTCAAAACGACTTCGGAGCATTCAAAAAACGTTTCCGCTGCAGAACATTTTCATTCCAACGACATCGGAACATTCAAAAAACGTTTCCGCTGCAGAACATTTTCATTCCAACGACATCGGAACATTCAAAAAACGTTTCCGCTGCAGAACATTTTCATTCAAAACGACTTCGGAACATTCAAAAAACGTTTCCGCTGCAGAACATTTTCATTCCAACGACATCGGAACATTCAAAAAACGTTTCCGCTGCAGAACATTTTCATTCAAAACGACATCGGAACATTCAAAAAACGTTTCCGCTGCAGAACATTTTCATTCCAACGACATCGGAACATTCAAAAAACGTTTCCGCTGCAGAACATTTTCATTCCAACGACATCGGAACATTCAAAAAACGTTTCCGCTGCAGAACATTTTCATTCCAACGACATCGGAACATTCAAAAAACGTTTCCGCTGCAGAACATTTTCATTCCAACGACATCGGAACATTCAAAAAACGTTTCCGCTGCAGAACATTTTCATTCCAACGACATCGGAACATTCAAAAAACGTTTCCGCTGCAGAACATTTTCATTCAAAACGACTTCGGAACATTCAAAAAACGTTTCCGCTGCAGAACATTTTCATTCCAACGACATCGGAACATTCAAAAAACGTTTCCGCTGCAGAACATTTTCATTCAAAACGACTTCGGAACATTCAAAAAACGTTTCCGCTGCAGAACATTTTCATTCCAACGACATCGGAACATCCAAAAAACGTTTCCGCTGCAGAACATTTTCATTCCAACGACATCGGAACATTCAAAAAACGTTTCCGCTGCAGAACATTTTCATTCAAAACGACTTCGGAACATTCAAAAAACGTTTCCGCTGCAGAACATTTTCATTCCAACGACATCGGAACATTCAAAAAACGTTTCCGCTGCAGAACATTTTCATTCCAACGACATCGGAACATTCAAAAAACGTTTCCGCTGCAGAACATTTTCATTCAAAACGACTTCGGAACATTCAAAAAACGTTTCCGCTGCAGAACATTTTCATTCCAACGACATCGGAACATTCAAAAAACGTTTCCGCTGCAGAACATTTTCATTCAAAACGACTTCGGAACATTCAAAAAACGTTTCCGCTGCAGAACATTTTCATTCCAACGACATCGGAACATTCAAAAAACGTTTCCGCTGCAGAACATTTTCATTCAAAACGACTTCGGAACATTCAAAAAACGTTTCCGCTGCAGAACATTTTCATTCCAACGACATCGGAACATTCAAAAAACGTTTCCGCTGCAGAACATTTTCATTCCAACGACATCGGAACATTCAAAAAACGTTTCCGCTGCAGAACATTTTCATTCCAACGACATCGGAACATTCAAAAAACGTTTCCGCTGCAGAACATTTTCATTCCAGCGACATCGGAACATTCAAAAAACGTTTCCGCTGCAGAACATTTTCATTCCAACGACATCGGAACATTCAAAAAACGTTTCCGCTGCAGAACATTTTCATTCCAACGACATCGGAACATTCAAAAAACGTTTCCGCTGCAGAACATTTTCATTCCAACGACATCGGAACATTCAAAAAACGTTTCCGCTGCAGAACATTTTCATTCCAACGACATCGGAACATTCAAAAAACGTTTCCGCTGCAGAACACTTTCATTTCAACGACATCGGAACATTCAAAAAACGTTTCCGCTGCAGAACATTTTCATTCCAACGACATCGGAACATTCAAAAAACGTTTCCGCTGCAGAACATTTTCATTCCAACGACATCGGAACATTCAAAAAACGTTTCCGCTGCAGAACATTTTCATTCCAACGACATCGGAACATTCAAAAAACGTTTCCGCTGCAGAACATTTTCATTCCAACTACATCGGAACATTCAAAAAACGTTTCCGCTGCAGAACATTTTCATTCAAAACGACTTCGGAACATTCAAAAAACGTTTCCGCTGCAGAACATTTTCATTCCAACGACATCGGAACATTCAAAAAACGTTTCCGCTGCAGAACACTTTCATTCCAACGGCATCGGAACATTCAAAAAACGTTTCCGCTGCAGAACATTTTCATTCCAACGACATCGGAACATTCAAAAAACGTTTCCGCTGCAGAACACTTTCATTCCAACGACATCGGAACATTCAAAAAACGTTTCCGCTGCAAAACATTTTCTCCAAAAATGACATCGGAACATCCAAAAAACGTTTCCGCTGCAGAACATGTTCTCCAAAAATGACATCGGAACATCCAAAAAACGTTTCCGCTGCAGAATATTTTCTCCAAAATTACATCGGAACATCCAAAAAACGTTTCCGCTGCAGAACATGTTCTCTTAAAATGACATCGGAACATCCAAAAAACGTTTCCGTTGCAGAACATTTTCTCCAAAAATGACATCGGAACAACCAAAAAACGTTTCCGCTGCAGAACATTATCTCCAAAAATGACATCGGAACATACCAAAATCGTTTCCGCTGCAGAACATTTTCTTCAAAAATGACATCGGAACATTCAAAAAACGTTTCCGCTGCAGAACATTTTCATTCCAACGTCATCGAAACATCCAAAAAACGTTTCCGCTGCAAAACATTTTCTCCAAAAATGACATCGGAACATCCAAAAAACGTTTCCGCTGTAGAACATTTTGTCTAAAAATGACATCGGAACATCCAAAAAGCGATTCCAATGCAGAACATTTTCTCCAAAAATGACATCGGAACATCCAAAAAAGGTTTCCGCTGCAGAACATTTTCTCTTAAAATGACATCGGAACATTCAAAAAACGTTTCCGCTGCAGAACATGTTCTCCAAAAATGACATCGGAACATCCAAAAACGTTTCCGCTGCAGAACATTATCTCTTCAAATGACATCGGAACATCCAAAAAACGTTTCCGCTGCAAAACATTTTCTCCAAAAATGACATCGGAACATCCAAAAAACGTTTCCGCTGCAGAACATTTTCTCTTAAAATGACATCGGAACATTCAAAAAACGTTTCCGCTGCAAAACATTTTCTCCAAAAATGACATCGGAACATCCAAAAAGCGATTCCGCTGCAGAACATTTTCTCCAAAAATGACATCGGAACATCCAAAAAGCGATTCCGCTGCAGAACATTTTCTCCAAAAATGACATCGGAACATCAAAAAAACGTTTCCGTTGCAGAACATTTTCTCTTAAAATGACATCGGAACATTCAAAAAACGTTTCCGCTGCAGAACATGTTCTCCAAAAATGACATCGGAACATCCAAAAAGCGATTCCGCTGCAGAACATTTTCTCCAAAAATGACATCGGAACATCAAAAAAACGTTTCCGCTGCAGAACATTTTCTCCAAAAATGACATCGGAACATCCAAAAACGTTTCCGCTGCAGAACATTTTCATTCCAACGACATCGGAACATCCAAAAAACCTTTCCGCTGCAGAACATTTTCATTAAAAACGACATCGGAACATTCAAAAAACGTTTCCGCTGCAAAACATGTTCTCCAAAAATGACATCGGAACATCCAAAAACGTTTCCGCTGCAGAACATTATCTCTTCAAATGACATCGGAACATCCAAAAAACGTTTCCGCTGCAAAACATTTTCTCCAAAAATGACATCGGAACATCCAAAAAGCGATTCCGCTGCAGAACATTTTCTCCAAAAATGACATCGGAACATCCAAAAAGCGATTCCGCTGCAGAACATTTTCTCCAAAAATGACATCGGAACATCAAAAAAACGTTTCCGTTGCAGAACATTATCTCTTCAAATGACATCGGAACATCCAAAAAACGTTTCCGCTGCAAAACATTTTCTCCAAAAATGACATCGGAACATCCAAAAACGTTTCCGCTGCAGAACATTTTCTCTTAAAATGACATCGGAACATTCAAAAAACGTTTCCGCTGCAGAACATGTTCTCCAAAAATGACATCGGAACATCCAAAAACGTTTCCGCTGCAGAACATTATCTCTTCAAATGACATCGGAACATCCAAAAAACGTTTCCGCTGCAAAACATTTTCTCCAAAAATGACATCGGAACATCCAAAAAGCGATTCCGCTGCAGAACATTTTCTCCAAAAATGACATCGGAACATCAAAAAAACGTTTCCGTTGCAGAACATTTTCATTAAAAACGACATCGGAACATTCAAAAAACGTTTCCGCTGCAAAACATGTTCTCCAAAAATGACATCGGAACATCCAAAAACGTTTCCGCTGCAGAACATTATCTCTTCAAATGACATCGGAACATCCAAAAAACGTTTCCGCTGCAAAACATTTTCTCCAAAAATGACATCGGAACATCCAAAAAGCGATTCCGCTGCAGAACATTTTCTCCAAAAATGAAATCGGAACATCCAAAAAACGTTTCCTCTGCAAAACATTTTCTCCAAAAATGACATCGGAACATCCAAAAAACGTTTCCGCTGCAGAACATTATCTCTTCAAATGACATCGGAACATCCAAAAAACGTTTCCGCTGCAAAACATTTTCTCCAAAAATGACATCGGAACATCCAAAAACGTTTCCGCTGCAGAACATTTTCTCTTAAAATGACATCGGAACATTCAAAAAACGTTTCCGCTGCAGAACATGTTCTCCAAAAATGACATCGGAACATCCAAAAACGTTTCCGCTGCAGAACATTATCTCTTCAAATGACATCGGAACATCCAAAAAACGTTTCCGCTGCAAAACATTTTCTCCAAAAATGACATCGGAACATCCAAAAAGCGATTCCGCTGCAGAACATTTTCTCCAAAAATGACATCGGAACATCCAAAAAGCGATTCCGCTGCAGAACATTTTCTCCAAAAATGACATCGGAACATCCAAAAAACCTTTCCGCTGCAGAACATTTTCATTAAAAACGACATCGGAACATTCAAAAAACGTTTCCGCTGCAAAACATGTTCTCCAAAAATGACATCGGAACATCCAAAAACGTTTCCGCTGCAGAACATTATCTCTTCAAATGACATCGGAACATCCAAAAAACGTTTCCGCTGCAAAACATTTTCTCCAAAAATGACATCGGAACATCCAAAAAGCGATTCCGCTGCAGAACATTTTCTCCAAAAATGACATCGGAACATCCAAAAAGCGATTCCGCTGCAGAACATTTTCTCCAAAAATGACATCGGAACATCCAAAAAACCTTTCCGCTGCAGAACATTTTCATTAAAAACGACATCGGAACATCCAAAAAACGTTTCCGCTGCAAAACATTTTCTCCAAAAATGACATCGGAACATCCAAAAAACGTTTCCGCTGCAGAACATTATCTCTTCAAATGACATCGGAACATCCAAAAAACGTTTCCGCTGCAAAACATTTTCCCCAAAAATGACATCGGAACATCCAAAAACGTTTCCGCTGCAGAACATTTTCTCTTAAAATGACATCGGAACATTCAAAAAACGTTTCCGCTGCAGAACATGTTCTCCAAAAATGACATCGGAACATCCAAAAACGTTTCCGCTGCAGAACATTATCTCTTCAAATGACATCGGAACATCCAAAAAACGTTTCCGCTGCAAAACATTTTCTCCAAAAATGACATCGGAACATCCAAAAAGCGATTCCGCTGCAGAACATTTTCTCCAAAAATGACATCGGAACATCAAAAAAACGTTTCCGTTGCAGAACATTTTCTCTTAAAATGACATCGGAACATTCAAAAAACGTTTCCGCTGCAGAACATGTTCTCCAAAAATGACATCGGAACATCCAAAAACGTTTCCGCTGCAGAACATTTTCTCTTCAAATGACATCGGAACATCCAAAAAACGTTTCCGCTGCAAAACATTTTCTCCAAAAATGACATCGGAACATCCAAAAAACGTTTCCGCTGCAGAACATTTTCTCTTAAAATGACATCGGAACATCCAAAAAACGTTTCCGCTGCAGAACATTTTCTCCAAAAATGACATCGGAACATCCAAAAAACGTTTCCGCTGCAGAACATTTTCTCTTAAAATGACATCGGAACATCCAAAAAACGTTTCCGCTGCAGAACATTTTCTCTTAAAATGACATCGGAACATCCAAAAAACGTTTCCGCTGCAGAACATGTTCTCCAAAAATGACATCGGAACATCCAAAAACGTTTCCGCTGCAGAACATTATCTCTTCCAACGACATCGGAACATCCAAAAAACGTTTCCGCTGCAGAACATTTTCTCTTAAAATGACATCGGAACATCCAAAAAACGTTTCCGCTGCAGAACATTTTCTCTTAAAATGACATCGGAACATCCAAAAAACGTTTCCGCTGCAGAACATTTTCTCTTAAAATGACATCGGAACATCCAAAAAACGTTTCCGCTGCAGAACATTTTTTCTTAAAATGACATCGGAACATCCAAAAAACGTTTCCGCTGCAGAACATTTTTTCTTAAAATGATATCGGAACATCCAAAAAACGTTTCCGCTGCAGAACATTTTCTCTTAAAATGACATAGGAACATCCAAAAAACGTTTCCGCTGCAGAACATTTTCTCTTAAAATGACATCGGAACATCCAAAAAACGTTTCCGCTGCAGAACATTTTCTCTTAAAATGACATCGGAACATCCAAAAAACGTTTCCGCTGCAGAACATTTTCTCTTAAAATGACATCGGAACATCCAAAAAACGTTTCCGCTGCAGAACATTTTCTCTTAAAATGACATCGGAACATCCAAAAAACGATTCGTCTGCAGAACATTTTCTCTTAAAATGATATCGGAACATCCAAAAAACGTTTCCGCTGCAGAACATTTTCTCCAAAAATGACATCGGAACATCCAAAAAACGTTTCCGCTGCAGAACATTTTCTCTAAAAATGATATCGGAACATCCAAAAAACGTTTCCGCTGCAGAACATTTTCTCTTAAAATGACATCGGAACATCCAAAAAACGTTTCCGCTGCAGAACATTTTCTCTTAAAATGACATCGGAACATCCAAAAAACGTTTCCGCTGCAGAACATTTTCTCTTAAAATGACATCGGAACATCCAAAAAACGTGTCCGCTGCAGAACATTTTCTCTTAAAATGACATCGGAACATCCAAAAAACGTTTCCGCTGCAGAACATTTTCTCTTAAAATGACATCGGAACATCCAAAAAACGTTTCATCTGCAGAACATTTTCTCTTAAAATGATATCGGAACATCCAAAAAACGTTTCCGCTGCAGAACATTTTCTCTAAAAATGACATCGGAACATCCATAAAACGTCTCCGCTGCAGAACATTTTCTCTTAAAATGACATCGGAACATCCAAAAAACGTTTCCGCTGCAGAACATTTTCTCTTAAAATGATATCGGAACATCCAAAAAACGTTTCCGCTGCAGAACATTTTCTCCAAAAATGACATCGGAACATCCAAAAAACGTTTCCGCTGCAGAACATTTTCTCTAAAAATGATATCGGAACATCCAAAAAACGTTTCCGCTGCAGAACATTTTCTCTAAAAATGACATCGGAACATCCAAAAAACGATTCCGCTGCAGAACATTTTCTCTTAAAATGACATCGGAACATCCAAAAAACGTTTCCGCTGCAGAACATTTTCTCTAAAAATGACATCGGAACATCCAAAAAACGTTTCCGCTGCAGAACATTTTCTCTTAAAATGACATCGGAACATCCAAAAAACGATTCCGCTGCAGAACATTTTCTCTTAAAATGACATCGGAACATCCAAAAAACGTTTCCGCTGCAGAACATTTTCTCTTAAAATGATATCGGAACATCCAAAAAACGTTTCCGCTGCAGAACATTTTCTCCAAAAATGACATCGGAACATCCAAAAAACGTTTCCGCTGCAGAACATTTTCTCTTAAAATGACATCGGAACATCCAAAAAACGTTTCCGCTGCAGAACATTTTCTCTTAAAATGACATCGGAACATCCAAAAAACGTTTCCGCTGCAGAACATTTTCTCTTAAAATGACATCGGAACATCCAAAAAACGTTTCCGCTGCAGAACATTTTCTCTTAAAATGACATCGGAACATCCAAAAAACGTTTCCGCTGCAGAACATTTTCTTCAAATGACATCGGAACATCCAAAAAACGTTTCCGCTGCAGAACATTTTCTCTCAAAATGACATCGGAACATCCAAAAAACGTTTCCGCTGCAGAACATTTTCTCCAAAAATGACATCGGAACATCCAAAAAACGTTTCCGCTGCAGAACATTTTCATTCCAACGGCATCGGAACATCCAACAAACGTTTCCGCTGCAGAACATTTTCATTCCAACGGCATCGGAACATCCAACAATCGTTTCCGCTGCTGAACATTTTCATTCCAACGACATCGGAACATCAAAAAAACGTTTCCGCTGCAGAACATTTTTATTCCAACGACATCGGAACATCCAAAAAACGTTTCCGCTGCAGAACATTTTCATTCCAACGGCATCGGAACATCCAACAAACGTTTCCGCTGCAGAACATTTTCATTCCAACGACATCGGAACATCCAACAATCGTTTCCGCTGCTGAACATTTTCATTCCAACGACATCGGAACATCAAAAAAACGTTTCCGCTGCAGAACATTTTTATTCCAACGACATCGGAACATCCAAAAAACGTTTCCGCTGCAGAACATTTTCATTCCAACGACATCGGAACATTCAAAAAACGTTTCCGCTGCAGAACATTTTCATTCCAACGACATCGAAACATCCAAAAAACGTTTCCGCTGCAGAACATTTTCATTCCAACGGCATCGGAACATCCCAAAAACGTTTCTGCTGCAGAACATTTTCATTCCAACGACATCGGAACATCCAAAAAACGTTTCCGCTGCAGAACATTTTCATTCCAACGACATCGGAACATTCAAAAAACGTTTCCGCTGCAGAACATTTTCATTTAAACGACATCGGAACATCCAAAAAACGTTTCCGCTGCAGAACATTTGCATTCCAACGACATCGGAACATTCAAAAAACGTTTCCGCTGCAGAACATTTTCATTCCAACGACATCGGAACATCCAAAAAACGTTTCTGCTGCAGAACATTTTCATTCCAACGACATCGGAACATCCAAAAAACGTTTCCGCTGCAGAACATTTGCATTCCAACGACATCGGAACATTCAAAAAACGTTTCCGCTGCAGAACATTTTCATTCCAACGACATCGGAACATTCAAAAAACGTTTCCGCTGCAGAACATTTTCATTTAAACGACATCGGAACATCCAAAACGTTTCCGCTGCAGAACATTTTCATTCCAACGACATCGGAACATTCAAAAAACGTTTCCGCTGCAGAACATTTTCATTCCAACGACATCGGAACATTCAAAAAACGTTTCCGCTGCAGAACATTTTCATTCCAACGACATCGGAACATCCAAAAAACGTTTCCGCTGCAGAACATTTTCATTCCAACGACATCGGAACATCCAAAAAACGTTTCCGCTGCAGAACATTTTCATTCCAACGACATCGGAACATTCAAAAAACGTTTCCGCTGCAGAACATTTTCATTCCAACGACATCGGAACATCCAAAAAACGTTTCCGCTGCAGAACATTTTCATTCCAACGACATCGAAACATCCAAAAAACGTTTCCGCTGCAGAACATTTTCATTCCAACGAAATCGGAACATCCAAAAAACGTTTCCGCTGCAGAACATTTTCATTTCAACGACATCGGAACATTCAAAAAACGTTTCCGCTGCAGAACATTTTCATTCCAACGACATCGAAACATCCAAAAAACGTTTCCGCTGCAGAACATTTTCATTCCAACGGCATCGGAACATCCCAAAAACGTTTCTGCTGCAGAACATTTTCATTCCAACGACATCGGAACATCCAAAAAACGTTTCCGCTGCAGAACATTTTCATTCCAACGACATCGAAACATCCAAAAAACGTTTCCGCTGCAGAACATTTTCATTCCAACGACATCGAAACATCCAAAAAACGTTTCCGCTGCAGAACATTTTCATTTCAACGACATCGGAACATTCAAAAAACGTTTCCGCTGCAGAACATTTTCATTCCAACGACATCAGAATATCCAAAAAACGTTTCCGCTGCAGAACATTTTCATTCCAACGGCATCGGAACATTCAAAAAACGTTTCCGCTGCAGAACATTTTCATTCCAACGACATCGGAACATCCAAAAAACGTTTCCGCTGCAGAACATTTTCATTCCAACGGCATCGGAACATCCCAAAAACGTTTCTGCTGCAGAACATTTTCATTCCAACGACATCGGAACATCCAAAAAACGTTTCCGCTGCAGAACATTTTCATTCCAACGACATCGAAACATCCAAAAAACGTTTCCGCTGCAGAACATTTTCATTCCAACGACATCGAAACATCCAAAAAACGTTTCCGCTGCAGAACATTTTCATTCCAACGACATCGAAACATCCAAAAAACGTTTCCGCTGCAGAACATTTTCATTCCAACGACATCAGAATATCCAAAAAACGTTTCCGCTGCAGAACATTTTCATTCCAACGGCATCGGAACATTCAAAAAACGTTTCCGCTGCAGAACATTTTCATTCCAACGACATCGGAACATCCAAAAAACGTTTCCGCTGCAGAACATTTTCATTCCAACGACATCGAAACATCCAAAAAACGTTTCCGCTGCAGAACATTTTCATTCCAACGAAATCGGAACATCCGAAAAACGTTTCCGGTGCAGAACATTTTCATTTCAACGGCATCGGAACATTCAAAAAACGTTTCTGCTGCAGAACATTTTCATTCCAACGACATCGGAACATCCAAAAAACGTTTCCGCTGCAGAACATTTTCATTCCAACGACATCAGAATATCCAAAAAACGTTTCCGGTGCAGAACATTTTCATTTCAACGGCATCGGAACATTCAAAAAACGTTTCTGCTGCAGAACATTTTCATTCCAACGACATCGGAACATCCAAAAAACGTTTCCGCTGCAGAACATTTTCATTCCAACGACATCGAAACATCCAAAAAACGTTTCCGCTGCAGAACATTTTCATTCCAACGACATCGGAACATTCAAAACACGTTTCCGCTGCAGAACATTTTCATTCCAACGACATCGGAACATCCAAAAAACGTTTCCGCTGCAGAACATTTTCATTCCAACGACATCAGAATATCCAAAAAACGTTTCCGCTGCAGAACATTTTCATTCCAACGGCATCGGAACATTCAAAAAACGTTTCCGCTGCAGAACATTTTCATTCCAACGACATCGGAACATCCAAAAAACGTTTCCGCTGCAGAACATTTTCATTTCAACGACATCGGAACATCCAAAAAACGTTTTCGCTGCAGAACATTTTCATTTCAACGGCATCGGAACATTCAAAAAACGTTTCTGCTGCAGAACATTTTCATTCCAACGGCATCGGAACATTCAAAAAACGTTTCCGCTGCAGAACATTTTCATTCCAACGACATCGGAACATTCAAAAAACGTTTCCGCTGCAGAACATTTTCATTCCAACGACATCGGAACATCCAAAAAACGTTTCCGCTGCAGAACATTTTCATTCCAACGACATCGAAACATCAAAAAAACGTTTCCGCTGCAGAACATTTTCATTCCAATGACATCGGAACATCCAAAAAACGTTTCCGCTGCAGAACATTTTCATTCCAACGACATCGGAACATCTAAAAAACGTTTCCGCTGCAGAACATTTTCATTCCAACGACATCGGAACATCTTGAAAACGTTTCCGCTGCAGAACATTTTCATTCCAACGACATCGGAACATCCAAAAAACGTTTCCGCTGCAGAACATTTTCATTTCAACGACATCGGAACATCGAAAAAACGTTTTCGCTGCAGAACATTTTCATTTCAACGGCATCGGAACATTCAAAAAACGTTTCTGCTGCAGAACATTTTCATTCCAACGGCATCGGAACATTCAAAAAACGTTTCCGCTGCAGAACATTTTCATTCCAACGACATCGGAACATTCAAAAAACGTTTCCGCTGCAGAACATTTTCATTCCAACGACATCGGAACATCCAAAAAACGTTTCCGCTGCAGAACATTTTCATTCCAACGACATCGGAACATCCAAAAAACGTTTCCGCTGCAGAACATTTTCATTTCAACGACATCGGAACATCCAAAAAACGTTTTCGCTGCAGAACATTTTCATTCCAACGGCATCGGAACATTCAAAAAACGTTTCTGCTGCAGAACATTTTCATTCCAACGGCATCGGAACATTCAAAAAACGTTTCCGCTGCAGAACATTTTCATTCCAACGACATCGGAACATTCAAAAAACGTTTCCGCTGCAGAACATTTTCATTCCAACGACATCGGAACATCCAAAAAACGTTTCCGCTGCAGAACATTTTCATTCCAACGACATCGAAACATCAAAAAAACGTTTCCGCTGCAGAACATTTTCATTCCAACGACATCGGAACATCCAAAAAACGTTTCCGCTGCAGAACATTTTCATTCCAACGACATCGGAACATTCAAAAAACGTTTCCGCTGCAGAACATTTTCATTCCAACGACATCGGAACATCCAAAAAACGTTTCCGCTGCAGAACATTTTCATTTCAACGACATCGGAACATCCAAAAAACGTTTTCGCTGCAGAACATTTTCATTTCAACGGCATCGGAACATTCAAAAAACGTTTCCGCTGCAGAACATTTTCATTCCAACGACATCGGAACATTCAAAAAACGTTTCCGCTGCAGAACATTTTCATTCCAACGACATCGGAACATCCAAAAAACGTTTCCGCTGCAGAACATTTTCATTCCAACGACATCGAAACATC
This sequence comes from Anopheles ziemanni, assembly GCF_943734765.1. NCBI lineage: Eukaryota > Metazoa > Arthropoda > Insecta > Diptera > Culicidae > Anopheles > Anopheles ziemanni. The sequence continues at coordinate 744,208 of NW_026690053.1, forward strand.
AAAAAAACGTTTCCGCTGCAGAACATTTTCATTCCAACGACATCGGAACATCCAAAAAACGTTTCCGCTGCAGAACATTTTCATTTCAACGGCATCGGAACATTCAAAAAACGTTTCTGCTGCAGAACATTTTCATTCCAACGACATCGGAACATTCAAAAAACGTTTCCGCTGCAGAACATTTTCATTCCAACGACATCGAAACATCAAAAAAACGTTTCCGCTGCAGAACATTTTCATTCCAACGACATCGGAACATCCAAAAAACGTTTCCGCTGCAGAACATTTTCATTCCAACGACATCGAAACATCCAAAAAACGTTTCCGCTGCAGAACATTTTCATTCCAACGACATCGAAACATCCAAAAAACGTTTCCGCTGCAGAACATTTTCATTCCAACGGCATCGGAACATTCAAAAAACGTTTCTGCTGCAGAACATTTTCATTCCAACGGCATCGGAACATTCAAAAAACGTTTCCGCTGCAGAACATTTTCATTCCAACGACATCGGAACATTCAAAAAACGTTTCCGCTGCAGAACATTTTCATTCCAACGACATCGGAACATCCAAAAAACGTTTCCGCTGCAGAACATTTTCATTCCAACGACATCGGAACATCTAAAAAACGTTTCCGCTGCAGAACATTTTCATTCCAACGACATCGAAACATCCAAAAAACGTTTCCGCTGCAGAACATTTTCATTCCAACGACATCGAAACATCCAAAAAACGTTTCCGCTGCAGAACATTTTCATTCCAACGGCATCGGAACATTCAAAAAACGTTTCCGCTGCAGAACATTTTCATTCCAACGACATCGGAACATTCAAAAAACGTTTCCGCTGCAGAACATTTTCATTCCAACGACATCGGAACATCCAAAAAACGTTTCCGCTGCAGAACATTTTCATTCCAACGGCATCGGAACATCCAAAAAACGTTTCCGCTGCAGAACATTTTCATTCCAACGGCATCGGAACATTCAAAAAACGTTTCCGCTGCAGAACATTTTCATTCCAACGACATCGGAACATACAAAAAACGTTTCCGCTGCAGAACATTTTCATTCCAACGACATCGGAACATCCAAAAAACGTTTCCGCTGCAGAACATTTTCATTCCAACGACATCGGAACATTCAAAAAACGTTTCCGCTGCAGAACATTTTCATTCCAACGACATCGGAACATCCGAAAAACGTTTCCGCTGCAGAACATTTTCATTTCAACGACATCGGAACATCCCAAAAACGTTTCCGCTGCAGAACATTTTCTTTTCAACGGCATCGGAACATTCAAAAAACGTTTCTGCTGCAGAACATTTTCATTCCAACGGCATCGGAACATTCAAAAAACGTTTCCGCTGCAGAACATTTTCATTCCAACGACATCGGAACATTCAAAAAACGTTTCCGCTGCAGAACATTTTCATTCCAACGGCATCGGAACATCCAAAAAACGTTTCCGCTGCAGAACATTTTCATTTCAACGACATCGGAACATCCCAAAAACGTTTCCGCTGCAGAACATTTTCTTTTCAACGGCATCGGAACATTCAAAAAACGTTTCTGCTGCAGAACATTTTCATTCCAACGGCATCGGAACATTCAAAAAACGTTTCCGCTGCAGAACATTTTCATTCCAACGACATCGGAACATTCAAAAAACGTTTCCGCTGCAGAACATTTTCATTCCAACGACATCGGAACATCCAAAAAACGTTTCCGCTGCAGAACATTTTCATTCCAACGACATCGAAACATCAAAAAAACGTTTCCGCTGCAGAACATTTTCATTCCAACGACATCGAAACATCAAAAAAACGTTTCCGCTGCAGAACATTTTCATTCCAACGACATCAGAATATCCAAAAAACGTTTCCGCTGCAGAACATTTTCATTCCAACGGCATCGGAACATTCAAAAAACGTTTCCGCTGCAGAACATTTTCATTCCAACGACATCTAAACATCCAAAAAACGTTTCCGCTGCAGAACATTTTCATTCCAACGACATCGAAACATCCAAAAAACGTTTCCGCTGCAGAACATTTTCATTCCAACGGCATCGGAACATTCAAAAAACGTTTCCGCTGCAGAACATTTTCATTCCAACGGCATCGGAACATTCAAAAAACGTTTCCGCTGCAGAACATTTTCATTCCAACGACATCGGAACATCCAACAAACGTTTCCGCTGCAGAACATTTTCATTCCAACGACATCGGAACATTCAAAAAACGTTTCCGCTGCAGAACATTTTCATTCCAACGACATCGGAACATCCGAAAAACGTTTCCGCTGCAGAACATTTTCATTCCAACGGCATCGGAACATTCAAAAAACGTTTCCGCTGCAGAACATTTTCATTCCAACGGCATCGGAACATTCAAAAAACGTTTCCGCTGCAGAACATTTTCATTCCAACGACATCGGAACATCCAACAAACGTTTCCGCTGCAGAACATTTTCATTCCAACGACATCGGAACATCCCAAAAACGTTTCCGCTGCAGAACATTTTCTTTTCAACGGCATCGGAACATTCAAAAAACGTTTCTGCTGCAGAACATTTTCATTCCAACGGCATCGGAACATTCAAAAAACGTTTCCGCTGCAGAACATTTTCTTTTCAACGGCATCGGAACATTCAAAAAACGTTTCTGCTGCAGAACATTTTCATTCCAACGACATCGGAACATTCAAAAAACGTTTCCGCTGCAGAACATTTTCATTCCAACGACATCGAAACATCCAAAAAACGTTTCCGCTGCAGAACATTTTCATTCCAACGGCATCGGAACATTCAAAAAACGTTTCCGCTGCAGAACATTTTCATTCCAACGGCATCGGAACATTCAAAAAACGTTTCCGCTGCAGAACATTTTCATTCCAACGACATCGGAACATCCAACAAACGTTTCCGCTGCAGAACATTTTCATTCCAACGACATCGGAACATCCCAAAAACGTTTCCGCTGCAGAACATTTTCTTTTCAACGGCATCGGAACATTCAAAAAACGTTTCTGCTGCAGAACATTTTCATTCCAACGGCATCGGAACATTCAAAAAACGTTTCCGCTGCAGAACATTTTCATTCCAACGACATCGGAACATTCAAAAAACGTTTCCGCTGCAGAACATTTTCATTCCAACGGCATCGGAACATCCAAAAAACGTTTCCGCTGCAGAACATTTTCATTTCAACGACATCGGAACATCCCAAAAACGTTTCCGCTGCAGAACATTTTCTTTTCAACGGCATCGGAACATTCAAAAAACGTTTCTGCTGCAGAACATTTTCATTCCAACGGCATCGGAACATTCAAAAAACGTTTCCGCTGCAGAACATTTTCATTCCAACGACATCGGAACATTCAAAAAACGTTTCCGCTGCAGAACATTTTCATTCCAACGGCATCGGAACATCCAAAAAACGTTTCCGCTGCAGAACATTTTCATTCCAACGACATCGAAACATCAAAAAAACGTTTCCGCTGCAGAACATTTTCATTCCAACGACATCGAAACATCAAAAAAACGTTTCCGCTGCAGAACATTTTCATTCCAACGACATCAGAATATCCAAAAAACGTTTCCGCTGCAGAACATTTTCATTCCAACGGCATCGGAACATTCAAAAAACGTTTCCGCTGCAGAACATTTTCATTCCAACGACATCGGAACATCCAACAAACGTTTCCGCTGCAGAACATTTTCATTCCAACGACATCGGAACATTCAAAAAACGTTTCCGCTGCAGAACATTTTCATTCCAACGACATCGGAACATCCGAAAAACGTTTCCGCTGCAGAACATTTTCATTTCAACGACATCGGAACATCCCAAAAACGTTTCCGCTGCAGAACATTTTCTTTTCAACGGCATCGGAACATTCAAAAAACGTTTCTGCTGCAGAACATTTTCATTCCAACGGCATCGGAACATTCAAAAAACGTTTCCGCTGCAGAACATTTTCATTCCAACGACATCGGAACATTCAAAAAACGTTTCCGCTGCAGAACATTTTCATTCCAACGGCATCGGAACATCCAAAAAACGTTTCCGCTGCAGAACATTTTCATTTCGACGACATCGGAACATCCCAAAAACGTTTCCGCTGCAGAACATTTTCTTTCAACGGCATCGGAACATTCAAAAAACGTTTCTGCTGCAGAACATTTTCATTCCAACGGCATCGGAACATTCAAAAAACGTTTCCGCTGCAGAACATTTTCATTCCAACGACATCGGAACATTCAAAAAACGTTTCCGCTGCAGAACATTTTCATTCCAACGACATCGGAACATCCAAAAAACGTTTCCGCTGCAGAACATTTTCATTCCAACGACATCGAAACATCAAAAAAACGTTTCCGCTGCAGAACATTTTCATTCCAACGACATCTAAACATCCAAAAAACGTTTCCGCTGCAGAACATTTTCATTCCAACGACATCGAAACATCCAAAAAACGTTTCCGCTGCAGAACATTTTCATTCCAACGGCATCGGAACATTCAAAAAACGTTTCCGCTGCAGAACATTTTCATTCCAACGACATCGGAACATCCAACAAACGTTTCCGCTGCAGAACATTTTCATTCCAACGACATCGGAACATTCAAAAAACGTTTCCGCTGCAGAACATTTTCATTCCAACGACATCGGAACATCCGAAAAACGTTTCCGCTGCAGAACATTTTCATTTCAACGACATCGGAACATCCCAAAAACGTTTCCGCTGCAGAACATTTTCTTTTCAACGGCATCGGAACATTCAAAAAACGTTTCTGCTGCAGAACATTTTCATTCCAACGGCATCGGAACATTCAAAAAACGTTTCCGCTGCAGAACATTTTCATTCCAACGACATCGGAACATTCAAAAAACGTTTCCGCTGCAGAACATTTTCATTCCAACGGCATCGGAACATCCAAAAAACGTTTCCGCTGCAGAACATTTTCATTTCAACGACATCGGAACATCCCAAAAACGTTTCCGCTGCAGAACATTTTCTTTTCAACGGCATCGGAACATTCAAAAAACGTTTCTGCTGCAGAACATTTTCATTCCAACGGCATCGGAACATTCAAAAAACGTTTCCGCTGCAGAACATTTTCATTCCAACGACATCGGAACATTCAAAAAACGTTTCCGCTGCAGAACATTTTCATTCCAACGACATCGGAACATCCAAAAAACGTTTCCGCTGCAGAACATTTTCATTCCAACGACATCGAAACATCAAAAAAACGTTTCCGCTGCAGAACATTTTCATTCCAACGACATCGAAACATCAAAAAAACGTTTCCGCTGCAGAACATTTTCATTCCAACGACATCAGAATATCCAAAAAACGTTTCCGCTGCAGAACATTTTCATTCCAACGGCATCGGAACATTCAAAAAACGTTTCCGCTGCAGAACATTTTCATTCCAACGACATCTAAACATCCAAAAAACGTTTCCGCTGCAGAACATTTTCATTCCAACGACATCGAAACATCCAAAAAACGTTTCCGCTGCAGAACATTTTCATTCCAACGGCATCGGAACATTCAAAAAACGTTTCCGCTGCAGAACATTTTCATTCCAACGACATCGGAACATCCAACAAACGTTTCCGCTGCAGAACATTTTCATTCCAACGACATCGGAACATCCGAAAAACGTTTCCGCTGCAGAACATTTTCATTCCAACGACATCGGAACATCCAAAAAACGTTTCCGCTGCAGAACATTTTCATTCCAACGGCATCGGAACATCCAAAAAACGTTTCCGCTGCAGAACATTTTCATTCCAACGGCATCGGAACATTCAAAAAACGTTTCCGCTGCAGAACATTTTCATTCCAACGACATCGGAACATCCAACAAACGTTTCCGCTGCAGAACATTTTCATTCCAACGACATCGGAACATCCGAAAAACGTTTCCGCTGCAGAACATTTTCATTTCAACGGCATCGGAACATTCAAAAAACGTTTCTGCTGCAGAACATTTTCATTCCAACGACATCGGAACATTCAAAAAACGTTTCCGCTGCAGAACATTTTCATTCCAACGACATCGGAACATTCAAAAAACGTTTCCGCTGCAGAACATTTTCATTCCAACGACATCAGAATATCCAAAAAACGTTTCCGCTGCAGAACATTTTCATTCCAACGGCATCGGAACATTCAAAAAACGTTTCCGCTGCAGAACATTTTCATTCCAACGACATCGAAACATCCAAAAAACGTTTCCGCTGCAGAACATTTTCATTCCAACGGCATCGGAACATTCAAAAAACGTTTCCGCTGCAGAACATTTTCATTCCAACGACATCTAAACATCCAAAAAACGTTTCCGCTGCAGAACATTTTCATTCCAACGACATCGAAACATCCAAAAAACGTTTCCGCTGCAGAACATTTTCATTCCAACGGCATCGGAACATTCAAAAAACGTTTCCGCTGCAGAACATTTTCATTCCAACGGCATCGGAACATTCAAAAAACGTTTCCGCTGCAGAACATTTTCATTCCAACGACATCTAAACATCCAAAAAACGTTTCCGCTGCAGAACATTTTCATTCCAACGACATCGAAACATCCAAAAAACGTTTCCGCTGCAGAACATTTTCATTCCAACGGCATCGGAACATTCAAAAAACGTTTCCGCTGCAGAACATTTTCATTCCAACGACATCGGAACATCCAACAAACGTTTCCGCTGCAGAACATTTTCATTCCAACGACATCGGAACATTCAAAAAACGTTTCCGCTGCAGAACATTTTCATTCCAACGACATCGGAACATCCAAAAAACGTTTCCGCTGCAGAACATTTTCATTCCAACGGCATCGGAACATCCAAAAAACGTTTCTGCTGCAGAACATTTTCATTCCAACGACATCGGAACATTCAAAAAACGTTTCCGCTGCAGAACATTTTCATTCCAACGACATCGGAACATTCAAAAAACGTTTCCGCTGCAGAACATTTTCATTCCAACGACATCAGAATATCCAAAAAACGTTTCCGCTGCAGAACATTTTCATTCCAACGGCATCGGAACATTCAAAAAACGTTTCCGCTGCAGAACATTTTCATTCCAACGACATCGAAACATCCAAAAAACGTTTCCGCTGCAGAACATTTTCATTCCAACGGCATCGGAACATTCAAAAAACGTTTCCGCTGCAGAACATTTTCATTCCAACGACATCAGAATATCCAAAAAACGTTTCCGCTGCAGAACATTTTCATTCCAACGGCATCGGAACATTCAAAAAACGTTTCCGCTGCAGAACATTTTCATTCCAACGACATCGGAACATTCAAAAAACGTTTCCGCTGCAGAACATTTTCATTCCAACGACATCGGAACATCCAAAAAACGTTTCCGCTGCAGAACATTTTCATTTCAACGGCATCGGAACATTCAAAAAACGTTTCTGCTGCAGAACATTTTCATTCCAACGACATCGGAACATTCAAAAAACGTTTCCGCTGCAGAACATTTTCATTCCAACGACATCGGAACATTCAAAAAACGTTTCCGCTGCAGAACATTTTCATTCCAACGACATCGAAACATCCAAAAAACGTTTCCGCTGCAGAACATTTTCATTCCAACGACATCAGAATATCCAAAAAACGTTTCCGCTGCAGAACATTTTCATTCCAACGGCATCGGAACATTCAAAAAACGTTTCCGCTGCAGAACATTTTCATTCCAACGACATCAGAATATCCAAAAAACGTTTCCGCTGCAGAACATTTTCATTCCAACGGCATCGGAACATCCAAAAAACGTTTCCGCTGCAGAACATTTTCATTCCAACGACATCGGAACATTCAAAAAACGTTTCCGCTGCAGAACATTTTCATTCCAACGACATCGGAACATCCAAAAAACGTTTCCGCTGCAGAACATTTTCATTCCAACGACATCGAAACATCAAAAAAACGTTTCCGCTGCAGAACATTTTCATTCCAACGACATCGAAACATCAAAAAATCGTTTCCGCTGCAGAACATTTTCATTCCAACGACATCAGAATATCCAAAAAACGTTTCCGCTGCAGAACATTTTCATTCCAACGGCATCGGAACATTCAAAAAACGTTTCCGCTGCAGAACATTTTCATTCCAACGACATCTAAACATCCAAAAAACGTTTCCGCTGCAGAACATTTTCATTCCAACGACATCGAAACATCCAAAAAACGTTTCCGCTGCAGAACATTTTCATTCCAACGGCATCGGAACATTCAAAAAACGTTTCCGCTGCAGAACATTTTCATTCCAACGACATCGGAACATCCAACAAACGTTTCCGCTGCAGAACATTTTCATTCCAACGACATCGGAACATTCAAAAAACGTTTCCGCTGCAGAACATTTTCATTCCAACGACATCGGAACATCCAAAAAACGTTTCCGCTGCAGAACATTTTCATTTCAACGGCATCGGAACATTCAAAAAACGTTTCTGCTGCAGAACATTTTCATTCCAACGACATCGGAACATTCAAAAAACGTTTCCGCTGCAGAACATTTTCATTCCAACGACATCGGAACATTCAAAAAACGTTTCCGCTGCAGAACATTTTCATTCCAACGACATCAGAATATCCAAAAAACGTTTCCGCTGCAGAACATTTTCATTCCAACGGCATCGGAACATTCAAAAAACGTTTCCGCTGCAGAACATTTTCATTCCAACGACATCGAAACATCCAAAAAACGTTTCCGCTGCAGAACATTTTCATTCCAACGGCATCGGAACATTCAAAAAACGTTTCCGCTGCAGAACATTTTCATTCCAACGACATCAGAATATCCAAAAAACGTTTCCGCTGCAGAACATTTTCATTCCAACGGCATCGGAACATTCAAAAAACGTTTCCGCTGCAGAACATTTTCATTCCAACGACATCGGAACATTCAAAAAACGTTTCCGCTGCAGAACATTTTCATTCCAACGACATCGGAACATCCAAAAAACGTTTCCGCTGCAGAACATTTTCATTTCAACGGCATCGGAACATCCAAAAAACGTTTCCGCTGCAGAACATTTTCATTCCAACGACATCGAAACATCAAAAAAACGTTTCCGCTGCAGAACATTTTCATTCCAACGACATCGAAACATCAAAAAAACGTTTCCGCTGCAGAACATTTTCATTCCAACGACATCAGAATATCCAAAAAACGTTTCCGCTGCAGAACATTTTCATTCCAACGGCATCGGAACATTCAAAAAACGTTTCCGCTGCAGAACATTTTCATTCCAACGACATCTAAACATCCAAAAAACGTTTCCGCTGCAGAACATTTTCATTCCAACGACATCGAAACATCCAAAAAACGTTTCCGCTGCAGAACATTTTCATTCCAACGGCATCGGAACATTCAAAAAACGTTTCCGCTGCAGAACATTTTCATTCCAACGACATCGGAACATCCAACAAACGTTTCCGCTGCAGAACATTTTCATTCCAACGACATCGGAACATTCAAAAAACGTTTCCGCTGCAGAACATTTTCATTCCAACGACATCGGAACATCCAAAAAACGTTTCCGCTGCAGAACATTTTCATTCCAACGGCATCGGAACATCCAAAAAACGTTTCCGCTGCAGAACATTTTCATTCCAACGGCATCGGAACATTCAAAAAACGTTTCCGCTGCAGAACATTTTCATTCCAACGACATCGGAACATCCAACAAACGTTTCCGCTGCAGAACATTTTCATTCCAACGACATCGGAACATCCGAAAAACGTTTCCGCTGCAGAACATTTTCATTTCAACGGCATCGGAACATTCAAAAAACGTTTCTGCTGCAGAACATTTTCATTCCAACGACATCGGAACATTCAAAAAACGTTTCCGCTGCAGAACATTTTCATTCCAACGACATCGGAACATTCAAAAAACGTTTCCGCTGCAGAACATTTTCATTCCAACGACATCAGAATATCCAAAAAACGTTTCCGCTGCAGAACATTTTCATTCCAACGGCATCGGAACATTCAAAAAACGTTTCCGCTGCAGAACATTTTCATTCCAACGACATCGAAACATCCAAAAAACGTTTCCGCTGCAGAACATTTTCATTCCAACGGCATCGGAACATTCAAAAAACGTTTCCGCTGCAGAACATTTTCATTCCAACGACATCAGAATATCCAAAAAACGTTTCCGCTGCAGAACATTTTCATTCCAACGGCATCGGAACATCCAAAAAACGTTTCCGCTGCAGAACATTTTCATTCCAACGGCATCGGAACATTCAAAAAACGTTTCCGCTGCAGAACATTTTCATTCCAACGACATCGGAACATCCAACAAACGTTTCCGCTGCAGAACATTTTCATTCCAACGACATCGGAACATCCGAAAAACGTTTCCGCTGCAGAACATTTTCATTTCAACGGCATCGGAACATTCAAAAAACGTTTCCGCTGCAGAACATTTTCATTCCAACGACATCGGAACATCCAACAAACGTTTCCGCTGCAGAACATTTTCATTCCAACGACATCGGAACATCCGAAAAACGTTTCCGCTGCAGAACATTTTCATTTCAACGGCATCGGAACATTCAAAAAACGTTTCTGCTGCAGAACATTTTCATTCCAACGACATCGGAACATTCAAAAAACGTTTCCGCTGCAGAACATTTTCATTCCAACGACATCGGAACATTCAAAAAACGTTTCCGCTGCAGAACATTTTCATTCCAACGACATCGAAACATCCAAAAAACGTTTCCGCTGCAGAACATTTTCATTCCAACGGCATCGGAACATTCAAAAAACGTTTCCGCTGCAGAACATTTTCATTCCAACGACATCAGAATATCCAAAAAAACGTTTCCGCTGCAGAACATTTTCATTCCAACGGCATCGGAACATTCAAAAAACGTTTCTGCTGCAGAACATTTTCATTCCAACGACATCGGAACATTCAAAAAACGTTTCCGCTGCAGAACATTTTCATTCCAACGACATCGGAACATTCAAAAAACGTTTCCGCTGCAGAACATTTTCATTCCAACGACATCGAAACATCCAAAAAACGTTTCCGCTGCAGAACATTTTCATTCCAACGGCATCGGAACATTCAAAAAACGTTTCCGCTGCAGAACATTTTCATTCCAACGACATCAGAATATCCAAAAAACGTTTCCGCTGCAGAACATTTTCATTCCAACGGCATCGGAACATTCAAAAAACGTTTCTGCTGCAGAACATTTTCATTCCAACGGCATCGGAACATTCAAAAAACGTTTCCGCTGCAGAACATTTTCATTCCAACGGCATCGGAACATTCAAAAAACGTTTCCGCTGCAGAACATTTTCATTCCAACGACATCGGAACATCCAACAAACGTTTCCGCTGCAGAACATTTTCATTCCAACGACATCAGAATATCCAAAAAACGTTTCCGCTGCAGAACATTTTCATTCCAACGACATCGAAACATCCAAAAAACGTTTCCGCTGCAGAACATTTTCATTCCAACGACATCGAAACATCCAAAAAACGTTTCCGCTGCAGAACATTTTCATTCCAACGACATCGAAACATCAAAAAAACGTTTCCGCTGCAGAACATTTTCATTCCAACGACATCGAAACATCAAAAAAACGTTTCCGCTGCAGAACATTTTCATTCCAACGACATCAGAACATCTAAAAAACGTTTTCGCTGCAGAACATTTTCATTCCAACGACATCGGAACATTCAAAAAACGTTTCCGCTGCAGAACATTTTCATTCCAACGACATCGGAACATCCAAAAAACGTTTCCGCTGCAGAACATTTTCATTCCAACGGCATCGGAACATCCAAAAAACGTTTCCGCTGCAGAACATTTTCATTCCAACGACATCGGAACATTCAAAAAACGTTTCCGCTGCAGAACATTTTCATTCCAACGACATCGGAACATCCAAAAAACGTTTCCGCTGCAGAACATTTTCATTCCAACGGCATCGGAACATCCAAAAAACGTTTCCGCTGCAGAACATTTTCATTCCAACGGCATCGGAACATTCAAAAAACGTTTCCGCTGCAGAACATTTTCACTCCAACGACATCGGAACATCCAAAAAACGTTTCCGCTGCAGAACATTTTCATTCCAACGACATCGAAACATCCAAAAAACGTTTCCGCTGCAGAACATTTTCATTCCAACGACATCGAAACATCCAAAAAACGTTTCCGCTGCAGAACATTTTCATTCCAACGACATCGGAACATTCAAAAAACGTTTCCGCTGCAGAACATTTTCATTCCAACGACATCGGAACATCCAAAAAACGTTTCCGCTGCAGAACATTTTCATTCCAACGGCATCGGAACATTCAAAAAACGTTTCCGCTGCAGAACATTTTCATTCCAACGGCATCGGAACATCCAAAAAACGTTTCCGCTGCAGAACATTTTCATTCCAACGGCATCGGAACATTCAAAAAACGTTTCCGCTGCAGAACATTTTCACTCCAACGACATCGGAACATCCAAAAAACGTTTCCGCTGCAGAACATTTTCATTCCAACGACATCGAAACATCCAAAAAACGTTTCCGCTGCAGAACATTTTCATTCCAACGACATCGAAACATCCAAAAAACGTTTCCGCTGCAGAACATTTTCATTCCAACGACATCGGAACATTCAAAAAACGTTTCCGCTGCAGAACATTTTCATTCCAACGACATCGGAACATCCAAAAAACGTTTCCGCTGCAGAACATTTTCATTCCAACGGCATCGGAACATTCAAAAAACGTTTCCGCTGCAGAACATTTTCATTCCAACGACATCGGAACATCCCAAAAACGTTTCTGCTGCAGAACATTTTCATTCCAACGACATCGGAACATTCAAAAAACGTTTCCGCTGCAGATTATTTTCATTCCAACGACATCGGAACATCCAAAAAACGTTTCCGCTGCAGAACATTTTCATTCCAACGGCGTCGGAACATTCAAAAAACGTTTCCGCTGCAGAACATTTTCATTCCAACGACATCGGAACATTCAAAAAACGTTTCCGCTGCAGAACATTTTCATTCCAACGACATCAGAATATCCAAAAAACGTTTCCGCTGCAGAACATTTTCATTCCAACGACATCGAAACATCCAAAAAACGTTTCCGCTGCAGAACATTTTCATTCCAACGGCATCGGAACATTCAAAAAACGTTTCCGCTGCAGAACATTTTCATTCCAACGGCATCGGAACATTCAAAAAACGTTTCCGCTGCAGAACATTTTCATTCCAACGACATCGAAACATCCAAAAAACGTTTCCGCTGCAGAACATTTTCATTCCAACGACATCGGAACATCTAAAAAACGTTTCCGCTGCAGAACATTTTCATTCCAACGACATCGAAACATCCAAAAAACGTTTCCGCTGCAGAACATTTTCATTCCAACGACATCGGAACATTCAAAAAACGTTTCCGCTGCAGAACATTTTCATTCCAACGACATCGGAACATCCCAAAAACGTTTCTGCTGCAGAACCTTTTCATTCCAACGACATCGGAACATCCAAAAAACGTTTCCGCTGCAGAACATTTTCATTCCAACGACATCGGAACATTCAAAAAACGTTTCCGCTGCAGAACATTTTCATTCCAACGGCATCGGAACATTCAAAAAACGTTTCCGCTGCAGAACATTTTCATTCCAACGGCATCGGAACATCCCAAAAACGTTTCTGCTGCAGAACATTTTCATTCCAACGGCATCGGAACATTCAAAAAACGTTTCCGCTGCAGAACATTTTCATTCCAACGACATCGGAACATCCAAAAAACGTTTCCGCTGCAGAACATTTTCATTCCAACGACATCGGAACATCCAAAAAACGTTTCCGCTGCAGAACATTTTCATTCCAACGACATCGAAACATCCAAAAAACGTTTCCGCTGCAGAACATTTTCATTCCAACGACATCGGAACATTCAAAAAACGTTTCCGCTGCAGAACATTTTCATTCCAACGACATCGGAACATCCAACAAACGTTTCCGCTGCAGAACATTTTCATTCCAACGACATCGGAACATCCAACAAACGTTTCCGCTGCAGAACATTTTCATTCCAACGACATCGGAACATTCAAAAAACGTTTCCGCTGCAGAACATTTTCATTCCAACGACATCGGAACATCCCAAAAACGTTTCTGCTGCAGAACCTTTTCATTCCAACGACATCGGAACATCCAAAAAACGTTTCCGCTGCAGAACATTTTCATTCCAACGGCATCGGAACATTCAAAAAACGTTTCTGCTGCAGAACCTTTTCATTCCAACGACATCGGAACATCCAAAAAACGTTTCCGCTGCAGAACATTTTCATTCCAACGGCATCGGAACATCCCAAAAACGTTTCTGCTGCAGAACATTTTCATTCCAACGGCATCGGAACATTCAAAAAACGTTTCCGCTGCAGAACATTTTCATTCCAACGACATCGGAACATCCAAAAAACGTTTCCGCTGCAGAACATTTTCATTCCAACGACATCGGAACATCCAAAAAACGTTTCCGCTGCAGAACATTTTCATTCCAACGACATCGAAACATCCAAAAAACGTTTCCGCTGCAGAACATTTTCATTCCAACGGCATCGGAACATTCAAAAAACGTTTCAGCTGCAGAACATTTTCATTCCAACGGCATCGGAACATTCAAAAAACGTTTCTGCTGCAGAACATTTTCATTCCAACGGCATCGGAACATCCAAAAAACGTTTCCGCTGCAGAACATTTTCATTCCAACGGCATCGGAACATTCAAAAAACGTTTCCGCTGCAGAACATTTTCATTCCAACGACATCGGAACATCCAACAAACGTTTCCGCTGCAGAACATTTTCATTCCAACGACATCAGAATATCCAAAAAACGTTTCCGCTGCAGAACATTTTCATTCCAACGACATCGAAACATCCAAAAAACGTTTCCGCTGCAGAACATTTTCATTCCAACGACATCGAAACATCCAAAAAACGTTTCCGCTGCAGAACATTTTCATTCCAACGACATCGAAACATCAAAAAAACGTTTCCGCTGCAGAACATTTTCATTCCAACGACATCGAAACATCAAAAAAACGTTTCCGCTGCAGAACATTTTCATTCCAACGACATCAGAACATCTAAAAAACGTTTTCGCTGCAGAACATTTTCATTCCAACGACATCGGAACATTCAAAAAACGTTTCCGCTGCAGAACATTTTCATTCCAACGACATCGGAACATCCAAAAAACGTTTCCGCTGCAGAACATTTTCATTCCAACGGCATCGGAACATCCAAAAAACGTTTCCGCTGCAGAACATTTTCATTCCAACGACATCGGAACATTCAAAAAACGTTTCCGCTGCAGAACATTTTCATTCCAACGACATCGGAACATCCAAAAAACGTTTCCGCTGCAGAACATTTTCATTCCAACGGCATCGGAACATCCAAAAAACGTTTCCGCTGCAGAACATTTTCATTCCAACGGCATCGGAACATCCAAAAAACGTTTCCGCTGCAGAACATTTTCATTCCAACGACATCGAAACATCCAAAAAAACGTTTCCGCTGCAGAACATTTTCATTCCAACGACATCGGAACATTCAAAAAACGTTTCCGCTGCAGAACATTTTCATTCCAACGACATCGGAACATCCAAAAAACGTTTCCGCTGCAGAACATTTTCATTCCAACGACATCGGAACATCCAAAAAACGTTTCCGCTGCAGAACATTTTCATTCCAACGACATCGAAACATCCAAAAAACGTTTCCGCTGCAGAACATTTTCATTCCAACGGCATCGGAACATTCAAAAAACGTTTCCGCTGCAGAACATTTTCATTCCAACGGCATCGGAACATTCAAAAAACGTTTCTGCTGCAGAACATTTTCATTCCAACGGCATCGGAACATTCAAAAAACGTTTCCGCTGCAGAACATTTTCATTCCAACGGCATCGGAACATTCAAAAAACGTTTCCGCTGCAGAACATTTTCATTCCAACGACATCGGAACATCCAACAAACGTTTCCGCTGCAGAACATTTTCATTCCAACGACATCAGAATATCCAAAAAACGTTTCCGCTGCAGAACATTTTCATTCCAACGACATCGAAACATCCAAAAAACGTTTCCGCTGCAGAACATTTTCATTCCAACGACATCGAAACATCCAAAAAACGTTTCCGCTGCAGAACATTTTCATTCCAACGACATCGAAACATCAAAAAAACGTTTCCGCTGCAGAACATTTTCATTCCAACGACATCGAAACATCAAAAAAACGTTTCCGCTGCAGAACATTTTCATTCCAACGACATCAGAACATCTAAAAAACGTTTTCGCTGCAGAACATTTTCATTCCAACGACATCGGAACATTCAAAAAACGTTTCCGCTGCAGAACATTTTCATTCCAACGACATCGGAACATCCAAAAAACGTTTCCGCTGCAGAACATTTTCATTCCAACGGCATCGGAACATCCAAAAAACGTTTCCGCTGCAGAACATTTTCATTCCAACGACATCGGAACATTCAAAAAACGTTTCCGCTGCAGAACATTTTCATTCCAACGACATCGGAACATCCAAAAAACGTTTCCGCTGCAGAACATTTTCATTCCAACGGCATCGGAACATCCAAAAAACGTTTCCGCTGCAGAACATTTTCATTCCAACGGCATCGGAACATTCAAAAAACGTTTCCGCTGCAGAACATTTTCACTCCAACGACATCGGAACATCCAAAAAACGTTTCCGCTGCAGAACATTTTCATTCCAACGACATCGAAACATCCAAAAAACGTTTCCGCTGCAGAACATTTTCATTCCAACGACATCGAAACATCCAAAAAACGTTTCCGCTGCAGAACATTTTCATTCCAACGGCATCGGAACATCCAAAAAACGTTTCCGCTGCAGAACATTTTCATTCCAACGGCATCGGAACATTCAAAAAACGTTTCCGCTGCAGAACATTTTCACTCCAACGACATCGGAACATCCAAAAAACGTTTCCGCTGCAGAACATTTTCATTCCAACGACATCGAAACATCCAAAAAACGTTTCCGCTGCAGAACATTTTCATTCCAACGACATCGAAACATCCAAAAAACGTTTCCGCTGCAGAACATTTTCATTCCAACGACATCGGAACATTCAAAAAACGTTTCCGCTGCAGAACATTTTCATTCCAACGACATCGGAACATCCAAAAAACGTTTCCGCTGCAGAACATTTTCATTCCAACGGCATCGGAACATTCAAAAAACGTTTCCGCTGCAGAACATTTTCATTCCAACGACATCGGAACATCCCAAAAACGTTTCTGCTGCAGAACATTTTCATTCCAACGACATCGGAACATTCAAAAAACGTTTCCGCTGCAGAACATTTTCATTCCAACGACATCGGAACATCCAAAAAACGTTTCCGCTGCAGAACATTTTCATTCCAACGGCGTCGGAACATTCAAAAAACGTTTCCGCTGCAGAACATTTTCATTCCAACGACATCTGAACATTCAAAAAACGTTTCCGCTGCAGAACATTTTCATTCCAACGACATCAGAATATCCAAAAAACGTTTCCGCTGCAGAACATTTTCATTCCAACGACATCGAAACATCCAAAAAACGTTTCCGCTGCAGAACATTTTCATTCCAACGGCATCGGAACATTCAAAAAACGTTTCCGCTGCAGAACATTTTCATTCCAACGGCATCGGAACATTCAAAAAACGTTTCCGCTGCAGAACATTTTCATTCCAACGACATCGAAACATCCAAAAAACGTTTCCGCTGCAGAACATTTTCATTCCAACGACATCGGAACATCTAAAAAACGTTTCCGCTGCAGAACATTTTCATTCCAACGACATCGAAACATCCAAAAAACGTTTCCGCTGCAGAACATTTTCATTCCAACGACATCGGAACATTCAAAAAACGTTTCCGCTGCAGAACATTTTCATTCCAACGACATCGGAACATCCCAAAAACGTTTCTGCTGCAGAACCTTTTCATTCCAACGACATCGGAACATCCAAAAAACGTTTCCGCTGCAGAACATTTTCATTCCAACGACATCGGAACATTCAAAAAACGTTTCCGCTGCAGAACATTTTCATTCCAACGGCATCGGAACATTCAAAAAACGTTTCCGCTGCAGAACATTTTCATTCCAACGGCATCGGAACATCCCAAAAACGTTTCTGCTGCAGAACATTTTCATTCCAACGGCATCGGAACATTCAAAAAACGTTTCCGCTGCAGAACATTTTCATTCCAACGACATCGGAACATCCAAAAAACGTTTCCGCTGCAGAACATTTTCATTCCAACGACATCGGAACATCCAAAAAACGTTTCCGCTGCAGAACATTTTCATTCCAACGACATCGAAACATCCAAAAAACGTTTCCGCTGCAGAACATTTTCATTCCAACGACATCGGAACATTCAAAAAACGTTTCCGCTGCAGAACATTTTCATTCCAACGACATCGGAACATCCAAAAAACGTTTCCGCTGCAGAACATTTTCATTCCAACGACATCGAAACATCCAAAAAACGTTTCCGCTGCAGAACATTTTCATTCCAACGGCATCGGAACATTCAAAAAACGTTTCCGCTGCAGAACATTTTCATTCCAACGACATCGGAACATCCCAAAAACGTTTCTGCTGCAGAACATTTTCATTCCAACGACATCGGAACATCCAAAAAACGTTTCCGCTGCAGAACATTTTCATTCCAACGACATCGAAACATCCAAAAAACGTTTCCGCTGCAGAACATTTTCATTCCAACGACATCGAAACATCCAAAAAACGTTTCCGCTGCAGAACATTTTCATTTCAACGACATCGGAACATTCAAAAAACGTTTTCGCTGCAGAACATTTTCATTCCAACGACATCGAAACATCCAAAAAACGTTTCCGCTGCAGAACATTTTCATTCCAACGACATCGAAACATCCAAAAAACGTTTCCGCTGCAGAACATTTTCATTCCAACGAAATCGGAACATCCGAAAAACGTTTCCGGTGCAGAACATTTTCATTCCAACGGCATCGGAACATCCAAAAAACGTTTCCGCTGCAGAACATTTTCATTCCAACGACATCGGAACATTCAAAAAACGTTTCCGCTGCAGAACATTTTCATTCCAACGACATCGGAACATCCAAAAAACGTTTCCGCTGCAGAACATTTTCATTCCAACGGCATCGGAACATTCAAAAAACGTTTCCGCTGCAGAACATTTTCATTTCAACGACATCGGAACATCCAAAAAACGTTTCCGCTGCAGAACATTTTCATTCCAACGACATCGAAACATCCAAAAATCGTTTCCGCTGCAGAACATTTTCATTCCAACGACATCGAAACATCCAAAAAACGTTTCCGCTGCAGAACATTTTCATTCCAACGAAATCGGAACATCCAAAAAACGTTTCCGCTGCAGAACATTTTCATTCCAACGACATCGGAACATTCAAAAAACGTTTCCGCTGCAGAACATTTTCATTCCAACGACATCGGAACATCCCAAAAACGTTTCTGCTGCAGAACATTTTCATTCCAACGACATCGGAACATCCAAAAAACGTTTCCGCTGCAGAACATTTTCATTCCAACGACATCGAAACATCCAAAAAACGTTTCCGCTGCAGAACATTTTCATTCCAACGACATCGAAACATCCAAAAAACGTTTCCGCTGCAGAACATTTTCATTCCAACGAAATCGGAACATCCGAAAAACGTTTCCGGTGCAGAACATTTTCATTCCAACGGCATCGGAACATCCAAAAAACGTTTCCGCTGCAGAACATTTTCATTCCAACGACATCGGAACATTCAAAAAACGTTTCTGCTGCAGAACATTTTCATTCCAACGACATCGGAACATCCAAAAAACGTTTCCGCTGCAGAACATTTTCATTCCAACGACATCAGAATATCCAAAAAACGTTTCCGCTGCAGAACATTTTCATTCCAACGGCATCGGAACATTCAAAAAACGTTTCCGCTGCAGAACATTTTCATTTCAACGACATCGGAACATCCAAAAAACGTTTCCGCTGCAGAACATTTTCATTCCAACGACATCGAAACATCCAAAAAACGTTTCCGCTGCAGAACATTTTCATTCCAACGAAATCGGAACATCCGAAAAACGTTTCCGGTGCAGAACATTTTCATTCCAACGGCATCGGAACATCCAAAAAACGTTTCCGCTGCAGAACATTTTCATTCCAACGACATCGAAACATCCAAAAAACGTTTCCGCTGCAGAACATTTTCATTTCAACGACATCGGAACATTCAAAAAACGTTTTCGCTGCAGAACATTTTCATTCCAACGACATCGAAACATCCAAAAAACGTTTCCGCTGCAGAACATTTTCATTCCAACGACATCGAAACATCCAAAAAACGTTTCCGCTGCAGAACATTTTCATTCCAACGACATCAGAATATCCAAAAAACGTTTCCGCTGCAGAACATTTTCATTCCAACGGCATCGGAACATTCAAAAAACGTTTCCGCTGCAGAACATTTTCATTCCAACGAAATCGGAACATCTGAAAAACGTTTCCGCTGCAGAACATTTTCATTCCAACGGCATCGGAACATCCAAAAAACGTTTCCGCTGCAGAACATTTTCATTCCAACGACATCGAAACATCCAAAAATCGTTTCCGCTGCAGAACATTTTCATTCCAACGAAATCGGAACATCCGAAAAACGTTTCCGCTGCAGAACATTTTCATTCCAACGACATCGGAACATTCAAAAAACGTTTCTGCTGCAGAACATTTTCATTCCAACGACATCGGAACATCCAAAAAACGTTTCCGCTGCAGAACATTTTCATTCCAACGACATCAGAATATCCAAAAAACGTTTCCGCTGCAGAACATTTTCATTCCAACGGCATCGGAACATTCAAAAAACGTTTCCGCTGCAGAACATTTTCATTCCAACGAAATCGGAACATCTGAAAAACGTTTCCGCTGCAGAACATTTTCATTCCAACGACATCGGAACATCCAAAAAACGTTTCCGCTGCAGAACATTTTCATTTCAACGGCATCGGAACATTCAAAAAACGTTTCTGCTGCAGAACATTTTCATTCCAACGGCATCGGAACATTCAAAAAACGTTTGAGCTGCAGAACATTTTCATTCCAACGACATCAGAATATCCAAAAAACGTTTCCGCTGCAGAACATTTTCATTTCAACGGCATCGGAACATTCAAAAAACGTTTCTGCTGCAGAACATTTTCATTCCAACGACATCGGAACATTCAAAAAACGTTTGCGCTGCAGAACATTTTCATTCCAACGACATCGGAACATCCAAAAAACGTTTCCGCTGCAGAACATTTTCATTCCAACGGCATCGGAACATTCAAAAAACGTTTCCGCTGCAGAACATTTTCATTCCAACGACATCGGAACATCCAAAAAACGTTTCCGCTGCAGAACATTTTCATCCCAACGACATCGGAACATCCAAAAAACGTTTTCGCTGCAGAACATTTTCATTCCAACGACATCGGAACATCCAAAAAACGTTTCCGCTGCAGAACATTTTCATTCCAACGACATCGGAACATTCAAAAAACGTTTCTGCTGCAGAACATTTTCATTCCAACGACATCGAAACATCCAAAAAACGTTTCCGCTGCAGAACATTTTCATTTCAACGACATCAGAATATCCAAAAAACGTTTCCGCTGCAGAACATTTTCATTCCAACGACATCGGAACATCCAAAACACGTTTTCGCTGCAGAACATTTTCATTCCAACGACATCGGAACATCCAAAAAACGTTTCCGCTGCAGAACATTTTCATTCCAACGACATCGGAACATTCAAAAAACGTTTCCGCTGCAGAACATTTTCATTCCAACGGCATCGGAACATTCAAAAAACGTTTCCGCTGCAGAACATTTTCATTCCAACGACATCGGAACATCCAAAAAACGTTTCCGCTGCAGAACATTTTCATTCCAACGACATCGGAACATCCAAAAAACGTTTCCGCTGCAGAACATTTTCATTCCAACGGAATCGGAACATTCAAAAAACGTTTCCGCTGCAGAACATTTTCAATCCAACGACATCGGAACATCCCAAAAACGTTTCTGCTGCAGAACATTTTCATTCCAACGACATCGGAACATTCAAAAAACGTTTCCGCTGCAGAACATTTTCATTCCAACGACATCGGAACATCCAAAAAACGTTTCCGCTGCAGAACATTTTCATTCCAACGACATCGGAACATTCAAAAAACGTTTCCGCTGCAGAACATTTTCATTCCAACGACATCGGAACATCCAAAAAACGTTTCCGCTGCAGAACATTTTCATTCCAACGACATCGGAACATTCAAAAAACGTTTCCGCTGCAGAACATTTTCATTCCAACGGCATCGGAACATTCAAAAAACGTTTCCGCTGCAGAACATTTTCATTCCAACGACATCGAAACATCCAAAAAACGTTTCCGCTGCAGAACATTTTCATTTCAACGGCATCGGAACATCCAAAAAACGTTTCCGCTGCAGAACATTTTCATTCCAACGACATCGGAACATCCAAAACACGTTTTCGCTGCAGAACATTTTCATTCCAACGACATCGGAACATCCAAAAAACGTTTCCGCTGCAGAACATTTTCATTCCAACGACATCGGAACATTCAAAAAACGTTTCTGCTGCAGAACATTTTCATTCCAACGACATCGGAACATCCCGAAAACGTTTCCGCTGCAGAACATTTTCATTCCAACGACATCGAAACATCCAAAAAACGTTTCCGCTGCAGAACATTTTCATTTCAACGACATCAGAATATCCAAAAAACGTTTCCGCTGCAGAACATTTTCATTCCAACGGAATCGGAACATCCAAAAAACGTTTCCGCTGCAGAACATTTTCATTCCAACGACATCGGAACATCCAAAAAACGTTTCCGCTGCAGAACATTTTCATTCCAACGACATCGGAACATTCAAAAAACGTTTCCGCTGCAGAACATTTTCATTCCAACGACATCGGAACATCCAAAACACGTTTTCGCTGCAGAACATTTTCATTCCAACGACATCGGAACATCCAAAAAACGTTTCCGCTGCAGAACATTTTCATTCCAACGACATCGGAACATCCAAAAAACGTTTCCGCTGCAGAACATTTTCATTCCAACGACATCAGAATATCCAAAAAACGTTTCCGCTGCAGAACATTTTCATTCCAACGGCATCGGAACATTCAAAAAACGTTTCCGCTGCAGAACATTTTCATTCCAACGAAATCGGAACATCTGAAAAACGTTTCCGCTGCAGAACATTTTCATTCCAACGACATCGGAACATCCAAAAAACGTTTCCGCTGCAGAACATTTTCATTTCAACGGCATCGGAACATTCAAAAAACGTTTCTGCTGCAGAACATTTTCATTCCAACGGCATCGGAACATTCAAAAAACGTTTGAGCTGCAGAACATTTTCATTCCAACGACATCAGAATATCCAAAAAACGTTTCCGCTGCAGAACATTTTCATTTCAACGGCATCGGAACATTCAAAAAACGTTTCTGCTGCAGAACATTTTCATTCCAACGACATCGGAACATTCAAAAAACGTTTGCGCTGCAGAACATTTTCATTCCAACGACATCGGAACATCCAAAAAACGTTTCCGCTGCAGAACATTTTCATTCCAACGGCATCGGAACATTCAAAAAACGTTTCCGCTGCAGAACATTTTCATTCCAACGACATCGGAACATCCAAAAAACGTTTCCGCTGCAGAACATTTTCATCCCAACGACATCGGAACATCCAAAAAACGTTTTCGCTGCAGAACATTTTCATTCCAACGACATCGGAACATCCAAAACACGTTTTCGCTGCAGAACATTTTCATTCCAACGACATCGGAACATCCAAAAAACGTTTCCGCTGCAGAACATTTTCATTCCAACGACATCGGAACATTCAAAAAACGTTTCCGCTGCAGAACATTTTCATTCCAACGACATCGGAACATCCAAAACACGTTTTCGCTGCAGAACATTTTCATTCCAACGACATCGGAACATCCAAAAAACGTTTCCGCTGCAGAACATTTTCATTCCAACGACATCGGAACATCCAAAAAACGTTTCCGCTGCAGAACATTTTCATTCCAACGACATCGGAACATCCAAAAAACGTTTCCGCTGCAGAACATTTTCATTCCAACGACATCGGAACATCCAAAAAACGTTTCCGCTGCAGAACATTTTCATTCCAACGACATCGGAACATCCAAAAAACGTTTCCGCTGCAGAACATTTTCATTCCAACGACATCGGAACATCCAAAAAACGTTTCCGCTGCAGAACATTTTCATTCCAACGACATCGGAACATCCAAAAAACGTTTCCGCTGCAGAACATTTTCATTCCAACGGAATCGGAACATTCAAAAAACGTTTCCGCTGCAGAACATTTTCAATCCAACGACATCGGAACATCCAAAAAACGTTTCCGCTGCAGAACATTTTCATTCCAACGACATCGGAACATCCAAAACACGTTTTCGCTGCAGAACATTTTCATTCCAACGACATCGGAACATCCAAAAAACGTTTCCGCTGCAGAACATTTTCAATCCAACGACATCGGAACATCCCAAAAACGTTTCTGCTGCAGAACATTTTCATTCCAACGACATCGGAACATTCAAAAAACGTTTTCGCTGCAGAACATTTTCATTCCAACGACATCGGAACATTCAAAAAACGTTTCTGCTGCAGAACATTTTCATTCCAACGGCATCGGAACATTTAAAAAACGTTTCCGCTGCAGAACATTTTCATTCCAACGACATCGGAACATCCAAAAAACGTTTCCGCTGCAGAACATTTTCAATCCAACGACATCGGAACATCCAAAAAACGTTTCCGCTGCAGAACATTTTCAATCCAACGACATCGGAACATCCAAAAAACGTTTTCGCTGCAGAACATTTTCATTCCAACGACATCGAAACATCCAAAAAACGTTTCCGCTGCAGAACATTTTCATTTCAACGACATCAGAATATCCAAAAAACGTTTCCGCTGCAGAACATTTTCATTCCAACGGCATCGGAACATTCAAAAAACGTTTCCGCTGCAGAACATTTTCATTCCAACGGCATCGGAACATTCAAAAAACGTTTCCGCTGCAGAACATTTTCATTCCAACGACATCGGAACATCCAAAAAACGTTTCCGCTGCAGAACATTTTCATTCCAACGACATCGGAACATCCAAAAAACGTTTCCGCTGCAGAACATTTTCATTCCAACGGAATCGGAACATTCAAAAAACGTTTCCGCTGCAGAACATTTTCAATCCAACGACATCGGAACATCCCAAAAACGTTTCTGCTGCAGAACATTTTCATTCCAACGACATCGGAACATTCAAAAAATGTTTCCGCTGCAGAACATTTTCATTCCAACGACATCGGAACATCCAAAAAACGTTTCCGCTGCAGAACATTTTCATTCCAACGACATCGGAACATTCAAAAAACGTTTCCGCTGCAGAACATTTTCATTCCAACGACATCGGAACATCCAAAAAACGTTTCCGCTGCAGAACATTTTCATTCCAACGACATCGGAACATTCAAAAAACGTTTCCGCTGCAGAACATTTTCATTCCAACGGCATCGGAACATTTAAAAAACGTTTCCGCTGCAGAACATTTTCATTCCAACGACATCGAAACATCCAAAAAACGTTTCCGCTGCAGAACATTTTCATTTCAACGGCATCGGAACATCCAAAAAACGTTTCCGCTGCAGAACATTTTCATTCCAACGACATCGGAACATCCAAAACACGTTTTCGCTGCAGAACATTTTCATTCCAACGACATCGGAACATCCAAAAAACGTTTCCGCTGCAGAACATTTTCTCCAAAATTATATCGGAACATCCAAAAAACGTTTCTGCTGCAGAACATTTTCATTCCAACGACATCGGAACATTCAAAAAACGTTTCTGCTGCAGAACATTTTCATTCCAACGACATCGGAACATCCCAAAAACGTTTCTGCTGCAGAACATTTTCATTCCAACGACATCGGAACATTCAAAAAACGTTTCCGCTGCAGAACATTTTCATTCCAACGACATCGGAACATCCCAAAAACGTTTCCGCTGCAGAACATTTTCATTTCAACGGCATCGGAACATCCAAAAAACGTTTCCGCTGCAGAACATTTTCATTCCAACGACATCGGAACATTCAAAAAACGTTTCTGCTGCAGAACATTTTCATTCCAACGACATCGGAACATCCCAAAAACGTTTCCGCTGCAGAACATTTTCATTCCAACGACATCGGAACATCCCAAAAACGTTTCTGCTGCAGAACATTTTCAATCCAACGACATCGGAACATCCCAAAAACGTTTCTGCTGCAGAACATTTTCATTCCAACGACATCGGAACATTCAAAAAACGTTTCCGCTGCAGAACATTTTCATTCCAACGACATCGGAACATCCAAAAAACGTTTCCGCTGCAGAACATTTTCATTCCAACGACATCGGAACATCCAAAAAACGTTTCCGCTGCAGAACATTTTCATCCCAACGACATCGGAACATCCAAAAAACGTTTTCGCTGCAGAACATTTTCATTCCAACGACATCGGAACATCCAAAAAACGTTTCCGCTGCAGAACATTTTCAATCCAACGACATCGGAACATCCAAAAAACGTTTCCGCTGCAGAACATTTTCATTTCAACGACATCAGAATATCCAAAAAACGTTTCCGCTGCAGAACATTTTCATTCCAACGACATCGGAACATCCAAAACACGTTTTCGCTGCAGAACATTTTCATTCCAACGACATCGGAACATCCAAAAAACGTTTCCGCTGCAGAACATTTTCATTCCAACGACATCGGAACATTCAAAAAACGTTTCCGCTGCAGAACATTTTCATTCCAACGGCATCGGAACATTCAAAAAACGTTTCCGCTGCAGAACATTTTCATTCCAACGACATCGGAACATCCAAAAAACGTTTCCGCTGCAGAACATTTTCATTCCAACGACATCGGAACATCCAAAAAACGTTTCCGCTGCAGAACATTTTCATTCCAACGGAATCGGAACATTCAAAAAACGTTTCCGCTGCAGAACATTTTCAATCCAACGACATCGGAACATCCCAAAAACGTTTCTGCTGCAGAACATTTTCATTCCAACGACATCGAAACATCCAAAAAACGTTTCCGCTGCAGAACATTTTCATTTCAACGACATCAGAATATCCAAAAAACGTTTCCGCTGCAGAACATTTTCATTCCAACGGCATCGGAACATTCAAAAAACGTTTCCGCTGCAGAACATTTTCATTCCAACGGCATCGGAACATTCAAAAAACGTTTCCGCTGCAGAACATTTTCATTCCAACGACATCGGAACATCCAAAAAACGTTTCCGCTGCAGAACATTTTCATTCCAACGAAATCGGAACATCTGAAAAACGTTTCCGCTGCAGAACATTTTCATTCCAACGACATCGGAACATCCAAAAAACGTTTCCGCTGCAGAACATTTTCATTTCAACGGCATCGGAACATTCAAAAAACGTTTCTGCTGCAGAACATTTTCATTCCAACGGCATCGGAACATTCAAAAAACGTTTGAGCTGCAGAACATTTTCATTCCAACGACATCAGAATATCCAAAAAACGTTTCCGCTGCAGAACATTTTCATTTCAACGGCATCGGAACATTCAAAAAACGTTTCTGCTGCAGAACATTTTCATTCCAACGACATCGGAACATCCAAAAAACGTTTCCGCTGCAGAACATTTTCATTCCAACGACATCGGAACATCCAAAAAACGTTTCCGCTGCAGAACATTTTCATTCCAACGACATCGGAACATTCAAAAAACGTTTCCGCTGCAGAACATTTTCATTCCAACGACATCGGAACATCCAAAACACGTTTTCGCTGCAGAACATTTTCATTCCAACGACATCGGAACATCCAAAAAACGTTTCCGCTGCAGAACATTTTCATTCCAACGACATCGGAACATTCAAAAAACGTTTGCGCTGCAGAACATTTTCATTCCAACGACATCGGAACATCCAAAAAACGTTTCCGCTGCAGAACATTTTCATTTCAACGGCATCGGAACATTCAAAAAACGTTTCTGCTGCAGAACATTTTCATTCCAACGGCATCGGAACATTCAAAAAACGTTTGAGCTGCAGAACATTTTCATTCCAACGACATCAGAATATCCAAAAAACGTTTCCGCTGCAGAACATTTTCATTTCAACGGCATCGGAACATTCAAAAAACGTTTCTGCTGCAGAACATTTTCATTCCAACGACATCGGAACATCCAAAAAACGTTTCCGCTGCAGAACATTTTCATTCCAACGACATCGGAACATTCAAAAAACGTTTCCGCTGCAGAACATTTTCATTCCAACGACATCGGAACATCCAAAACACGTTTTCGCTGCAGAACATTTTCATTCCAACGACATCGGAACATCCAAAAAACGTTTCCGCTGCAGAACATTTTCATTCCAACGACATCGGAACATTCAAAAAACGTTTGCGCTGCAGAACATTTTCATTCCAACGACATCGGAACATCCAAAAAACGTTTCCGCTGCAGAACATTTTCATTCCAACGGCATCGGAACATTCAAAAAACGTTTCCGCTGCAGAACATTTTCATTCCAACGACATCGGAACATCCAAAAAACGTTTCCGCTGCAGAACATTTTCATCCCAACGACATCGGAACATCCAAAAAACGTTTTCGCTGCAGAACATTTTCATTCCAACGACATCGGAACATCCAAAAAACGTTTCCGCTGCAGAACATTTTCAATCCAACGACATCGGAACATCCAAAAAACGTTTCCGCTGCAGAACATTTTCATTTCAACGACATCAGAATATCCAAAAAACGTTTCCGCTGCAGAACATTTTCATTCCAACGACATCGGAACATCCAAAACACGTTTTCGCTGCAGAACATTTTCATTCCAACGACATCGGAACATCCAAAAAACGTTTCCGCTGCAGAACATTTTCATTCCAACGACATCGGAACATCCAAAAAACGTTTCCGCTGCAGAACATTTTCATTCCAACGACATCGGAACATCCAAAAAACGTTTCCGCTGCAGAACATTTTCATTCCAACGGAATCGGAACATTCAAAAAACGTTTCCGCTGCAGAACATTTTCATTCCAACGGCATCGGAACATTCAAAAAACGTTTCCGCTGCAGAACATTTTCATTCCAACGACATCGGAACATCCAAAAAACGTTTCCGCTGCAGAACATTTTCATTCCAACGACATCGGAACATCCAAAAAACGTTTCCGCTGCAGAACATTTTCATTCCAACGGAATCGGAACATTCAAAAAACGTTTCCGCTGCAGAACATTTTCAATCCAACGACATCGGAACATCCCAAAAACGTTTCTGCTGCAGAACATTTTCATTCCAACGACATCGGAACATTCAAAAAACGTTTCCGCTGCAGAACATTTTCATTCCAACGACATCGGAACATCCAAAAAACGTTTCCGCTGCAGAACATTTTCATTCCAACGACATCGGAACATTCAAAAAACGTTTCCGCTGCAGAACATTTTCATTCCAACGACATCGGAACATCCAAAAAACGTTTCCGCTGCAGAACATTTTCATTCCAACGACATCGGAACATTCAAAAAACGTTTCCGCTGCAGAACATTTTCATTCCAACGGCATCGGAACATTCAAAAAACGTTTCCGCTGCAGAACATTTTCATTCCAACGACATCGAAACATCCAAAAAACGTTTCCGCTGCAGAACATTTTCATTTCAACGGCATCGGAACATCCAAAAAACGTTTCCGCTGCAGAACATTTTCATTCCAACGACATCGGAACATCCAAAACACGTTTTCGCTGCAGAACATTTTCATTCCAACGACATCGGAACATCCAAAAAACGTTTCCGCTGCAGAACATTTTCATTCCAACGACATCGGAACATTCAAAAAACGTTTCTGCTGCAGAACATTTTCATTCCAACGACATCGGAACATCCCAAAAACGTTTCCGCTGCAGAACATTTTCATTCCAACGACATCGAAACATCCAAAAAACGTTTCCGCTGCAGAACATTTTCATTTCAACGACATCAGAATATCCAAAAAACGTTTCCGCTGCAGAACATTTTCATTCCAACGGAATCGGAACATTCAAAAAACGTTTCCGCTGCAGAACATTTTCATTCCAACGGCATCGGAACATCCCAAAAACGTTTCTGCTGCAGAACATTTTCATTCCAACGACATCGGAACATTCAAAAAACGTTTCCGCTGCAGAACATTTTCATTCCAACGGCATCGGAACATCCCAAAAACGTTTCCGCTGCAGAACATTTTCATTCCAACGACATCGGAACATTCAAAAAACGTTTCCGCTGCAGAACATTTTCATTCCAACGGCATCGGAACATTCAAAAAACGTTTCCGCTGCAGAACATTTTCATTCCAACGGCATCGGAACATCCCAAAAACGTTTCCGCTGCAGAACATTTTCATTCCAACGACATCGGAACATTCAAAAAACGTTTCCGCTGCAGAACATTTTCATTCCAACGGCATCGGAACATTCAAAAAACGTTTCCGCTGCAGAACATTTTCATTCCAACGGCATCGGAACATCCCAAAAACGTTTCTGCTGCAGAACATTTTCATTCCAACGGCATCGGAACATTCAAAAAACGTTTCCGCTGCAGAACATTTTCATTCCAACGACATCGGAACATCCAAAAAACGTTTCCGCTGAAGAACATTTTCATTCCAACGACATCGGAACATCCAAAAAACGTTTCCGCTGCAGAACATTTTCATTCCAACGACATCGAAACATCCAAAAAACGTTTCCGCTGCAGAACATTTTCATTCCAACGACATCGGAACATTCAAAAAACGTTTCCGCTGCAGAACATTTTCATTCCAACGACATCGGAACATCCAAAAAACGTTTCCGCTGCAGAACATTTTCATTCCAACGACATCGGAACATCCAAAAAACGTTTCCGCTGCAGAACATTTTCATTCCAACGGAATCGGAACATTCAAAAAACGTTTCCGCTGCAGAACATTTTCAATCCAACGACATCGGAACATCCCAAAAACGTTTCTGCTGCAGAACATTTTCATTCCAACGACATCGGAACATTCAAAAAACGTTTCCGCTGCAGAACATTTTCATTCCAACGACATCGGAACATCCAAAAAACGTTTCCGCTGCAGAACATTTTCATTCCAACGACATCGGAACATTCAAAAAACGTTTCCGCTGCAGAACATTTTCATTCCAACGACATCGGAACATCCAAAAAACGTTTCCGCTGCAGAACATTTTCATTCCAACGACATCGGAACATTCAAAAAACGTTTCCGCTGCAGAACATTTTCATTCCAACGGCATCGGAACATTCAAAAAACGTTTCCGCTGCAGAACATTTTCATTCCAACGACATCGAAACATCCAAAAAACGTTTCCGCTGCAGAACATTTTCATTTCAACGGCATCGGAACATCCAAAAAACGTTTCCGCTGCAGAACATTTTCATTCCAACGACATCGGAACATCCAAAACACGTTTTCGCTGCAGAACATTTTCATTCCAACGACATCGGAACATCCAAAAAACGTTTCCGCTGCAGAACATTTTCATTCCAACGACATCGGAACATTCAAAAAACGTTTCTGCTGCAGAACATTTTCATTCCAACGACATCGGAACATCCCAAAAACGTTTCCGCTGCAGAACATTTTCATTCCAACGACATCGAAACATCCAAAAAACGTTTCCGCTGCAGAACATTTTCATTTCAACGACATCAGAATATCCAAAAAACGTTTCCGCTGCAGAACATTTTCATTCCAACGGAATCGGAACATTCAAAAAACGTTTCCGCTGCAGAACATTTTCATTCCAACGGCATCGGAACATCCCAAAAACGTTTCTGCTGCAGAACATTTTCATTCCAACGACATCGGAACATTCAAAAAACGTTTCCGCTGCAGAACATTTTCATTTCAACGACATCGGAACATCCAAAAAACGTTTCCGCTGCAGAACATTTTCAATCCAACGACATCGGAACATCCCAAAAACGTTTCTGCTGCAGAACATTTTCATTCCAACGACATCGGAACATTCAAAAAACGTTTCCGCTGCAGAACATTTTCATTCCAACGGCATCGGAACATTCAAAAAACGTTTCCGCTGCAGAACATTTTCATTCCAACGGCATCGGAACATCCCAAAAACGTTTCTGCTGCAGAACATTTTCATTCCAACGGCATCGGAACATTCAAAAAACGTTTCCGCTGCAGAACATTTTCATTCCAACGACATCGGAACATCCAAAAAACGTTTCCGCTGCAGAACATTTTCATTCCAACGACATCGGAACATCCAAAAAACGTTTCCGCTGCAGAACATTTTCATTCCAACGACATCGAAACATCCAAAAAACGTTTCCGCTGCAGAACATTTTCATTCCAACGACATCGGAACATTCAAAAAACGTTTCCGCTGCAGAACATTTTCATTCCAACGACATCGGAACATCCAAAAAACGTTTCCGCTGCAGAACATTTTCATTCCAACGACATCGAAACATCCAAAAAACGTTTCCGCTGCAGAACATTTTCATTCCAACGGCATCGGAACATTCAAAAAACGTTTCCGCTGCAGAACATTTTCATTCCAACGACATCGAAACATCCAAAAAACGTTTCCGCTGCAGAACATTTTCATTCCAACGACATCGGAACATCCAAAAAACGTTTCCGCTGCAGAACATTTTCATTCCAACGACATCGAAACATCCAAAAAACGTTTCCGCTGCAGAACATTTTCATTCCAACGACATCGGAACATTCAAAAAACGTTTCCGCTGCAGAACATTTTCATTCCAACGACATCGGAACATCCAAAAAACGTTTCCGCTGCAGAACATTTTCATTCCAACGACATCGAAACATCCAAAAAACGTTTCCGCTGCAGAACATTTTCATTCCAACGGCATCGGAACATTCAAAAAACGTTTCCGCTGCAGAACATTTTCATTCCAACGGCATCGGAACATCCCAAAAACGTTTCTGCTGCAGAACATTTTCATTCCAACGACATCGGAACATCCAAAAAACGTTTCCGCTGCAGAACATTTTCATTCCAACGACATCGAAACATCCAAAAAACGTTTCCGCTGCAGAACATTTTCATTCCAACGACATCGAAACATCCAAAAAACGTTTCCGCTGCAGAACATTTTCATTCCAACGACATCGGAACATCCAAAACACGTTTTCGCTGCAGAACATTTTCATTCCAACGACATCGGAACATCCAAAAAACGTTTCCGCTGCAGAACATTTTCATTCCAACGACATCGGAACATTCAAAAAACGTTTCTGCTGCAGAACATTTTCATTCCAACGACATCGGAACATCCCAAAAACGTTTCCGCTGCAGAACATTTTCATTCCAACGACATCGAAACATCCAAAAAACGTTTCCGCTGCAGAACATTTTCATTTCAACGACATCAGAATATCCAAAAAACGTTTCCGCTGCAGAACATTTTCATTCCAACGGAATCGGAACATTCAAAAAACGTTTCCGCTGCAGAACATTTTCATTCAAAACGACTTCGGAACATTCAAAAAACGTTTCCGCTGCAGAACATTTTCATTCAAAACGACTTCAGAACTTCCAAAAAACGTTTCCGCTGCAGAACATTTTCATTCCAACGACATCGGAACATCCCAAAAACGTTTCTGCTGCAGAACATTTTCATTCCAACGGCATCGGAACATTCAAAAAACGTTTCCGCTGCAGAACATTTTCATTCCAACGACATCGGAACATCCAAAAAACGTTTCCGCTGCAGAACATTTTCATTCCAACGACATCGAAACATCCAAAAAACGTTTCCGCTGCAGAACATTTTCATTCCAACGACATCGGAACATCCAAAAAACGTTTCCGCTGCAGAACATTTTCATTCCAACGACATCGAAACATCCAAAAAACGTTTCCGCTGCAGAACATTTTCATTCCAACGACATCGGAACATTCAAAAAACGTTTCCGCTGCAGAACATTTTCATTCCAACGACATCGGAACATCCAAAAAACGTTTCCGCTGCAGAACATTTTCATTCCAACGACATCGAAACATCCAAAAAACGTTTCCGCTGCAGAACATTTTCATTCCAACGGCATCGGAACATTCAAAAAACGTTTCCGCTGCAGAACATTTTCATTCCAACGGCATCGGAACATCCAAAAAACGTTTCTGCTGCAGAACATTTTCATTCCAACGACATCGGAACATCCCAAAAACGTTTCCGCTGCAGAACATTTTCATTCCAACGACATCGAAACATCCAAAAAACGTTTCCGCTGCAGAACATTTTCATTCCAACGACATCGAAACATCCAAAAAAACGTTTCCGCTGCAGAACATTTTCATTCCAACGACATCGGAACATCCAAAACACGTTTTCGCTGCAGAACATTTTCATTCCAACGACATCGGAACATCCAAAAAACGTTTCCGCTGCAGAACATTTTCATTCCAACGACATCGGAACATTCAAAAAACGTTTCTGCTGCAGAACATTTTCATTCCAACGACATCGGAACATCCAAAAAACGTTTCCGCTGCAGAACATTTTCATTCCAACGACATCGGAACATTCAAAAAACGTTTCTGCTGCAGAACATTTTCAATCCAACGACATCGGAACATCCCAAAAACGTTTCTGCTGCAGAACATTTTCATTCCAACGACATCGGAACATTCAAAAAACGTTTCCGCTGCAGAACATTTTCATTCCAACGACATCGGAACATCCAAAAAACGTTTCCGCTGCAGAACATTTTCATTCCAACGACATCGGAACATTCAAAAAACGTTTCCGCTGCAGAACATTTTCATTCCAACGGCATCGGAACATTCAAAAAACGTTTCCGCTGCAGAACATTTTCATTCCAACGGCATCGGAACATCCCAAAAACGTTTCTGCTGCAGAACATTTTCATTCCAACGACATCGAAACATCCAAAAAACGTTTCCGCTGCAGAACATTTTCATTCCAACGACATCGGAACATCCAAAAAACGTTTCCGCTGCAGAACATTTTCATTCCAACGACATCGAAACATCCAAAAAACGTTTCCGCTGCAGAACATTTTCATTCCAACGGCATCGGAACATTCAAAAAACGTTTCCGCTGCAGAACATTTTCATTCCAACGGCATCGGAACATCCCAAAAACGTTTCTGCTGCAGAACATTTTCATTCCAACGACATCGGAACATCCAAAAAACGTTTCTGCTGCAGAACATTTTCATTCCAACGACATCGGAACATTCAAAAAACGTTTCTGCTGCAGAACATTTTCATTCCAACGACATCGGAACATCCAAAAAACGTTTCCGCTGCAGAACATTTTCATTCCAACGACATCGGAACATTCAAAAAACGTTTCTGCTGCAGAACATTTTCAATCCAACGACATCGGAACATCCCAAAAACGTTTCTGCTGCAGAACATTTTCATTCCAACGACATCGGAACATTCAAAAAACGTTTCCGCTGCAGAACATTTTCATTCCAACGACATCGGAACATCCAAAAAACGTTTCCGCTGCAGAACATTTTCATTCCAACGACATCGGAACATTCAAAAAACGTTTCCGCTGCAGAACATTTTCATTCCAACGGCATCGGAACATTCAAAAAACGTTTCCGCTGCAGAACATTTTCATTCCAACGACATCGGAACATCCAAAAAACGTTTCCGCTGCAGAACATTTTCATTCCAACGACATCGAAACATCCAAAAAACGTTTCCGCTGCAGAACATTTTCATTCCAACGACATCGGAACATCCAAAAAACGTTTCCGCTGCAGAACATTTTCATTCCAACGACATCGAAACATCCAAAAAACGTTTCCGCTGCAGAACATTTTCATTCCAACGGCATCGGAACATTCAAAAAACGTTTCCGCTGCAGAACATTTTCATTCCAACGGCATCGGAACATCCCAAAAACGTTTCTGCTGCAGAACATTTTCATTCCAACGACATCGGAACATCCAAAAAACGTTTCCGCTGCAGAACATTTTCATTCCAACGACATCGAAACATCCAAAAAACGTTTCCGCTGCAGAACATTTTCATTCCAACGACATCGAAACATCCAAAAAACGTTTCCGCTGCAGAACATTTTCATTCCAACGACATCGAAACATCCAAAAAACGTTTCCGCTGCAGAACATTTTCATTCCAACGACATCAGAATATCCAAAAAACGTTTCCGCTGCAGAACATTTTCATTCCAACGGCATCGGAACATTCAAAAAACGTTTCCTCTGCAGAACATTTTCATTTCAACGACATCGGAACATCCAAAAAACGTTTCCGCTGCAGAACATTTTCATTCCAACGACATCGAAACATCCAAAAAACGTTTCCGCTGCAGAACATTTTCATTCCAACGAAATCGGAACATCCGAAAAACGTTTCCGGTGCAGAACATTTTCATTTCAACGGCATCGGAACATTCAAAAAACGTTTCTGCTGCAGAACATTTTCATTCCAACGACATCGAAACATCCAAAAAACGTTTCCGCTGCAGAACATTTTCATTCCAACGACATCGAAACATCCAAAAAACGTTTCCGCTGCAGAACATTTTCATTTCAACGACATCGGAACATTCAAAAAACGTTTCCGCTGCAGAACATTTTCATTCCAACGACATCGAAACATCCAAAAAACGTTTCCGCTGCAGAACATTTTCATTCCAACGACATCGAAACATCCAAAAAACGTTTCCGCTGCAGAACATTTTCATTCCAACGACATCAGAATATCCAAAAAACGTTTCCGCTGCAGAACATTTTCATTCCAACGGCATCGGAACATTCAAAAAACGTTTCCGCTGCAGAACATTTTCATTTCAACGACATCGGAACATCCAAAAAACGTTTCCGCTGCAGAACATTTTCATTCCAACGACATCGAAACATCCAAAAAACGTTTCCGCTGCAGAACATTTTCATTCCAACGAAATCGGAACATCCGAAAAACGTTTCCGGTGCAGAACATTTTCATTTCAACGGCATCGGAACATTCAAAAAACGTTTCTGCTGCAGAACATTTTCATTCCAACGACATCGGAACATCCAAAAAACGTTTCCGCTGCAGAACATTTTCATTCCAACGACATCGAAACATCCAAAAAACGTTTCCGCTGCAGAACATTTTCATTCCAACGACATCAGAATATCCAAAAAACGTTTCCGCTGCAGAACATTTTCATTCCAACGGCATCGGAACATTCAAAAAACGTTTCCGCTGCAGAACATTTTCATTCCAACGAAATCGGAACATCTGAAAAACGTTTCCGCTGCAGAACATTTTCATTCCAACGGCATCGGAACATTCAAAAAACGTTTCTGCTGCAGAACATTTTCATTCCAACGGCATCGGAACATTCAAAAAACGTTTCCGCTGCAGAACATTTTCATTCCAACGACATCAGAATATCCAAAAAACGTTTCCGCTGCAGAACATTTTCATTTCAACGGCATCGGAACATTCAAAAAACGTTTCTGCTGCAGAACATTTTCATTCCAACGACATCGGAACATTCAAAAAACGTTTGCGCTGCAGAACATTTTCATTCCAACGACATCGGAACATCCAAAAAACGTTTCCGCTGCAGAACATTTTCATTCCAACGACATCGGAACATCCAAAAAACGTTTCCGCTGCAGAACATTTTCATCCCAACGACATCGGAACATCCAAAAAACGTTTTCGCTGCAGAACATTTTCATTCCAACGATATCGGAACATCCAAAAAACGTTTCCGCTGCAGAACATTTTCATTCCAACGACATCGGAACATCCAAAAAAAGTTTCC
The DNA here is from genome assembly GCF_943734765.1 of Anopheles ziemanni. Classification (NCBI taxonomy): domain Eukaryota; kingdom Metazoa; phylum Arthropoda; class Insecta; order Diptera; family Culicidae; genus Anopheles; species Anopheles ziemanni. The sequence continues at coordinate 782,342 of NW_026690053.1, forward strand.
GCTGCAGAACATTTTCATTCCAACGACATCGGAACATCCGGAAAACGTTTCCGCTGCAGAACATTTTCATTTCAACGGCATCGGAACATCCAAAAAACGTTTCCGCTGCAGAACATTTTCATTCCAACGACATCGGAACATCCAAAACACGTTTTCGCTGCAGAACATTTTCATTCCAACGACATCGGAACATCCAAAAAACGTTTCCGCTGCAGAACATTTTCATTCCAACGACATCGGAACATTCAAAAAACGTTTCTGCTGCAGAACATTTTCATTCCAACGACATCGGAACATCCCAAAAACGTTTCCGCTGCAGAACATTTTCATTCCAACGAAATCGGAACATCCGAAAAACGTTTCCGGTGCAGAACATTTTCATTTCAACGGCATCGGAACATCCAAAAAACGTTTCCGCTGCAGAACATTTTCATTTCAACGACATCAGAATATCCAAAAAACGTTTCCGCTGCAGAACATTTTCATTCCAACGGCATCGGAACATTCAAAAAACGTTTCCGCTGCAGAACATTTTCATTCCAACGACATCGGAACATCCAAAAAACGTTTCCGCTGGAGAACATTTTCATTCCAACGACATCGAAACATCCAAAAAACGTTTCCGCTGCAGAACATTTTCATTCCAACGAAATCGGAACATCCGAAAAACGTTTCCGGTGCAGAACATTTTCATTTCAACGGCATCGGAACATTCAAAAAACGTTTCTGCTGCAGAACATTTTCATTCCAACGACATCGGAACATCCAAAAAACGTTTCCGCTGCAGAACATTTTCATTCCAACGACATCGAAACATCCAAAAAACGTTTCCGCTGCAGAACATTTTCATTCCAACGACATCGAAACATCCAAAAAACGTTTCCGCTGCAGAACATTTTCATTCCAACGACATCGGAACATTCAAAAAACGTTTCCGCTGCAGAACATTTTCATTCCAACGACATCGGAACATCCAAAAAACGTTTCCGCTGCAGAACATTTTCATTCCAACGACATCGAAACATCCAAAAAACGTTTCCGCTGCAGAACATTTACATTCCAACGGCATCGGAACATTCAAAAAACGTTTCCGCTGCAGAACATTTTCATTCCAACGACATCGAAACATCCAAAAAACGTTTCCGCTGCAGAACATTTTCATTCCAACGACATCGGAACATCCAAAAAACGTTTCCGCTGCAGAACATTTTCATTCCAACGACATCGGAACATCCAAAAAACGTTTCCGCTGCAGAACATTTTCATTCCAACGACATCGAAACATCCAAAAAACGTTTCCGCTGCAGAACATTTTCATTCCAACGACATCGGAACATTCAAAAAACGTTTCCGCTGCAGAACATTTTCATTCCAACGACATCGGAACATTCAAAAAACGTTTCCGCTGCAGAACATTTTCATTCCAACGACATCGGAACATCCAAAAAACGTTTCCGCTGCAGAACATTTTCATTCCAACGGCATCGGAACATTCAAAAAACGTTTCCGCTGCAGAACATTTTCATTCCAACGGCATCGGAACATCCCAAAAACGTTTCTGCTGCAGAACATTTTCATTCCAACGACATCGGAACATCCAAAAAACGTTTCCGCTGCAGAACATTTTCATTCCAACGGCATCGGAACATTCAAAAAACGTTTCCGCTGCAGAACATTTTCATTCCAACGACATCGGAACATTCAAAAAACGTTTCCGCTGCAGAACATTTTCATTCCAACGACATCGGAACATCCAAAAAACGTTTCCGCTGCAGAACATTTTCATTCCAACGACATCGGAACATCCAAAAAACGTTTCCGCTGCAGAACATTTTCATTCCAACGACATCAGAATATCCAAAAAACGTTTCCGCTGCAGAACATTTTCATTCCAACGGCATCGGAACATTCAAAAAACGTTTCCGCTGTAGAACATTTTCATTCCAACGACATCGGAACATTCAAAAAACGTTTCCGCTGCAGAACATTTTCATTCCAACGGCATCGGAACATTCAAAAAACGTTTCCGCTGTAGAACATTTTCATTCCAACGACATCGGAACATTCAAAAAACGTTTCCGCTGCAGAACATTTTCATTCCAACGACATCGGAACATTCAAAAAACGTTTCCGCTGCAGAACATTTTCATTCCAACGACATCGGAACATCCAAAAAACGTTTCCGCTGCAGAACATTTTCATTCCAACGGCATCGGAACATTCAAAAAACGTTTCCGCTGCAGAACATTTTCATTCCAACGGCATCGGAACATCCCAAAAACGTTTCTGCTGCAGAACATTTTCATTCCAACGACATCGAAACATCCAAAAAACGTTTCCGCTGCAGAACATTTTCATTCCAACGACATCGGAACATTCAAAAAACGTTTCCGCTGCAGAACATTTTCATTCCAACGACATCGGAACATCCAAAAAACGTTTCCGCTGCAGAACATTTTCATTCCAACGACATCGGAACATCCAAAAAACGTTTCCGCTGCAGAACATTTTCATTCCAACGACATCGAAACATCCAAAAAACGTTTCCGCTGCAGAACATTTTCATTCCAACGACATCGGAACATTCAAAAAACGTTTCCGCTGCAGAACATTTTCATTCCAACGACATCGGAACATTCAAAAAACGTTTCCGCTGCAGAACATTTTCATTCCAACGACATCGGAACATCCAAAAAACGTTTCCGCTGCAGAACATTTTCATTCCAACGGCATCGGAACATTCAAAAAACGTTTCCGCTGCAGAACATTTTCATTCCAACGGCATCGGAACATCCCAAAAACGTTTCTGCTGCAGAACATTTTCATTCCAACGACATCGGAACATCCAAAAAACGTTTCCGCTGCAGAACATTTTCATTCCAACGACATCGAAACATCCAAAAAACGTTTCCGCTGCAGAACATTTTCATTCCAACGACATCGGAACATCCAAAAAACGTTTCCGCTGCAGAACATTTTCATTTCAACGACATCGGAACATTCAAAAAACGTTTCCGCTGCAGAACATTTTCATTCCAACGACATCGAAACATCCAAAAAACGTTTCCGCTGCAGAACATTTTCATTCCAACGACATCGAAACATCCAAAAAACGTTTCCGCTGCAGAACATTTTCATTCCAACGAAATCGGAACATCCAAAAAACGTTTCCGCTGCAGAACATTTTCATTCCAACGGCATCGGAACATTCAAAAAACGTTTCCGCTGCAGAACATTTTCATTCCAACGACATCGGAACATCCAAAAAACGTTTTCGCTGCAGAACATTTTCATTCCAACGACATCGAAACATCCAAAAAACGTTTCCGCTGCAGAACATTTTCATTCCAACGAAATCGGAACATCCGAAAAACGTTTCCGGTGCAGAACATTTTCATTTCAACGGCATCGGAACATTCAAAAAACGTTTCTGCTGCAGAACATTTTCATTCCAACGACATCGGAACATCCAAAAAACGTTTCCGCTGCAGAACATTTTCATTCCAACGACATCGAAACATCCGAAAAACGTTTCCGCTGCAGAACATTTTCATTCCAACGAAATCGGAACATCTGAAAAACGTTTCCGCTGCAGAACATTTTCATTTCAACGGCATCGGAACATTCAAAAAACGTTTCTGCTGCAGAACATTTTCATTCCAACGGCATCGGAACATTCAAAAAACGTTTCCGCTGCAGAACATTTTCATTCCAACGACATCAGAATATCCAAAAAACGTTTCCGCTGCAGAACATTTTCATTTCAACGGCATCGGAACATTCAAAAAACGTTTCTGCTGCAGAACATTTTCATTCCAACGACATCGGAACATCCAAAAAACGTTTCCGGTGCAGAACATTTTCATTCCAACGAAATCGGAACATCCGAAAAACGTTTCCGCTGCAGAACATTTTCATTCCAACGGCATCGGAACATTCAAAAAACGTTTCCGCTGCAGAACATTTTCATTCCGACGACATCGGAACATCCAAAAACCGTTTCCGCTGCAGAACATTTTCATATAAAACGACATCGGAACATCTTAAAAACGTTTCCGCTGCAGAACATTTTCATTCCAACGACATCGAAACATCCAAAAAACGTTTCCGCTGCAGAACATTTTCATTCCAACGACATCAGAATATCCAAAAAACGTTTCCGCTGCAGAACATTTTCATTCCAACGGCATCGGAACATTCAAAAAACGTTTCCGCTGCAGAACATTTTCATTCCAACGACATCGGAACATCCAAAAAACGTTTCCGCTGCAGAACATTTTCATTCCAACGACATCGAAACATCCAAAAAACGTTTCCGCTGCAGAACATTTTCATTTCAACGGCATCGGAACATTCAAAAAACGTTTCTGCTGCAGAACATTTTCATTCCAACGACATCAGAATATCCAAAAAACGTTTCCGCTGCAGAACATTTTCATTCCAACGGCATCGGAACATTCAAAAAACGTTTCCGCTGCAGAACATTTTCATTTCAACGGCATCGGAACATTCAAAAAACGTTTCTGCTGCAGAACATTTTCATTCCAACGAAATCGGAACATCTGAAAAACGTTTCCGCTGCAGAACATTTTCATTTCAACGGCATCGGAACATTCAAAAAACGTTTCTGCTGCAGAACATTTTCATTCCAACGGCATCGGAACATTCAAAAAACGTTTCCGCTGCAGAACATTTTCATTCCAACGACATCAGAATATCCAAAAAACGTTTCCGCTGCAGAACATTTTCATTTCAACGGCATCGGTACATTCAAAAAACGTTTCTGCTGCAGAACATTTTCATTCCAACGACATCGGAACATCCAAAAAACGTTTCCGGTGCAGAACATTTTCATTCCAACGAAATCGGAACATCCGAAAAACGTTTCCGCTGCAGAACATTTTCATTCCAACGGCATCGGAACATTCAAAAAACGTTTCCGCTGCAGAACATTTTCATTCCGACGACATCGGAACATCCAAAAACCGTTTCCGCTGCAGAACATTTTCATATAAAACGACATCGGAACATCTTAAAAACGTTTCCGCTGCAGAACATTTTCATTCCAACGACATCGGAACATCCAAAAAACGTTTCCGCTGCAGAACATTTTCATTCCAACGACATCGGAACATCCAAAAAAAGTTTCCGCTGCAGAACATTTTCATTCCAACGACATCGGAACATCCGGAAAACGTTTCTGCTGCAGAACATTTTCATTCCAACGGCATCGGAACATCCCAAAAACGTTTCTGCTGCAGAACATTTTCATTCCAACGACATCGGAACATCCAAAAAACGTTTCCGCTGCAGAACATTTTCATTCCAACGACATCGGAACATTCAAAAAACGTTTTCGCTGCAGAACATTTTCATTCCGACGACATCGGAACATCCAAAAACCGTTTCCGCTGCAGAACATTTTCATATAAAACGACATCGGAACATCTTAAAAACGTTTCCGCTGCAGAACATTTTCATATAAAACGACATCGGAACATCTTAAAAACGTTTTCACTGCAGAACATTTTCATATAAAACGACTTCGGAACATCTTAAAAACGTTTCCGCTGTAGAACATTTTCATATAAAACGACATCGGAACATCTTAAAAACGTTTCCGCTGCAGAACATTTTCATATAAAACGACTTCGGAACATCTTAAAAACGTTTCCGCTGTAGAACATTTTCATATAAAACGACATCGGAACATCTTAAAAACGTTTCCGCTGCAGAGCATTTTCATATAAAACGACATCGGAACATCTTAAAAACGTTTCCGCTGCAGAACATTTTCATATAAAACGACTTCGGAACATCTTAAAAACATTTCCGCTGCAGAACATTTTCATATAAAACGACATCGGAACATCTTAAAAACGTTTCCGCTGCAGAACATTTTCATATAAAACGACATCGGAACATCTTAAAAACGTTTCCGCTGCAGAGCATTTTCATATAAAACGACATCGGAACATCTTAAAAACGTTTTCACTGCAGAACATTTTCATATAAAACGACTTCGGAACATCTTAAAAACGTTTCCGCTGCAGAACATTTTCATATAAAACGACATCGGAACATCTTAAAAACGTTTCCACTGCAGAACCTTTTCATATAAAACGACTTCGGAACATCTTAAAAACGTTTCCGCTGCAGAACATTTTCATATAAAACGACTTCGGAACATCTTAAAAACGTTTCCGCTGCAGAACATTTTCATATAAAACGACTTCGGAACATCTTAAAAACGTTTCCACTGCAGAACATTTTCATATAAAACGACATCGGAACATCTTAAAAACGTTTCCGCTGCAGAACATTTTCATATAAAACGACATCGGAACATCTTAAAAACGTTTCCGCTGCAGAACATTTTCATATAAAACGACATCGGAACATCTTAAAAACGTTTCCGCTGCAGAAAATTTTCATATAAAACGACATCGGAACATCTTAAAAACGTTTTCACTGCAGAACATTTTCATATAAAACGACATCGGAACATCTTAAAAACGTTTCCACTGAAGAACATTTTCATATGAAACTTCTTCGGAACATCCAAAAAACGTTTACGCTGAAGAACATTTTCATATGAAACTTCTTCGGAACATCCAAAAAACGTTTACGCTGAAGAACATTTTCATATGAAACTTCTTCGGAACATCCAAAAAACGTTTCCACTGAAGAACATTTTCATATGAAACTTCTTCGGAACATCCAAAAAACGTTTACGCTGAAGAACATTTTCATATGAAACTTCTTCGGAACATCCAAAAAACGTTTACGCTGAAGAACATTTTCATTTGAAACTTCTTCGGAACATCCAAAAAACGTTTCCACTGAAGAACATTTTCATATGAAACTTCTTCGGAACATCCAAAAAACGTTTCCACTGAAGAACATTTTCATATGAAACTTCTTCGGAACATCAAAAAAACGTTTCCACTGAAGAACATTTTCATATGAAACTTCTTCGGAACATCCAAAAAACGTTTACGCTGCAGAACATTTTCATATGAAACTTCTTCGGAACATCCAAAAAACGTTTACGCTGAAGAACATTTTCATATGAAACTTCTTCGGAACATCCAAAAAACGTTTACGCTGCAGAACATTTTCATATGAAACTTCTTCGGAACAACCAGAAAACGTTTACGCTGAAGAACATTTTCATATGAAACTACATCAGAACAACCAGAAAACGTTTACGCTGAAGAACATTTTCATATGAATCTTCTTCGGAACATCCAAAAAACGTTTACGCTGCAGAACATTTTCATATGAAACTTCTTCGGAACATCCAGAAAACGTTTACGCTAAAGAACATTTTCATATGAAACTTCTTCGGAACATCCAGAAAACGTTTACGCTGCAGAACATTTTCATATGAAACTTCTTCGGAACATCCAAAAAACGTTTACGCTGAAGAACATTTCCATATGAAACTTCTTCGGAACATCCAAAAAACGTTTACGCTGAAGAACATTTTCATATGAAACTTCTTCGGAACAACCAGAAAACGTTTACGCTGAAGAACATTTTCATATGAAACTACATCAGAACAACCAGAAAACGTTTACGCTGAAGAACATTTTCATATGAAACTTCTTCGGAACATCCAAAAAACGTTTACGCTGCAGAACATTTTCATATGAAACTTCTTCGGAACATCCAGAAAACGTTTACGCTGAAGAACATTTTCATATGAAACTTCTTCGGAACATCCAAAAAACGTTTACGCTGAAGAACATTTTCATATGAAACTTCTTCGGAACATCCAAAAACGTTTACGCTGCAGAACATTTTCATATGAAACTTCTTCGGAACATCCAAAAAACGTTTACGCTGCAGAACATTTTCATATGAAACTTCTTCGGAACATCCAGAAAACGTTTACGCTAAAGAACATTTTCATATGAAACTTCTTCGGAACATCCAAAAAACGTTTACGCTGCAGAACATTTTCATATGAAACTTCTTCGGAACATCCAGAAAACGTTTACGCTAAAGAACATTTTCATATGAAACTTCTTCGGAACATCCAAAAAACGTTTACGCTGCAGAACATTTTCATATGAAACTTCTTCGGAACATCCAGAAAACGTTTACGCTAAAGAACATTTTCATATGAAACTTCTTCGGAACATCCAAAAAAACGTTTACGCTGCAGAACATTTTCATATGAAACTTCTTCGGAACATCCAGAAAACGTTTACGCTAAAGAACATTTTCATATGAAACTTCTTCGGAACATCCAAAAAACGTTTACGCTGCAGAACATTTTCATATGAAACTTCTTCGGAACATCCAAAAAACGTTTACGCTGCAGAACATTTTCATATGAAACTTCTTCGGAACATCCAGAAAACGTTTACGCTAAAGAACATTTTCATATGAAACTTCTTCGGAACATCCAAAAAACGTTTACGCTGCAGAACATTTTCATATGAAACTTCTTCGGAACATCCAGAAAACGTTTACGCTAAAGAACATTTTCATATGAAACTTCTTCGGAACATCCAAAAAACGTTTACGCTGCAGAACATTTTCATATGAAACTTCTTCGGAACATCCAGAAAACGTTTACGCTAAAGAACATTTTCATATGAAACTTCTTCGGAACATCCAGAAAACGTTTACGCTGAAGAACATTTTCATATGAAACTTCTTCGGAACATCCAAAAAACGTTTCCGCTGCAGAACATTTTCATATGAAACTTCTTCGGAACAACCAGAAAACGTTTACGCTGAAGAACATTTTCATATGAAACTTCTTCGGAACAACCAAAAAACGTTTAAGCTGCAGAACATTTTCATATGAAACTTCTTCGGAACATCCAGAAAACGTTTACGCTAAAGAACATTTTCATATGAAACTTCTTCGGAACATCCAAAAAACGTTTACGCTGCAGAACATTTTCATATGAAACTTCTTCGGAACATCCAGAAAACGTTTACGCTAAAGAACATTTTCATATGAAACTTCTTCGGAACATCCAAAAAACGTTTACGCTGCAGAACATTTTCATATGAAACTTCTTCGGAACATCCAAAAAACGTTTACGCTGAAGAACATTTTCATATGAAACTTCTTCGGAACATCCAAAAAACGTTTACGCTGAAGAACATTTTCATATGAAACTTCTTCGGAACAACCAGAAAACGTTTACGCTGAAGAACATTTTCATATGAAACTACATCAGAACAACCAGAAAACGTTTACGCTGAAGAACATTTTCATATGAAACTTCTTCGGAACATCCAAAAACGTTTACGCTGCAGAACATTTTCATATGAAACTTCTTCGGAACATCCAAAAAACGTTTACGCTGAAGAACATTTTCATATGAAACTTCTTCGGAACAACCAGAAAACGTTTACGCTGAAGAACATTTTCATATGAAACTTCTTCGGAACATCCAAAAAACGTTTACGCTGCAGAACATTTTCATATGAAACTTCTTCGGAACATCCAAAAAACGTTTACGCTGCAGAACATTTTCATATGAAACTTCTTCGGAACATCCAAAAAACGTTTACGCTGCAGAACATTTTCATATGAAACTACATCAGAACAACCAGAAAACGTTTACGCTGAAGAACATTTTCATATGAAACTTCTTCGGAACATCCAAAAAACGTTTACGCTGCAGAACATTTTCATATGAAACTTCTTCGGAACATCCAAAAAACGTTTACGCTGCAGAACATTTTCATATGAAACTTCTTCGGAACATCCAAAAAACGTTTACGCTGCAGAACATTTTCATATGAAACTTCTTCGGAACATCCAGAAAACGTTTACGCTGAAGAACATTTTCATATGAAACTTCTTCGGAACATCCAAAAAACGTTTACGCTGAAGAACATTTTCATATGAAACTTCTTCGGAACATCCAGAAAACGTTTACGCTGAAGAACATTTTCATATGAAACTTCTTCGGAACAACCAGAAAACGTTTACGCTGAAGAACATTTTCATATGAAACTACATCAGAACAACCAGAAAACGTTTACGCTGAAGAACATTTTCATATGAAACTTCTTCGGAACATCCAAAAAACGTTTACGCTGAAGAACATTTTCATATGAAACTTCTTCGGAACATCCAGAAAACGTTTACGCTGAAGAACATTTTCATATGAAACTTCTTCGGAACATCCAGAAAACGTTTACGCTGCAGAACATTTTCATATGAAACTTCTTCGGAACATCCAGAAAACGTTTACGCTGAAGAACATTTTCATATGAAACTTCTTCGGAACATCCAAAAAACGTTTACGCTGAAGAACATTTTCATATGAAACTTCTTCGGAACATCCAAAAAACGTTTACGCTGAAGAACATTTTCATATGAAACTTCTTCGGAACAACCAGAAAACGTTTACGCTGAAGAACATTTTCATATGAAACTTCTTCGGAACATCCAAAAAACGTTTACGCTGCAGAACATTTTCATATGAAACTTCTTCGGAACATCCAGAAAACGTTTACGCTGAAGAACATTTTCATATGAAACTTCTTCGGAACATCCAAAAAACGTTTCCGCTGCAGAACATTTTCATATGAAACTTCTTCGGAACAACCAGAAAACGTTTACGCTGAAGAACATTTTCATATGAAACTTCTTCGGAACAACCAAAAAACGTTTAAGCTGCAGAACATTTTCATATGAAACTTCTTCGGAACATCCAGAAAACGTTTACGCTAAAGAACATTTTCATATGAAACTTCTTCGGAACATCCAAAAAACGTTTACGCTGCAGAACATTTTCATATGAAACTTCTTCGGAACATCCAGAAAACGTTTACGCTAAAGAACATTTTCATATGAAACTTCTTCGGAACATCCAAAAAACGTTTACGCTGCAGAACATTTTCATATGAAACTTCTTCGGAACATCCAAAAAACGTTTACGCTGAAGAACATTTTCATATGAAACTTCTTCGGAACATCCAAAAAACGTTTACGCTGAAGAACATTTTCATATGAAACTTCTTCGGAACATCCAAAAAACGTTTACGCTGCAGAACATTTTCATATGAAACTTCTTCGGAACATCCAGAAAACGTTTACGCTAAAGAACATTTTCATATGAAACTTCTTCGGAACATCCAGAAAACGTTTACGCTGAAGAACATTTTCATATGAAACTTCTTCGGAACATCCAAAAAACGTTTCCGCTGCAGAACATTTTCATATGAAACTTCTTCGGAACAACCAGAAAACGTTTACGCTGAAGAACATTTTCATATGAAACTTCTTCGGAACAACCAAAAAACGTTTAAGCTGCAGAACATTTTCATATGAAACTTCTTCGGAACATCCAGAAAACGTTTACGCTAAAGAACATTTTCATATGAAACTTCTTCGGAACATCCAAAAAACGTTTACGCTGCAGAACATTTTCATATGAAACTTCTTCGGAACATCCAGAAAACGTTTACGCTAAAGAACATTTTCATATGAAACTTCTTCGGAACATCCAAAAAACGTTTACGCTGCAGAACATTTTCATATGAAACTTCTTCGGAACATCCAAAAAACGTTTACGCTGAAGAACATTTACATATGAAACTTCTTCGGAACATCCAAAAAACGTTTACGCTGAAGAACATTTTCATATGAAACTTCTTCGGAACAACCAGAAAACGTTTACGCTGAAGAACATTTTCATATGAAACTACATCAGAACAACCAGAAAACGTTTACGCTGAAGAACATTTTCATATGAAACTTCTTCGGAACATCCAAAAACGTTTACGCTGCAGAACATTTTCATATGAAACTTCTTCGGAACATCCAAAAAACGTTTACGCTGAAGAACATTTTCATATGAAACTTCTTCGGAACAACCAGAAAACGTTTACGCTGAAGAACATTTTCATATGAAACTACATCAGAACAACCAGAAAACGTTTACGCTGAAGAACATTTTCATATGAAACTTCTTCGGAACATCCAAAAAACGTTTACGCTGCAGAACATTTTCATATGAAACTTCTTCGGAACATCCAAAAAACGTTTACGCTGCAGAACATTTTCATATGAAACTACATCAGAACAACCAGAAAACGTTTACGCTGAAGAACATTTTCATATGAAACTTCTTCGGAACATCCAAAAACGTTTACGCTGCAGAACATTTTCATATGAAACTTCTTCGGAACATCCAAAAAACGTTTACGCTGAAGAACATTTTCATATGAAACTTCTTCGGAACATCCAAAAAACGTTTACGCTGCAGAACATTTTCATATGAAACTTCTTCGGAACATCCAAAAAACGTTTACGCTGAAGAACATTTTCATATGAAACTTCTTCGGAACATCCAAAAAACGTTTACGCTGCAGAACATTTTCATATGAAACTTCTTCGGAACATCCAGAAAACGTTTACGCTGAAGAACATTTTCATATGAAACTTCTTCGGAACATCCAAAAAACGTTTACGCTGAAGAACATTTTCATATGAAACTTCTTCGGAACATCCAGAAAACGTTTACGCTGAAGAACATTTTCATATGAAACTTCTTCGGAACATCCAAAAAACGTTTACGCTGAAGAACATTTTCATATGAAACTTCTTCGGAACAACCAGAAAACGTTTACGCTGAAGAACATTTTCATATGAAACTACATCAGAACAACCAGAAAACGTTTACGCTGAAGAACATTTTCATATGAAACTTCTTCGGAACATCCAAAAAACGTTTACGCTGAAGAACATTTTCATATGAAACTTCTTCGGAACAACCAGAAAACGTTTACGCTGAAGAACATTTTCATATGAAACTACATCAGAACAACCAGAAAACGTTTACGCTGAAGAACATTTTCATATGAAACTTCTTCGGAACATCCAAAAACGTTTACGCTGCAGAACATTTTCATATGAAACTTCTTCGGAACATCCAAAAAACGTTTACGCTGAAGAACATTTTCATATGAAACTTCTTCGGAACATCCAAAAAACGTTTACGCTGCAGAACATTTTCATATGAAACTTCTTCGGAACATCCAAAAAACGTTTACGCTGAAGAACATTTTCATATGAAACTTCTTCGGAACATCCAAAAAACGTTTACGCTGCAGAACATTTTCATATGAAACTTCTTCGGAACATCCAAAAAACGTTTACGCTGCAGAACATTTTCATATGAAACTTCTTCGGAACATCCAAAAAACGTTTACGCTGCAGAACATTTTCATATGAAACTTCTTCGGAACATCCAGAAAACGTTTACGCTGAAGAACATTTTCATATGAAACTTCTTCGGAACATCCAAAAAACGTTTACGCTGAAGAACATTTTCATATGAAACTTCTTCGGAACATCCAGAAAACGTTTACGCTGAAGAACATTTTCATATGAAACTTCTTCGGAACAACCAGAAAACGTTTACGCCGAAGAACATTTTCATATGAAACTACATCAGAACAACCAGAAAACGTTTACGCTGAAGAACATTTTCATATGAAACTTCTTCGGAACATCCAAAAAACGTTTACGCTGAAGAACATTTTCATATGAAACTTCTTCGGAACATCCAGAAAACGTTTACGCTGAAGAACATTTTCATATGAAACTTCTTCGGAACATCCAGAAAACGTTTACGCTGCAGAACATTTTCATATGAAACTTCTTCGGAACATCCAGAAAACGTTTACGCTGAAGAACATTTTCATATGAAACTTCTTCGGAACATCCAAAAAACGTTTACGCTGAAGAACATTTTCATATGAAACTTCTTCGGAACATCCAAAAAACGTTTACGCTGAAGAACATTTTCATATGAAACTTCTTCGGAACAACCAGAAAACGTTTACGCTGAAGAACATTTTCATATGAAACTTCTTCGGAACATCCAAAAAACGTTTACGCTGAAGAACATTTTCATATGAAACTTCTTCGGAACATCCAAAAAACGTTTACGCTGAAGAACATTTTCATATGAAACTTCTTCGGAACATCCAGAAAACGTTTACGCTGAAGAACATTTTCATATGAAACTTCTTCGGAACAACCAGAAAACGTTTACGCTGAAGAACATTTTCATATGAAACTACATCAGAACAACCAGAAAACGTTTACGCTGAAGAACATTTTCATATGAAACTTCTTCGGAACATCCAAAAACGTTTACGCTGCAGAACATTTTCATATGCAACTTCTTCGGAACATCCAAAAAACGTTTACGCTGCAGAACATTTTCATATGAAACTTCTTCGGAACATCCAGAAAACGTTTACGCTAAAGAACATTTTCATATGAAACTTCTTCGGAACATCCAAAAAACGTTTACGCTGCAGAACATTTTCATATGAAACTTCTTCGGAACATCCAAAAAACGTTTACGCTGCAGAACATTTTCATATGAAACTTCTTCGGAACATCCAAAAAACGTTTACGCTGCAGAACATTTTCATATGAAACTTCTTCGGAACATCCAGAAAACGTTTACGCTGAAGAACATTTTCATATGAAACTTCTTCGGAACATCCAAAAAACGTTTACGCTGAAGAACATTTTCATATGAAACTTCTTCGGAACATCCAGAAAACGTTTACGCTGAAGAACATTTTCATATGAAACTTCTTCGGAACAACCAGAAAACGTTTACGCTGAAGAACATTTTCATATGAAACTTCTTCGGAACATCCAAAAAACGTTTACGCTGAAGAACATTTTCATATGAAACTTCTTCGGAACATCCAGAAAACGTTTACGCTGAAGAACATTTTCATATGAAACTTCTTCGGAACATCCAGAAAACGTTTACGCTGCAGAACATTTTCATATGAAACTTCTTCGGAACAACCAGAAAACGTTTACGCTGAAGAACATTTTCATATGAAACTTCTTCGGAACATCCAGAAAACGTTTACGCTGAAGAACATTTTCATATGAAACTTCTTCGGAACATCCAAAAAACGTTTACGCTGAAGAACATTTTCATATGAAACTTCTTCGGAACATCCAGAAAACGTTTACGCTGAAGAACATTTTCATATGAAACTTCTTCGGAACAACCAGAAAACGTTTACGCTGAAGAACATTTTCATATGAAACTTCTTCGGAACATCCAGAAAACGTTTACGCTGAAGAACATTTTCATATGAAACTTCTTCGGAACATCCAAAAAACGTTTACGCTGAAGAACATTTTCATATGAAACTTCTTCGGAACATCCAAAAAACGTTTACGCTGAAGAACATTTTCATATGAAACTTCTTCGGAACAACCAGAAAACGTTTACGCTGAAGAACATTTTCATATGAAACTTCTTCGGAACATCCAAAAAACGTTTACGCTGAAGAACATTTTCATATGAAACTTCTTCGGAACATCCAAAAAACGTTTACGCTGAAGAACATTTTCATATGAAACTTCTTCGGAACATCCAAAAAACGTTCACGCTGCAGAACATTTTCATATGAAACTTCTTCGGAACATCCAGAAAACGTTTACGCTGAAGAACATTTTCATATGAAACTTCTTCGGAACATCCAAAAAACGTTTACGCTAAAGAACATTTTCATATGAAACTTCTTCGGAACATCCAGAAAACGTTTACGCTGAAGAACATTTTCATATGAAACTTCTTCGGAACATCCAAAAAACGTTTACGCTGAAGAACATTTTCATATGAAACTTCTTCGGAACATCCAAAAAACGTTTACGCTGAAGAACATTTTCATATGAAACTTCTTCGGAACATCCAGAAAACGTTTACGCTGAAGAACATTTTCATATGAAACTTCTTCGGAACATCCAGAAAACGTTTACGCTGCAGAACATTTTCATATGAAACTTCTTCGGAACATCCAGAAAACGTTTACGCTGAAGAACATTTTCATATGAAACTTCTTCGGAACATCCAAAAAACGTTTACGCTGAAGAACATTTTCATATGAAACTTCTTCGGAACATCCAAAAAACGTTTACGCTGAAGAACATTTTCATATGAAACTTCTTCGGAACAACCAGAAAACGTTTACGCTGAAGAACATTTTCATATGAAACTTCTTCGGAACATCCAAAAAACGTTTACGCTGAAGAACATTTTCATATGAAACTTCTTCGGAACATCCAAAAAACGTTTACGCTGAAGAACATTTTCATATGAAACTTCTTCGGAACATCCAAAAAACGTTCACGCTGCAGAACATTTTCATATGAAACTTCTTCGGAACATCCAGAAAACGTTTACGCTGAAGAACATTTTCATATGAAACTTCTTCGGAACATCCAAAAAACGTTTACGCTAAAGAACATTTTCATATGAAACTTCTTCGGAACATCCAGAAAACGTTTACGCTGAAGAACATTTTCATATGAAACTTCTTCGGAACATCCAGAAAACGTTTACGCTGAAGAACATTTTCATATGAAACTTCATCGGAACATCCAAAAAACGTTTACGCTGAAGAACATTTTCATATGAAACTTCTTCGGAACATCCAAAAAACGTTTACGCTGAAGAACATTTTCATATGAAACTTCTTCGGAACATCCAAAAAACGTTTCCACTGAAGAACATTTTCATATGAAACTTCTTCGGAACATCCAGAAAACGTTTACGCTGAAGAACATTTTCATATGAAACTTCTTCGGAACATCCAGAAAACGTTTACGCTGAAGAACATTTTCAAATGAAACTTCTTCGGAACATCCAGAAAACGTTTACGCTGAAGAACATTTTCAAATGAAACTTCTTCGGAACATCCAGAAAACGTTTACGCTGAAGAACATTTTCATATGAAACTTCTTCGGAACATCCAGAAAACGTTTACGCTGAAGAACATTTTCATATGAAACTTCTTCGGAACATCCAGAAAACGTTTACGCTGAAGAACATTTTCATATGAAACTTCATCGGAACATCCAAAAAACGTTTACGCTGAAGAACATTTTCATATGAAACTTCTTCGGAACATCCAAAAAACGTTTACGCTGAAGAACATTTTCATATGAAACTTCTTCGGAACATCCAAAAAACGTTTCCACTGAAGAACATTTTCATATGAAACTTCTTCGGAACATCCAGAAAACGTTTACGCTGAAGAACATTTTCAAATGAAACTTCTTCGGAACATCCAGAAAACGTTTACGCTGAAGAACATTTTCATATGAAACTTCATCGGAACATCCAAAAAACGTTTACGCTGAAGAACATTTTCATATGAAACTTCTTCGGAACATCCAAAAAACGTTTACGCTGAAGAACATTTTCATATGAAACTTCTTCGGAACATCCAAAAAACGTTTCCACTGAAGAACATTTTCATATGAAACTTCTTCGGAACATCCAGAAAACGTTTACGCTGAAGAACATTTTCATATGAAACTTCTTCGGAACATCCAAAAAACGTTTCCACTGAAGAACATTTTCATATGAAACTTCTTCGGAACATCCAGAAAACGTTTACGCTGAAGAACATTTTCATATGAAACTTCTTCGGAACATCCAGAAAACGTTTGAACTGAAGAACATTTTCATATGAAACTTCTTCGGAACATCCAAAAAACGTTTCCGCTGAAGAACATTTTCATATGAAACTTCTTCGGAACATCCAGAAAACGTTTACGCTGAAGAACATTTTCATATGAAACTTCTTCGGAACATCCAGAAAACGTTTGAACTGAAGAACATTTTCATTTGAAACTTCTTCGGAACATCCAAAAAACGTTTCCACTGAAGAACATTTTCATATGAAACTATGGCCATGACGAATTGTTCTCGCAGCACTTTTTCCAACCCGTGCACCTTCAATCGCTTATAACTTTTTTGTCTTTCGTCTTATCGTTAATTTGCTAAACATGTTTTTTGTTTGAAATTTAATTTCCTTTCGTTTGCTGCCCTTGGCGTGCTTCTAGCTCTTCTAGCCTCGGAGATATAAACGTTTTTTCATGGAAAGCACTTTTCAAACCTTTGCACCTTCAAACGCTTATAACTTCGTTGTATTTCGTCCAATCCGTAATTTTTTTTCATTTATATGGTGCAGAATTTAATTTCCTTTCGTTTGATGCCCCGGGCGTCCTTCTAGCCCTTCTAGTTTTCGAGATATTCACGTTTTGCCGAAGACCTTGGTTTCTTCTTCTTCTTGACGAAAGACTTATAATAAAAACTCGTCAGAAGCGTTACAACATGCGTTACACCTATAGAAACCGGTCCCTTCATTCATTGACTTGGCGAATTATTCCTGCAGCACTTTTTCCGACCCTTGCACCTTCAAACGCTTATAACTTTTTTGTCTTTCGTCCTATCGCTAATTTGCTAAACATGTTTTTTGTTTAAAATTTAATTTACTTTCGTTTGATCACCTTGGCGTCCTTCTAGCTTCTCTAGTTTTTGAGATATTATTGATTCCGCTGAAGAACATTTTCATATGAAACTTCTTCGGAACATCCAGAAAACGTTTACGCTGAAGAACATTTTCATATGAAACTTCTTCGGAACATCCAGAAAACGTTTACGCTGAAGAACATTTTCATATGAAACTTCTTCGGAACATCCAGAAAACGTTTACGCTGCAGAACATTTCCATATGAAACTACATCGGAACATCCGAAAACGTTTCCGCTGCAGAACATTTCCATATGAAACTACATCGGAACATCCGAAAACGTTTCCGCTGCAGAACATTTCCATATGAAACTACATCGGAACATCCGAAAACGTTTCCGCTGCAGAACATTTCCATATGAAACTACATCGGAACATCCGAAAACGTGTCCGGAACATTCAAATCGTTCAACATTTGATCGTTTTTGAAACAAATGTCTTTGATCAAACGTGAATATCTCAAAAACTAAAACAGTTAGAAGGACGCCAAGGTCATTAAACGAAAGGAAATTAAATTTGCAACAAAAAATATGTTTAGTAAAATTTCGGTAGGACGAAAGACAAAAAAGTTATAAGCCCCCAAAGGTGCAAGGGTTGGAAAAAGTGCTGTAGGAACAATTCATCGTTGCAAGTTACATCGAAACTACATCGGAACATCCAAAAACGTTTCCGCTGCAGAACATTTCCATATGAAACTACATCGGAACATCCGAAAACGTTTCCGCTGCAGAACATTTCCATATGAAACTACATCGGAACATCCGAAAACGTTTCCGCTGCAGAACATTTCCATATGAAACTACATCGGAACATCCGAAAACGTTTCCGCTGCAGAACATTTTCATATGAAACTTCTTCGGAAACTGAACAATGTTTCATATGAAACATTTTCATATGAAACTTCTTCGGAACATCCAAAAAACGATTCCGCTGCAGAACATTTCCATATGAAACTACATCGGAACATCCGAAAACGTGTCCGGAACATTCAAATCGTTCAACATTTGATCGTTTTTGAAACAAATGTCTTTGATCAAACGGGAATATCTCAAAAACTAAAACAGTTAGAAGGACGCCAAGGTCACTAAACGAAAGGAAATTAAATTTGCAACAAAAAATATGTTTAGTAAAATTTCGGTAGGACGAAAGACAAAAAAGTTATAAGCCCCCAAAGGTGCAAGGGTTGGAAAAAGTGCTGTAGGAACAATTCATCGTTGCAAGTTACATCGAAACTACATCGGAACATCCAAAAACGTTTCCGCTGCAGAACATTTCCATATGAAACTACATCGGAACATCCGAAAACGTTTCCGCTGCAGAACATTTCCATATGAAACTACATCGAAACATCCGAAAACGTTTCCGCTGCAGAACATTTTCATATGAAACTTCTTCGGAACATCAAAAAAACGTTTCCACTGAAGAACATTTTCATATGAAACTTCTTCGGTACATCCAAAAAACGTTTCCACTGAAGAACATTTTCATATGAAACTTCTTCGGAACATCCGAAAACGTTTCCGCTGCAGAACATTTCCATATGAAACTTCTTCGGAACAACCAAAAAACGTTTCCACTGCAGAACATTTCCATATGAAACTACATCGGAACATCCGAAAACGTTTCCGCTGCAGAACATTTTCATATGAAACTTCTTCGGAACATCCGAAAACGTTTCCGCTGCAGAACATTTTCATATGAAACTTCTTCGGAACATCCAAAAAACGTTTCCACTGAAGAACATTTTCATATGAAACTTCTTCGGAACATCCAAAAAACGATTCCGCTGCAGAACATTTCCATATGAAACTACATCGGAACATCCGAAAACGTATCCGCTGCAGAACATTTTCATATGAAACTTCTTCGGAACATCCAAAAAACGTTTCCACTGAAGAACATTTTCATATGAAACTTCTTCGGAACATCCGAAAACGTTTCCGCTGCAGAACATTTCCATATGAAACTACATCGGAACATCCGAAAACGTTTCCGCTGCAGAACATTTTCATATGAAACTTCTTCGGAACATCAAAAAAACGTTTCCACTGAAGAACATTTTCATATGAAACTTCTTCGGTACATCCAAAAAACGTTTCCACTGAAGAACATTTTCATATGAAACTTCTTCGGAACATCCGAAAACGTTTCCGCTGCAGAACATTTCCATATGAAACTTCTTCGGAACAACCAAAAAACGTTTCCACTGCAGAACATTTCCATATGAAACTACATCGGAACATCCGAAAACGTTTCCGCTGCAGAACATTTTCATATGAAACTTCTTCGGAACAACCAAAAAACGTTTCCGCTGCAGAACATTTTCATATGAAACTTCTTCGGAACATCCAAAAAACGTTTCCACTGAAGAACATTTTCATATGAAACTTCTTCGGAACATCCAAAAAACGATTCCGCTGCAGAACATTTCCATATGAAACTACATCGGAACATCCGAAAACGTATCCGCTGCAGAACATTTTCATATGAAACTTCTTCGGAACATCCAAAAAACGTTTCCACTGAAGAACATTTTCATATGAAACTTCTTCGGAACATCCGAAAACGTTTCCGCTGCAGAACATTTCCATATGAAACTACATCGGAACATCCGAAAACGTTTCCGCTGCAGAACATTTTCATATGAAACTTCTTCGGAACATCAAAAAAACGTTTCCACTGAAGAACATTTTCATATGAAACTTCTTCGGTACATCCAAAAAACGTTTCCACTGAAGAACATTTTCATATGAAACTTCTTCGGAACATCCGAAAACGTTTCCGCTGCAGAACATTTCCATATGAAACTTCTTCGGAACAACCAAAAAACGTTTCCACTGCAGAACATTTCCATATGAAACTACATCGGAACATCCGAAAACGTTTCCGCTGCAGAACATTTTCATATGAAACTTCTTCGGAACATCCGAAAACGTTTCCGCTGCAGAACATTTTCATATGAAACTTCTTCGGAACATCCAAAAAACGTTTCCACTGAAGAACATTTTCATATGAAACTTCTTCGGAACATCCAAAAAACGATTCCGCTGCAGAACATTTCCATATGAAACTACATCGGAACATCCGAAAACGTATCCGCTGCAGAACATTTTCATATGAAACTTCTTCGGAACATCCAAAAAACGTTTCCACTGAAGAACATTTTCATATGAAACTTCTTCGGAACATCCGAAAACGTTTCCGCTGCAGAACATTTCCATATGAAACTACATCGGAACATCCGAAAACGTTTCCGCTGCAGAACATTTTCATATGAAACTTCTTCGGAACAACCAAAAAACGTTTCCACTGCAGAACATTTCCATATGAAACTACATCGGAACATCCGAAAACGTTTCCGCTGCAGAACATTTTCATATGAAACTTCTTCGGAACATCCGAAAACGTTTCCGCTGCAGAACATTTTCATATGAAACTTCTTCGGAACATCCAAAAAACGTTTCCACTGAAGAACATTTTCATATGAAACTTCTTCGGAACATCCGAAAACGTTTCCGCTGCAGAACATTTCCATATGAAACTACATCGGAACATCCGAAAACGTTTCCGCTGCAGAACATTTTCATATGAAACTTCTTCGGAACAACCAAAAAACGTTTCCACTGCAGAACATTTCCATATGAAACTACATCGGAACATACGAAAACGTTTCCGCTGCAGAACATTTTCATATGAAACTTCTTCGGAACATCCGAAAACGTTTCCGCTGCAGAACATTTTCATATGAAACTTCTTCGGAACATCCAAAAAACGTTTCCACTGAAGAACATTTTCATATGAAACTTCTTCGGAACATCCGAAAACGTTTCCGCTGCAGAACATTTCCATATGAAACTACATCGGAACATCCGAAAACGTTTCCGCTGCAGAACATTTTCATATGAAACTTCTTCGGAACAACCAAAAAACGTTTCCACTGCAGAACATTTCCATATGAAACTACATCGGAACATCCGAAAACGTTTCCGCTGCAGAACATTTTCATATGAAACTTCTTCGGAACATCCAAAAAACGTTTCCACTGAAGAACATTTTCATATGAAACTTCTTCGGAACATCCAAAAAACGATTCCGCTGCAGAACATTTCCATATGAAACTACATCGGAACATCCGAAAACGTATCCGCTGCAGAACATTTTCATATGAAACTTCTTCGGAACATCCAAAAAACGTTTCCACTGAAGAACATTTTCATATGAAACTTCTTCGGAACATCCAAAAAACGATTCCGCTGCAGAACATTTCCATATGAAACTACATCGGAACATCCGAAAACGTTTCCGCTGCAGAACATTTTCATATGAAACTTCTTCGGAACATCCGAAAACGTTTCCGCTGCAGAACATTTTCATATGAAACTTCTTCGGAACATCCAAAAAACGTTTCCACTGAAGAACATTTTCATATGAAACTTCTTCGGAACATCCGAAAACGTTTCCGCTGCAGAACATTTCCATATGAAACTACATCGGAACATCCGAAAACGTTTCCGCTGCAGAACATTTTCATATGAAACTTCTTCGGAACAACCAAAAAACGTTTCCACTGCAGAACATTTCCATATGAAACTACATCGGAACATACGAAAACGTTTCCGCTGCAGAACATTTTCATATGAAACTTCTTCGGAACATCCGAAAACGTTTCCGCTGCAGAACATTTTCATATGAAACTTCTTCGGAACATCCAAAAAACGTTTCCACTGAAGAACATTTTCATATGAAACTTCTTCGGAACATCCGAAAACGTTTCCGCTGCAGAACATTTCCATATGAAACTACATCGGAACATCCGAAAACGTTTCCGCTGCAGAACATTTTCATATGAAACTTCTTCGGAACAACCAAAAAACGTTTCCACTGCAGAACATTTCCATATGAAACTACATCGGAACATCCGAAAACGTTTCCGCTGCAGAACATTTTCATATGAAACTTCTTCGGAACATCCAAAAAACGTTTCCACTGAAGAACATTTTCATATGAAACTGCTTCGGAACATCCAAAAAACGTTTCCACTGAAGAACATTTTCATATGAAACTTCTTCGGAACATCCAAAAAACGATTCCGCTGCAGAACATTTCCATATGAAACTACATCGGAACATCCGAAAACGTGTCCGGAACATTCAAATCGTTCAACATTTGATCGTTTTTGAAACAAATGTCTTTGATCAAACGTGAATATCTCAAAAACTAAAACAGTTAGAAGGACGCCAAGGTCACTAAACGAAAGGAAATTAAATTTGCAACAAAAAATATGTTTAGTAAAATTTCGGTAGGACGAAAGACAAAAAAGTTATAAGCCCCCAAAGGTGCAAGGGTTGGAAAAAGTGCTGCAGGAACAAATCGTCATGTCAAGGAATGAAGGGACCGGTTTCTATAGGTGTAACGCATGTTGTAACGCTTCTGGCGAGTTTTTATTATAAGTCTTTCGTCAAGAAGAAGAAGAAACCAAGTTCTTCACTAAAACGTGAATATCTCAAAAACTAGAAGAGCTAGAAGGACGCCCGGGGCATCAAACGAAAGGAAATTAAATTCTACACAATATTAAGGGAAAAAATCACGGATTGATCGAAAGACAATGAAGTTATAAGCGTTTGAAGGTGCAAGGGCTTGAAAAAAGCTCTCCATTAAAAAACGTGAATATCTCGCCAACTAGAAGAGCTAGAAGGACGCTAATGATACCAAACGAAAGGAAATTAAATTTTAAACAAAAAACATGTTTAGCAAATTAACGATAGGACAAAAGACCACAAAGTTACAGGCGTATGAAGGGGCAAGGGTTGGAAAAAGTGCTGTAGGAACAATTCATCGTTGCAAGTTACATCGAAACTACATCGGAACATCCGAAAACGTTTCCGCTGCAGAACATTTTCATATGAAACTTCTTCGGAACATCCAGAAAACGTTTCCGCTGCAGAACATTTCCATATGAAACTACATCGGAACATCCGAAAACGTTTCCGATGCAGAACATTTCCATATGAAACTACATCGGAACATCCGAAAACGTTTCCGCTGCAGAACATTTCCATATGAAACTACATCGGAACATCCGAAAACGTTTCCGCTGCAGAACATTTCCATATGAAACTACATCGGAACATCCGAAAACGTTTCCGCTGCAGAACATTTTCATATGAAACTTCTTCGGAACATCCAGAAAACGTTTCCACTGAAGAACATTTTCATATGAAACTTCTTCGGAACATCCAAAAAACGTTTCCACTGAAGAACATTTTCATATGAAACTTCTTCGGAACATCCAAAAAACGATTCCGCTGCAGAACATTTCCATATGAAACTACATCGGAACATCCGAAAACGTGTCCGGAACATTCAAATCGTTCAACATTTGATCGTTTTTGAAACAAATGTCTTTGATCAAACGTGAATATCTCAAAAACTAAAACAGTTAGAAGGACGCCAAGGTCACTTAACGAAAGGAAATTAAATTTGCAACAAAAAATATGTTTAGTAAAATTTCGGTAGGACGAAAGACAAAAAAGTTATAAGCCCCCAAAGGTGCAAGGGTTGGAAAAAGTGCTGTAGGAACAATTCATCGTTGCAAGTTACATCGAAACTACATCGGAACATCCGAAAACGTTTCCGCTGCAGAACATTTCCATATGAAACTACATCGGAACATCCGAAAACGTTTCCGCTGCAGAACATTTCCATATGAAACTACATCGGAACATCCGAAAACGTTTCCGCTGCAGAACATTTTCATATGAAACTTCTTCGGAACATCAAAAAAACGTTTCCACTGAAGAACATTTTCATATGAAACTTCTTCGGAACATCCAAAAAACGTTTCCACTGAAGAACATTTTCATATGAAACTTCTTCGGAACATCCGAAAACGTTTCCGCTGCAGAACATTTCCATATGAAACTACATCGGAACATCCGAAAACGTTTCCGCTGCAGAACATTTTCATATGAAACTTCTTCGGAACATCCAAAAAACGTTTCCACTGAAGAACATTTTCATATGAAACTTCTTCGGAACATCCAAAAAACGTTTCCACTGAAGAACATTTTCATATGAAACTTCTTCGGAACATCCAAAAAACGATTCCGCTGCAGAACATTTCCATATGAAACTACATCGGAACATCCGAAAACGTGTCCGGAACATTCAAATCGTTCAACATTTGATCGTTTTTGAAACAAATGTCTTTGATCAAACGTGAATATCTCAAAAACTAAAACAGTTAGAAGGACGCCAAGGTCACTAAACGGAAGGAAATTAAATTTGCAACAAAAAATATGTTTAGTAAAATTTCGGTAGGACGAAAGACAAAAAAGTTATAAGCCCCCAAAGGTGCAAGGGTTGGAAAAAGTGCTGTAGGAACAATTCATCGTTGCAAGTTACATCGAAACTACATCGGAACATCAAAAAACGTTTCCGCTGCAGAACATTTCCATATGAAACTACATCGGAACATCCGAAAACGTTTCCGCTGCAGAACATTTCCATATGAAACTACATCGGAACATCAAAAAACGTTTCCGCTGCAGAACATTTCCATACAAAACTACACCGGAACATCAAAAAACGATTCCGCTGCAGAATATTTCCATACAAAACTACACCGGAACATCAAAAAACGTTTCCGCTGCAAAACATTTCCATACAAAACTACACCGGAACATCAAAAAACGTTTTCGCTGCAGAACATTTCCATACAAAACTATACCGGAACATCAAAAAACGTTTCCGGTGCAGAACATTTCCATACAAAACTACATCGGAACATCAAAAAACGTTTCCGCTGCAGAACATTTCCATACAAAACTACACCGGAACATCAAAAAACGTTTTCGCTGCAGAACATTTCCATACAAAACTACATCGGAACATCAAAAAACGTTTCCGCTGCAGAACATTTCCATACAAAACTACACCGGAACATCAAAAAACGATTCCGCTGCAGAATATTTCCATACAAAACTACACCGGAACATCAAAAAACGTTTCCGCTGCAGAACATTTCCATACAAAACTACATCGGAACATCAAAAAACGTTTCCGCTGCAGAACATTTCCATACAAAACTATACCGGAACATCAAAAAACGTTTCCGCTGCAGAACATTTCAATACGAAACTATACCGGAACATCAAAAAACGTTTCCACTGCAGAACATTTCCATACAAAACTATACCGGAACATCAAAAAACGTTTCCACTGCAGAACATTTCCATACAAAACTATACCGGAACATCAAAAAACGTTTCCACTGCAGAACATTTCCATACAAAACTACATCGGAACATCAAAAAACGTTTCCGCTGCAGAACATTTCCATACAAAACTATACCGGAACATCAAAAAACGTTTCCGCTGCAGAACATTTCCATACAAAACTATACCGGAACATCAAAAAACGTTTCCGCTGCAGAACATTTCCATACAAAACTATACCGGAACATCAAAAAACGTTTCCACTGCAGAACATTTCCATACAAAAC
This sequence comes from Anopheles ziemanni, assembly GCF_943734765.1. Classification (NCBI taxonomy): domain Eukaryota; kingdom Metazoa; phylum Arthropoda; class Insecta; order Diptera; family Culicidae; genus Anopheles; species Anopheles ziemanni. The sequence continues at coordinate 809,199 of NW_026690053.1, forward strand.
TATACCGGAACATCAAAAAACGTTTCCGCTGCAGAACATTCCATACAAAACTATACCGGAACATCAAAAAACGTTTCCGCTGCAGAACATTTCAATACGAAACTATATCGGAACATCAAAAAACGTTTCCACTGCAGAACATTTCCATACAAAACTATACCGGAACATCAAAAAACGTTTCCGCTGCAGAACATTTCCATACGAAACTATATCGGAACATCAAAAAACGTTTCCACTGCAGAACATTTCCATACAAAACTATACCGGAACATCAAAAAACGTTTCCGCTGCAGAACATTTCCATACGAAACTATATCGGAACATCAAAAAACGTTTCCACTGCAGAACATTTCCATACAAAACTATACCGGAACATCAAAAAACGTTTCCACTGCAGAACATTTCCATACAAAACTATACCGGAACATCAAAAAACGTTTCCGCTGCAGAACATTTCCATACAAAACTATACCGGAACATCAAAAAACGTTTCCGCTGCAGAACATTTCCATACAAAACTATACCGGAACATCAAAAAACGTTTCCGCTGCAGAACATTTCAATACGAAACTATATCGGAACATCAAAAAACGTTTCCACTGCAGAACATTTCCATACAAAACTATACCGGAACATCAAAAAACGTTTCCGCTGCAGAACATTTCCATACAAAACTATACCGGAACATCAAAAAACGTTTCCGCTGCAGAACATTTCCATACAAAACTATACCGGAACATCAAAAAACGTTTCCGCTGCAGAACATTTCCATACAAAACTATACCGGAACATCAAAAAACGTTTCCGCTGCAGAACATTTCAATACGAAACTATATCGGAACATCAAAAAACGTTTCCACTGCAGAACATTTCCATACAAAACTATACCGGAACATCAAAAAACGTTTCCGCTGCAGAACATTTCCATACGAAACTATACCGGAACATCAAAAAACGTTTCCACTGCAGAACATTTCCATACAAAACTATACCGGAACATCAAAAAACGTTTCCGCTGCAGAACATTTCCATACAAAACTATACCGGAACATCAAAAAACGTTTCCGCTGCAGAACATTTCCATACAAAACTACACCGGAACATCAAAAAACGTTTCCGCTGCAGAACATTGCAATACAAAACTACACCGGAACATCAAAAAACGATTCCGCTGCAGAATATTTCCATACAAAACTATACCGGAACATCAAAAAACGTTTCCGCTGCAAAACATTTCCATACAAAACTACACCGGAACATCAAAAAACGTTTCCACTGCAGAACATTTCCATACAAAACTATACCGGAACATCAAAAAACGTTTCCGCTGCAGAACATTTCCATACGAAACTATATCGGAACATCAAAAAACGTTTCCACTGCAGAACATTTCCATACAAAACTACACCGGAACATCAAAAAACGATTCCACTGCAGAACATTTCCATACAAAACTATACCGGAACATCAAAAAACGTTTCCGCTGCAGAACATTTCCATACAAAACTATACCGGAACATCAAAAAACGTTTCCGCTGCAGAACATTTCCATACAAAACTATACCGGAACATCAAAAAACGTTTCCGCTGCAGAACATTTCAATACGAAACTATATCGGAACATCAAAAAACGTTTCCACTGCAGAACATTTCCATACAAAACTATACCGGAACATCAAAAAACGTTTCCGCTGCAGAACATTTCCATACGAAACTATACCAGAACATCAAAAAACGTTTCCACTGCAGAACATTTCCATACAAAACTATACCGGAACATCAAAAAACGTTTCCGCTGCAGAACATTTCCATACAAAACTATACCGGAACATCAAAAAACGTTTCCGCTGCAGAACATTTCCATACAAAACTACACCGGAACATCAAAAAACGTTTCCGCTGCAGAACATTGCAATACAAAACTACACCGGAACATCAAAAAACGATTCCGCTGCAGAATATTTCCATACAAAACTATACCGGAACATCAAAAAACGTTTCCGCTGCAAAACATTTCCATACAAAACTACACCGGAACATCAAAAAACGTTTCCACTGCAGAACATTTCCATACAAAACTATACCGGAACATCAAAAAACGTTTCCGCTGCAGAACATTTCCATACGAAACTATATCGGAACATCAAAAAACGTTTCCACTGCAGAACATTTCCATACAAAACTACACCGGAACATCAAAAAACGATTCCACTGCAGAACATTTCCATACAAAACTATACCGGAACATCAAAAAACGTTTCCGCTGCAGAACATTTCCATACAAAACTATACCGGAACATCAAAAAACGTTTCCGCTGCAGAACATTTCCATACAAAACTTTAACGGAACATCAAAAAACGTTTCCGCTGCAGAACATTTCCATACAAAACTTTAACGGAACATCAAAAAACATTTCCGCTGCAGAACATTTCTATACAAAACTACACCGGAACATCCGAAAACGTTTCCGCTGCAGAACATTTCCATACAAAACTATACCGGAACATCAAAAAACGTTTCCGCTGCAGAACATTTCCATACAAAACTTTAACGGAACATCAAAAAACATTTCCGCTGCAGAACATTTCTATACAAAACTACACCGGAACATCCGAAAACGTTTCCGCTGCAGAACATTTCCATACAAAACTACACCGGAACATCAAAAAACGTTTCCGCTGCAGAACATTTCCATACAAAACTTTAACGGAACATCAAAAAACATTTCCGCTGCAGAACATTTCTATACAAAACTACACCGGAACATCAAAAAAAGTTTCCGCTGCAGAACATTTCCATACAAAGCTATACCGGAACATCAAAAAACGTTTCCGCTGCAGAACATTTCCGTACAAAACTATACCGGAACATCAAAAAACGTTTCCGCTGCAGAACATTTCCATACAAAACTACACCGGAACATCAAAAAAAGTTTCCGCTGCAGAACATTTCCATACAAAACTTTAACGGAACATCAAAAAACATTTCCGCTGCAGAACATTTCTATACAAAACTACACCGGAACATCCGAAAACGTTTCCGCTGCCGAACATTTCTTCACAAAACTATACCGGAACATCAAAAAACGTTTCCGCTGCAGAACATTTCCATACAAAACTACACCGGAACATCAAAAAACTTTTCCGTTGCAGAACATCAAAAAACGTTTCCGCTGCAGAACATTTCCATACAAAACTTCAACGGAACATCAAAAAACATTTCCGCTGCAGAACATTTCTATACAAAACTACACCGGAACATCAAAAAACGTTTCCGCTGCAGAACATTTCCATACAAAACTATACCGGAACATCAAAAAACGTTTCCGCTGCAGAACATTTCCATACAAAACTACACCGGAACATCAAAAAACGTTTCCGCTGCAGAACATTTCCATACAAAACTTTAACGGAACATCAAAAAACGTTTCCGCTGCAGAACATTTCCATACAAAACTTTAACGGAACATCAAAAAGCATTTCCGCTGCAGAACATTTCTATACAAAACTACACCGGAACATCCGAAAACGTTTCCGCTGCAGAACATTTCAATATGAAACTTTACCGGAACATCAAAAAACGTTTCCGCTGCAGAACATTTCTATACAAAACTACACCGGAACATCAAAAAACGTTTCAGCTGCAGAACATTTCCATACAAAACTTTACCGGAACATCTGAAAACGTTTCCGCTGCAGAACATTTCTTCACAAAACTATACCGGAACATCAAAAAACGTTTCCGCTGCAGAACATTTCCATACAAAACTACACCGGAACATCAAAAAACGTTTCCGCTGCAGAACAATTCCATACAAAACTACACCGGAACATCAAAAAACGTTTCCGCTGCAGAACATTTCCATACAAAACTACACCGGAACATCAAAAAACGTTTCCGCTGCAGAACATTTCCATATAAAACTACACCGGAACATCAAAAAACGTTTCCGCTGCAGAACATTACCATACAAAACTACACCGAAACATCAAAAAACGTTTCCGCTGCAGAACATTTCCATACAAAACTACACCGGAACATCAAAAAACGTTTCCGCTGCAGAACATTTCCATACAAAACTACACCGGAACATCAAAAAACGTTTCCGCTGCAGAACAATTCCATACAAAACTACACCGGAACATCAAAAAACGTTTCCGCTGCAGAACATTTCCATACAAAACTACACCGGAACATCAAAAAACGTTTCCGCTGCAGAACATTTCCATATAAAACTACACCGGAACATCAAAAAACGTTTCCGCTGCAGAACATTTCCATACAAAACTACACCGGAACATCAAAAAACGTTTCCGCTGCAGAACATTTCCATACAAAACTATATCGGGACATCGAAAAACGTTTCCGCTGCAGAACATTTCCATACAAAACTACACCGGAACATCAAAAAACGTTTCCGCTGCAGAACATTTCCATACAAAACTACACCGGAACATCAAAAAACGTTTCCGCTGCAGAACATTTCCATACAAAACCACACCGGAACATCAAAAAACGTTTCCGCTGCAGAACATTTCCATACAAAACTACACCGGAACATCAAAAAACGTTTCCGCTGCAGAACATTTCCATACAAAACTACACCGGAACATCAAAAAACGTTTCCGCTGCAGAACAATTCCATACAAAACTACACCGGAACATCAAAAAACGTTTCCGCTGCAGAACAATTCCATACAAAACTACACTGGAACATCAAAAAACGTTTCCGCTGCAGAACATTTCCATACAAAACTATATCGGAACATCAAAAAACGTTTCCGCTGCAGAACATTTCCATACAAAACTACACCGGAACATCAAAAAACGTTTCCGCTGCAGAACAATTCCATACAAAACTATACCGAAACATCAAAAAAAGTTTCCGTTGCAGAACAATTCCATACAAAACTATACCGGAACATCAAAAAACGTTTCCGCTGCAGAACAATTCCATACAAAACTACACTGGAACATCAAAAAACGTTTCCGCTGCAGAACATTTCCATACAAAACTATATCGGAACATCAAAAAACGTTTCCGCTGCAGAACATTTCCATACAAAACTACACCGGAACATCAAAAAACGTTTCCGCTGCAGAACAATTCCATACAAAACTACACCGGAACATCAAAAAACGTTTCCGCTGCAGAACATTTCCATACAAAACTACACCGGAACATCAAAAAACGTTTCCGCTGCAGAACAATTCCATACAAAACTACACCGGAACATCAAAAAACGTTTCCGCTGCAAAACATTTCCATACAAAACTATACCGAAACATCAAAAAACGTTTCCGCTGCAGAACATTTCCATACAAAACTACACCGGAACATCAAAAAACGTTTCCGCTGCAGAACATTTCCATACAAAACTATATCGGGACATCGAAAAACGTTTCCGCTGCAAAACATTTCCATACAAAACTATACCGAAACATCAAAAAACGTTTCCGCTGCAGAACAATTCCATACAAAACTACACCGGAACATCAAAAAACGTTTCCGCTGCAGAACATTTCCATACAAAACTATATCGGGACATCGAAAAACGTTTCCGCTGCAAAACATTTCCATACAAAACTATACCGAAACATCAAAAAACGTTTCCGCTGCAGAACAATTCCATACAAAACTACACCGGAACATCAAAAAACGTTTCCGCTGCAGAACAATTCCATACAAAACTACACCGGAACATCAAAAAACGTTTCCGCTGCAAAACATTTCCATACAAAACTATACCGAAACATCAAAAAACGTTTCCGCTGCAGAACATTTCCATACAAAACTACACCGGAACATCAAAAAACGTTTCCGCTGCAGAACATTTCCATACAAAACTACACCGGAACATCAAAAAACGTTTCCGCTGCAGAACAATTCCATACAAAACTACACCGGAACATCAAAAAACGTTTCCGCTGCAGAACATTTCCATACAAAACTACACCGGAACATCAAAAAACGTTTCCGCTGCAGAACATTTCCATACAAAACTATATCGGGACATCGAAAAACGTTTCCGCTGCAAAACATTTCCATACAAAACTATACCGAAACATCAAAAAACGTTTCCGCTGCAGAACATTTCCATACAAAACTACACCGGAACATCAAAAAACGTTTCCGCTGCAGAACATTTCCATACAAAACTATATCGGGACATCGAAAAACGTTTCCGCTGCAAAACATTTCCATACAAAACTATACCGAAACATCAAAAAACGTTTCCGCTGCAGAACAATTCCATACAAAACTACACCGGAACATCAAAAAACGTTTCCGCTGCAGAACATTTCCATACAAAACTATATCGGAACATCAAAAAACGTTTCCGCTGCAGAACATTTCCATACAAAACCACACCGGAACATCAAAAAACGTTTCCGCTGCAGAACATTTCCTTACAAAACTACACCGGAACATCAAAAAACGTTTCCGCTGCAGAACATTTCCATACAAAACTACACCGGAACATCAAAAAACGTTTCCGTTGCAGAACATTTCCATACAAAACTATACCGGAACATCAAAAAACGTTTCCGCTGCAGAACATTTCCATACAAAACTACACCGGAACATCAAAAAACGTTTCCGCTGCAGAACATTTCCATACAAAACTACACCGGAACATCAAAAAACGTTTCCGCTGCAGAACATTTCCATACAAAACTATATCGGGACATCGAAAAACGTTTCCGCTGCAGAACATTTCCATACAAAACTACACCGGAACATCAAAAAACGTTTCCGCTGCAGAACAATTCCATACAAAACTACACCGGAACATCAAAAAACGTTTCCGCTGCAGAACATTTCCATACAAAACTACACCGGAACATCAAAAAACGTTTCCGCTGCAGAACAATTCCATACAAAACTACACCGGAACATCAAAAAACGTTTCCGCTGCAGAACATTTCCATACAAAACTATATCGGGACATCGAAAAACGTTTCCGCTGCAAAACATTTCCATACAAAACTATACCGAAACATCAAAAAACGTTTCCGCTGCAGAACAATTCCATACAAAACTACACCGGAACATCAAAAAACGTTTCCGCTGCAGAACATTTCCATACAAAACTATATCGGGACATCGAAAAACGTTTCCGCTGCAAAACATTTCCATACAAAACTATACCGAAACATCAAAAAACGTTTCCGCTGCAGAACAATTCCATACAAAACTACACCGGAACATCAAAAAACGTTTCCGCTGCAGAACAATTCCATACAAAACTACACCGGAACATCAAAAAACGTTTCCGCTGCAAAACATTTCCATACAAAACTATACCGAAACATCAAAAAACGTTTCCGCTGCAGAACATTTCCATACAAAACTACACCGGAACATCAAAAAACGTTTCCGCTGCAGAACATTTCCATACAAAACTACACCGGAACATCAAAAAACGTTTCCGCTGCAGAACAATTCCATACAAAACTACACCGGAACATCAAAAAACGTTTCCGCTGCAGAACATTTCCATACAAAACTACACCGGAACATCAAAAAACGTTTCCGCTGCAGAACATTTCCATACAAAACTATATCGGGACATCGAAAAACGTTTCCGCTGCAAAACATTTCCATACAAAACTATACCGAAACATCAAAAAACGTTTCCGCTGCAGAACATTTCCATACAAAACTACACCGGAACATCAAAAAACGTTTCCGCTGCAGAACATTTCCATACAAAACTATATCGGGACATCGAAAAACGTTTCCGCTGCAAAACATTTCCATACAAAACTATACCGAAACATCAAAAAACGTTTCCGCTGCAGAACAATTCCATACAAAACTACACCGGAACATCAAAAAACGTTTCCGCTGCAGAACATTTCCATACAAAACTATATCGGAACATCAAAAAACGTTTCCGCTGCAGAACATTTCCATACAAAACCACACCGGAACATCAAAAAACGTTTCCGCTGCAGAACATTTCCTTACAAAACTACACCGGAACATCAAAAAACGTTTCCGCTGCAGAACATTTCCATACAAAACTACACCGGAACATCAAAAAACGTTTCCGCTGCAGAACATTTCCATACAAAACTACACCGGAACATCAAAAAACGTTTCCGCTGCAGAACATTTCCATACAAAACTACACCGGAACATCAAAAAACGTTTCCGCTGCAGAACATTTCCATACAAAACTACACCGGAACATCAAAAAACGTTTCCGCTGCAGAACATTTCCATACAAAACTATATCGGGACATCGAAAAACGTTTCCGCTGCAGAACATTTCCATACAAAACTACACCGGAACATCAAAAAACGTTTCCGCTGCAGAACAATTCCATACAAAACTACACCGGAACATCAAAAAACGTTTCCGCTGCAGAACATTTCCATACAAAACTACACCGGAACATCAAAAAACGTTTCCGCTGCAGAACAATTCCATACAAAACTACACCGGAACATCAAAAAACGTTTCCGCTGCAGAACATTTCCATACAAAACTATATCGGGACATCGAAAAACGTTTCCGCTGCAGAACATTTCCATACAAAACTACACCGGAACATCAAAAAACGTTTCCGCTGCAGAACATTTCCATACAAAACTATATCGGGACATCGAAAAACGTTTCCGCTGCAAAACATTTCCATACAAAACTACACCGGAACATCAAAAAACGTTTCCGCTGCAAAACATTTCCATACAAAACTATACCGAAACATCAAAAAACGTTTCCGTTGCAGAACAATTCCATACAAAACTACACCGGAACATCAAAAAACGTTTCCGCTGCAGAACAATTCCATACAAAACTACACCGGAACATCAAAAAACGTTTCCGCTGCAGATCATTTCCATACAAAACTATATCGGGACATCGAAAAACGTTTCCGCTGCAGAACATTTCCATACAAAACTACACCGGAACATCAAAAAACGTTTCCGCTGCAAAACATTTCCATACAAAACTATACCGAAACATCAAAAAACGTTTCCGTTGCAGAACAATTCCATACAAAACTATACCGGAACATCAAAAAACGTTTCCGCTGCAAAACATTTCCATACAAAACTATACCGAAACATCAAAAAACGTTTCCGTTGCAGAACAATTCCATACAAAACTACACCGGAACATCAAAAAACGTTTCCGCTGCAGAACAATTCCATACAAAACTACACCGGAACATCAAAAAACGTTTCCGCTGCAGAACATTTCCATACAAAACTATATCGGGACATCGAAAAACGTTTCCGCTGCAGAACATTTCCATACAAAACTACACCGGAACATCAAAAAACGTTTCCGCTGCAAAACATTTCCATACAAAACTACACCGGAACATCAAAAAACGTTTCCGCTGCAGAACATTTCCATACAAAACTACACCGGAACATCAAAAAACGTTTCCGCTGCAGAACAATTCCATACAAAACTACACCGGAACATCAAAAAACGTTTCCGCTGCAGAACATTTCCATACAAAACTACACCGGAACATCAAAAAACGTTTCCGCTGCAGAACATTTCCATACAAAACTATATCGGGACATCGAAAAACGTTTCCGCTGCAGAACATTTCCATACAAAACTACACCGGAACATCAAAAAACGTTTCCGCTGCAAAACATTTCCATACAAAACTATACCGAAACATCAAAAAACGTTTCCGTTGCAGAACAATTCCATACAAAACTACACCGGAACATCAAAAAACGTTTCCGCTGCAGAACATTTCCATACAAAACTACACCGGAACATCAAAAAACGTTTCCGCTGCAGAACATTTCCATACAAAACTACACCGGAACATCAAAAAACGTTTCCGCTGCAGAACAATTCCATACAAAACTACACCGGAACATCAAAAAACGTTTCCGCTGCAGAACATTTCCATACAAAACCACACCGGAACATCAAAAAACGTTTCCGCTGCAGAACATTTCCATACAAAACTACACCGGAACATCAAAAAACGTTTCCGCTGCAAAACATTTCCATACAAAACTATACCGAAACATCAAAAAACGTTTCCGTTGCAGAACAATTCCATACAAAACTACACCGGAACATCAAAAAACGTTTCCGCTGCAGAACATTTCCATACAAAACTACACCGGAACATCAAAAAACGTTTCCGCTGCAAAACATTTCCATACAAAACTATACCGAAACATCAAAAAACGTTTCCGTTGCAGAACAATTCCATACAAAACTACACCGGAACATCAAAAAACGTTTCCGCTGCAGAACATTTCCATACAAAACTACACCGGAACATCAAAAAACGTTTCCGCTGCAGAACATTTCCATACAAAACTACACCGGAACATCAAAAAACGTTTCCGCTGCAGAACAATTCCATACAAAACTACACCGGAACATCAAAAAACGTTTCCGCTGCAGAACATTTCCATACAAAACCACACCGGAACATCAAAAAACGTTTCCGCTGCAGAACATTTCCATACAAAACTACACCGGAACATCAAAAAACGTTTCCGCTGCAGAACATTTCCATACAAAACTACACCGGAACATCAAAAAACGTTTCCGCTGCAGAACAATTCCATACAAAACTACACCGGAACATCAAAAAACGTTTCCGCTGCAGAACATTTCCATACAAAACTACACCGGAACATCAAAAAACGTTTCCGCTGCAGAACAATTCCATACAAAACTACACCGGAACATCAAAAAACGTTTCCGCTGCAGAACATTTCCATACAAAACTACACCGGAACATCAAAAAACGTTTCCGCTGCAGAACATTTCCATACAAAACTATATCGGGACATCGAAAAACGTTTCCGCTGCAAAACATTTCCATACAAAACTATACCGAAACATCAAAAAACGTTTCCGCTGCAGAACAATTCCATACAAAACTACACCGGAACATCAAAAAACGTTTCCGCTGCAGAACATTTCCATACAAAACTACACCGGAACATCAAAAAACGTTTCCGCTGCAGAACAATTCCATACAAAACTACACCGGAACATCAAAAAACGTTTCCGCTGCAGAACATTTCCATACAAAACTACACCGGAACATCAAAAAACGTTTCCGCTGCAGAACAATTCCATACAAAACTACACCGGAACATCAAAAAACGTTTCCGCTGCAGAACAATTCCATACAAAACTACACCGGAACATCAAAAAACGTTTCCGCTGCAGAACATTTCCATACAAAACTATACCGAAACATCAAAAAACGTTTCCGTTGCAGAACATTTCCATACAAAATTTCACCGGAACATCAAAAAACGTTTCCGCTGAAGAACATTTCCATACAAAACTACACCGGAACATCAAAAAACGTTTCCGCTGCAGAACAATTCCATACAAAACTACACCGGAACATCAAAAAACGTTTCCGTTGCAGAACATTTCCATACAAAATTTCACCGGAACATCAAAAAACGTTTCCGCTGAAGAACATTTCCATACAAAACTACACCGGAACATCAAAAAACGTTTCCGCTGCAGAACATTTCCATACAAAACTATATCGGGACATCAAAAAACGTTTCCACTGCAAAACATTTCCATACAAAACTATACCGGAACATCAAAAAACGTTTCCGCTGCAGAACATTTCCATACAAAACTACACCGGAACATCAAAAAACGTTTCCGCTGCAGAACAATTCCATACAAAACTACACCGGAACATCAAAAAACGTTTCCGCTGCAGAACATTTCCATACAAAACTACACCGGAACATCAAAAAACGTTTCCGCTGCAGAACAATTCCATACAAAACTACACCGGAACATCAAAAAACGTTTCCGCTGCAGAACAATTCCATACAAAACTACACCGGAACATCAAAAAACGTTTCCGCTGCAGAACATTTCCATACAAAACTATACCGAAACATCAAAAAACGTTTCCGTTGCAGAACATTTCCATACAAAATTTCACCGGAACATCAAAAAACGTTTCCGCTGAAGAACATTTCCATACAAAACTACACCGGAACATCAAAAAACGTTTCCGCTGCAGAACATTTCCATACAAAACTATATCGGGACATCAAAAAACGTTTCCACTGCAAAACATTTCCATACAAAACTATACCGGAACATCAAAAAACGTTTCCGCTGCAGAACATTTCCATACAAAACTACACCGGAACATCAAAAAACGTTTCCGCTGCAGAACAATTCCATACAAAACTACACCGGAACATCAAAAAACGTTTCCGCTGCAGAACATTTCCATACAAAACTACACCGGAACATCAAAAAACGTTTCCGCTGCAGAACAATTCCATACAAAACTACACCGGAACATCAAAAAACGTTTCCGCTGCAGAACATTTCCATACAAAACTACACCGGAACATCAAAAAACGTTTCCGCTGCAGAACATTTCCATACAAAACTACACCGGAACATCAAAAAACGTTTCCGCTGCAGAACAATTCCATACAAAACTACACCGGAACATCAAAAAACGTTTCCGCTGCAGAACATTTCCATACAAAACTACACCGGAACATCAAAAAACGTTTCCGCTGCAGAACAATTCCATACAAAACTACACCGGAACATCAAAAAACGTTTCCGCTGCAGAACAATTCCATACAAAACTACACCGGAACATCAAAAAACGTTTCCGCTGCAGAACAATTCCATACAAAACTACACCGGAACATCAAAAAACGTTTCCGCTGCAGAACATTTCCATACAAAACTACACCGGAACATCAAAAAACGTTTCCGCTGCAGAACAATTCCATACAAAACTACACCGGAACATCAAAAAACGTTTCCGCTGCAGAACAATTCCATACAAAACTACACCGGAACATCAAAAAACGTTTCCGCTGCAGAACATTTCCATACAAAACTACACCGGAACATCAAAAAACGTTTCCGCTGCAGAACAATTCCATACAAAACTACACCGGAACATCAAAAAACGTTTCCGCTGCAGAACATTTCCATACAAAACTACACCGGAACATCAAAAAACGTTTCCGCTGCAGAACAATTCCATACAAAACTACACCGGAACATCAAAAAACGTTTCCGCTGCAGAACATTTCCATACAAAACTACACCGGAACATCAAAAAACGTTTCCGCTGCAGAACAATTCCATACAAAACTACACCGGAACATCAAAAAACGTTTCCGCTGCAGAACAATTCCATACAAAACTACACCGGAACATCAAAAAACGTTTCCGCTGCAGAACATTTCCATACAAAACTATACCGAAACATCAAAAAACGTTTCCGTTGCAGAACATTTCCATACAAAATTTCACCGGAACATCAAAAAACGTTTCCGCTGAAGAACATTTCCATACAAAACTACACCGGAACATCAAAAAACGTTTCCGCTGCAGAACATTTCCATACAAAACTATATCGGGACATCAAAAAACGTTTCCACTGCAAAACATTTCCATACAAAACTATACCGGAACATCAAAAAACGTTTCCGCTGCAGAACATTTCCATACAAAACTACACCGGAACATCAAAAAACGTTTCCGCTGCAGAACAATTCCATACAAAACTACACCGGAACATCAAAAAACGTTTCCGCTGCAGAACATTTCCATACAAAACTACACCGGAACATCAAAAAACGTTTCCGCTGCAGAACAATTCCATACAAAACTACACCGGAACATCAAAAAACGTTTCCGCTGCAGAACATTTCCATACAAAACTACACCGGAACATCAAAAAACGTTTCCGCTGCAGAACAATTCCATACAAAACTACACCGGAACATCAAAAAACGTTTCCGCTGCAGAACATTTCCATACAAAACTACACCGGAACATCAAAAAACGTTTCCGCTGCAGAACAATTCCATACAAAACTACACCGGAACATCAAAAAACGTTTCCGCTGCAGAACAATTCCATACAAAACTACACCGGAACATCAAAAAACGTTTCCGCTGCAGAACATTTCCATACAAAACTATACCGAAACATCAAAAAACGTTTCCGTTGCAGAACATTTCCATACAAAATTTCACCGGAACATCAAAAAACGTTTCCGCTGAAGAACATTTCCATACAAAACTACACCGGAACATCAAAAAACGTTTCCGCTGCAGAACATTTCCATACAAAACTATATCGGGACATCAAAAAACGTTTCCACTGCAAAACATTTCCATACAAAACTATACCGGAACATCAAAAAACGTTTCCGCTGCAGAACATTTCCATACAAAACTACACCGGAACATCAAAAAACGTTTCCGCTGCAGAACAATTCCATACAAAACTACACCGGAACATCAAAAAACGTTTCCGCTGCAGAACATTTCCATACAAAACTACACCGGAACATCAAAAAACGTTTCCGCTGCAGAACAATTCCATACAAAACTACACCGGAACATCAAAAAACGTTTCCGCTGCAGAACATTTCCATACAAAACTACACCGGAACATCAAAAAACGTTTCCGCTGCAGAACAATTCCATACAAAACTACACCGGAACATCAAAAAACGTTTCCGCTGCAGAACATTTCCATACAAAACTACACCGGAACATCAAAAAACGTTTCCGCTGCAGAACAATTCCATACAAAACTACACCGGAACATCAAAAAACGTTTCCGCTGCAGAACAATTCCATACAAAACTACACCGGAACATCAAAAAACGTTTCCGCTGCAGAACAATTCCATACAAAACTACACCGGAACATCAAAAAACGTTTCCGCTGCAGAACATTTCCATACAAAACTATATCGGGACATCAAAAAACGTTTCCACTGCAAAACATTTCCATACAAAACTACACCGGAACATCAAAAAACGTTTCCGCTGCAGAACAATTCCATACAAAACTACACCGGAACATCAAAAAACGTTTCCGCTGCAGAACATTTCCATACAAAACTACACCGGAACATCAAAAAACGTTTCCGCTGCAGAACAATTCCATACAAAACTACACCGGAACATCAAAAAACGTTTCCGCTGCAGAACAATTCCATACAAAACTACACCGGAACATCAAAAAACGTTTCCGCTGCAGAACAATTCCATACAAAACTACACCGGAACATCAAAAAACGTTTCCGCTGCAGAACATTTCCATACAAAACTACACCGGAACATCAAAAAACGTTTCCGCTGCAGAACAATTCCATACAAAACTACACCGGAACATCAAAAAACGTTTCCGCTGCAGAACATTTCCATACAAAACTACACCGGAACATCAAAAAACGTTTCCGCTGCAGAACATTTCCATACAAAACTACACCGGAACATCAAAAAACGTTTCCACTGCAAAACATTTCCATACAAAACTATACCGGAACATCAAAAAACGTTTCCGCTGCAGAACATTTCCATACAAAACTACACCGGAACATCAAAAAACGTTTCCGCTGCAGAACAATTCCATACAAAACTACACCGGAACATCAAAAAACGTTTCCGCTGCAGAACATTTCCATACAAAACTACACCGGAACATCAAAAAACGTTTCCGCTGCAGAACAATTCCATACAAAACTACACCGGAACATCAAAAAACGTTTCCGCTGCAGAACATTTCCATACAAAACTATACCGAAACATCAAAAAACGTTTCCGTTGCAGAACATTTCCATACAAAATTTCACCGGAACATCAAAAAACGTTTCCGCTGAAGAACATTTCCATACAAAACTACACCGGAACATCAAAAAACGTTTCCGCTGCAGAACATTTCCATACAAAACTATATCGGGACATCAAAAAACGTTTCCACTGCAAAACATTTCCATACAAAACTATACCGGAACATCAAAAAACGTTTCCGCTGCAGAACATTTCCATACAAAACTACACCGGAACATCAAAAAACGTTTCCGCTGCAGAACAATTCCATACAAAACTACACCGGAACATCAAAAAACGTTTCCGCTGCAGAACATTTCCATACAAAACTACACCGGAACATCAAAAAACGTTTCCGCTGCAGAACAATTCCATACAAAACTACACCGGAACATCAAAAAACGTTTCCGCTGCAGAACAATTCCATACAAAACTACACCGGAACATCAAAAAACGTTTCCGCTGCAGAACATTTCCATACAAAACTACACCGGAACATCAAAAAACGTTTCCGCTGCAGAACAATTCCATACAAAACTACACCGGAACATCAAAAAACGTTTCCGCTGCAGAACATTTCCATACAAAACTACACCGGAACATCAAAAAACGTTTCCGCTGCAGAACAATTCCATACAAAACTACACCGGAACATCAAAAAACGTTTCCGCTGCAGAACAATTCCATACAAAACTACACCGGAACATCAAAAAACGTTTCCGCTGCAGAACATTTCCATACAAAACTATACCGAAACATCAAAAAACGTTTCCGTTGCAGAACATTTCCATACAAAATTTCACCGGAACATCAAAAAACGTTTCCGCTGCAGAACATTTCCATACAAAACTATATCGGAACATCAAAAAACGTTTCCACTGCAAAACATTTCCATACAAAACTATACCGGAACATCAAAAAACGTTTCCGCTGCAGAACATTTCCATACAAAACTATACCGAAACATCAAAAAACGTTTCCGCTGCAGAACAATTCCATACAAAACTACACCGGAACATCAAAAAACGTTTCCGCTGCAGAACATTTCCATACAAAACTACACCGGAACATCAAAAAACGTTTCCGCTGCAGAACAATTCCATACAAAACTACACCGGAGCATCAAAAAACGTTTCCGCTGCAGAACATTTCCATACAAAACTACACCGGAACATCAAAAAACGTTTCCGCTGCAGAACATTTCCATACAAAACTACACCGGAACATCAAAAAACGTTTCCGCTGCAGAACATTTCCATACAAAACTACACCGGAACATCAAAAAACGTTTCCGCTGCAGAACAATTCCATACAAAACTACACCGGAACATCAAAAAACGTTTCCGCTGCAGAACATTTCCATACAAAACTACACCGGAACATCAAAAAACGTTTCCGCTGCAGAACATTTCCATACAAAACTACACCGGAACATCAAAAAACGTTTCCGCTGCAGAACAATTCCATACAAAACTACACCGGAACATCAAAAAACGTTTCCGCTGCAGAACATTTCCATACAAAACTATATCGGGACATCGAAAAACGTTTCCGCTGCAGAACAATTCCATACAAAACTACACCGGAACATCAAAAAACGTTTCCGCTGCAGAACATTTCCATACAAAACTACACCGGAACATCAAAAAACGTTTCCGCTGCAGAACATTTCCATACAAAACTATATCGGGACATCGAAAAACGTTTCCGCTGCAAAACATTTCCATACAAAACTATACCGAAACATCAAAAAACGTTTCCGCTGCAGAACAATTCCATACAAAACTACACCGGAACATCAAAAAACGTTTCCGCTGCAGAACATTTCCATACAAAACTATATCGGAACATCAAAAAACGTTTCCGCTGCAGAACATTTCCATACAAAACCACACCGGAACATCAAAAAACGTTTCCGCTGCAGAACATTTCCATACAAAACTACACCGGAACATCAAAAAACGTTTCCGCTGCAGAACATTTCCATACAAAACTACACCGGAACATCAAAAAACGTTTCCGCTGCAGAACAATTCTATACAAAACTACACCGGAACATCAAAAAACGTTTCCGCTGCAGAACATTTCCATACAAAACTATACCGAAACATCAAAAAACGTTTCCGTTGCAGAACATTTCCATACAAAATTTCACCGGAACATCAAAAAACGTTTCCGCTGCAGAACATTTCCATACAAAACTACACCGGAACATCAAAAAACGTTTCCGCTGCAGAACAATTCCATACAAAACTACACCGGAACATCAAAAAACGTTTCCGCTGCAGAACATTTCCATACAAAACTACACCGGAACATCAAAAAACGTTTCCGCTGCAGAACAATTCCATACAAAACTACACCGGAACATCAAAAAACGTTTCCGCTGCAGAACATTTCCATACAAAACTACACCGGAACATCAAAAAACGTTTCCGCTGCAGAACATTTCCATACAAAACTACACCGGAACATCAAAAAACGTTTCCGCTGCAGAACATTTCCATACAAAACTACATCGGAACATCAAAAAACGTTTCCGCTGCAGAACAATTCCATACAAAACTATATCGGGACATCGAAAAACGTTTCCGCTGCAGAACAATTCCATACAAAACTACACCGGAACATCAAAAAACGTTTCCGCTGCAGAACAATTCCATACAAAACTACACCGGAACATCAAAAAACGTTTCCGCTGCAGAACATTTCCATACAAAACTACACCGGAACATCAAAAAACGTTTCCGCTGCAGAACAATTCCATACAAAACTACACCGGAACATCAAAAAACGTTTCCGCTGCAGAACATTTCCATACAAAACTACACCGGAACATCAAAAAACGTTTCCGCTGCAGAACATTTCCATACAAAACTACACCGGAACATCAAAAAACGTTTCCGCTGCAGAACAATTCCATACAAAACTACACCGGAACATCAAAAAACGTTTCCGCTGCAGAACATTTCCATACAAAACTATATCGGGACATCGAAAAACGTTTCCGCTGCAGAACAATTCCATACAAAACTACACCGGAACATCAAAAAACGTTTCCGCTGCAGAACATTTCCATACAAAACTACACCGGAACATCAAAAAACGTTTCCGCTGCAGAACATTTCCATACAAAACTACACCGGAACATCAAAAAACGTTTCCGCTGCAGAACAATTCCATACAAAACTACACCGGAACATCAAAAAACGTTTCCGCTGCAGAACATTTCCATACAAAACTACACCGGAACATCAAAAAACGTTTCCGCTGCAGAACAATTCCATACAAAACTACACCGGAACATCAAAAAACGTTTCCGCTGCAGAACATTTCCATACAAAACTACACCGGAACATCAAAAACGTTTCCGCTGCAGAACAATTCCATACAAAACTACACCGGAACATCAAAAAACGTTTCCGCTGCAGAACATTTCCATACAAAACTATATCGGGACATCGAAAAACGTTTCCGCTGCAGAACAATTCCATACAAAACTACACCGGAACATCAAAAAACGTTTCCGCTGCAGAACATTTCCATACAAAACTATATCGGGACATCGAAAAACGTTTCCGCTGCAGAACATTTCCATACAAAACTACACCGGAACATCAAAAAACGTTTCCGCTGCAGAACAATTCCATACAAAACTACACCGGAACATCAAAAAACGTTTCCGCTGCAGAACATTTCCATACAAAACTACACCGGAACATCAAAAAACGTTTCCGCTGCAGAACATTTCCATACAAAACTATATCGGGACATCGAAAAACGTTTCCGCTGCAAAACATTTCCATACAAAACTATACCGAAACATCAAAAAACGTTTCCGCTGCAGATCAATTCCATACAAAACTACACCGGAACATCAAAAAACGTTTCCGCTGCAGAACATTTCCATACAAAACTATATCGGAACATCAAAAAACGTTTCCGCTGCAGAACATTTCCATACAAAACCACACCGGAACATCAAAAAACGTTTCCGCTGCAGAACATTTCCATACAAAACTACACCGGAACATCAAAAAACGTTTCCGCTGCAGAACATTTCCATACAAAACTACACCGGAACATCAAAAAACGTTTCCGCTGCAGAACAATTCTATACAAAACTACACCGGAACATCAAAAAACGTTTCCGCTGCAGAACATTTCCATACAAAACTATACCGAAACATCAAAAAACGTTTCCGTTGCAGAACATTTCCATACAAAATTTCACCGGAACATCAAAAAACGTTTCCGCTGCAGAACATTTCCATACAAAACTACACCGGAACATCAAAAAACGTTTCCGCTGCAGAACAATTCCATACAAAACTACACCGGAACATCAAAAAACGTTTCCGCTGCAGAACATTTCCATACAAAACTACACCGGAACATCAAAAAACGTTTCCGCTGCAGAACAATTCCATACAAAACTACACCGGAACATCAAAAAACGTTTCCGCTGCAGAACATTTCCATACAAAACTACACCGGAACATCAAAAAACGTTTCCGCTGCAGAACATTTCCATACAAAACTACACCGGAACATCAAAAAACGTTTCCGCTGCAGAACATTTCCATACAAAACTACATCGGAACATCAAAAAACGTTTCCGCTGCAGAACAATTCCATACAAAACTATATCGGGACATCGAAAAACGTTTCCGCTGCAGAACAATTCCATACAAAACTACACCGGAACATCAAAAAACGTTTCCGCTGCAGAACAATTCCATACAAAACTACACCGGAACATCAAAAAACGTTTCCGCTGCAGAACATTTCCATACAAAACTACACCGGAACATCAAAAAACGTTTCCGCTGCAGAACAATTCCATACAAAACTACACCGGAACATCAAAAAACGTTTCCGCTGCAGAACATTTCCATACAAAACTACACCGGAACATCAAAAAACGTTTCCGCTGCAGAACATTTCCATACAAAACTACACCGGAACATCAAAAAACGTTTCCGCTGCAGAACAATTCCATACAAAACTACACCGGAACATCAAAAAACGTTTCCGCTGCAGAACATTTCCATACAAAACTATATCGGGACATCGAAAAACGTTTCCGCTGCAGAACAATTCCATACAAAACTACACCGGAACATCAAAAAACGTTTCCGCTGCAGAACATTTCCATACAAAACTACACCGGAACATCAAAAAACGTTTCCGCTGCAGAACATTTCCATACAAAACTACACCGGAACATCAAAAAACGTTTCCGCTGCAGAACAATTCCATACAAAACTACACCGGAACATCAAAAAACGTTTCCGCTGCAGAACATTTCCATACAAAACTACACCGGAACATCAAAAAACGTTTCCGCTGCAGAACAATTCCATACAAAACTACACCGGAACATCAAAAAACGTTTCCGCTGCAGAACATTTCCATACAAAACTACACCGGAACATCAAAAACGTTTCCGCTGCAGAACAATTCCATACAAAACTACACCGGAACATCAAAAAACGTTTCCGCTGCAGAACATTTCCATACAAAACTATATCGGGACATCGAAAAACGTTTCCGCTGCAGAACAATTCCATACAAAACTACACCGGAACATCAAAAAACGTTTCCGCTGCAGAACATTTCCATACAAAACTATATCGGGACATCGAAAAACGTTTCCGCTGCAAAACATTTCCATACAAAACTATACCGAAACATCAAAAAACGTTTCCGCTGCAGAACATTTCCATACAAAACCACACCGGAACATCAAAAAACGTTTCCGCTGCAGAACATTTCCATACAAAACTATATCGGGACATCGAAAAACGTTTCCGCTGCAGAACAATTCCATACAAAACTACACCGGAACATCAAAAAACGTTTCCGCTGCAGAACATTTCCATACAAAACTACACCGGAACATCAAAAAACGTTTCCGCTGCAGAACATTTCCATACAAAACTACACCGGAACATCAAAAAACGTTTCCGCTGCAGAACAATTCCATACAAAACTACACCGGAACATCAAAAAACGTTTCCGCTGCAGAACATTTCCATACAAAACTACACCGGAACATCAAAAAACGTTTCCGCTGCAGAACAATTCCATACAAAACTACACCGGAACATCAAAAAACGTTTCCGCTGCAGAACATTTCCATACAAAACTACACCGGAACATCAAAAACGTTTCCGCTGCAGATCAATTCCATACAAAACTACACCGGAACATCAAAAAACGTTTCCGCTGCAGAACATTTCCATACAAAACTATACCGGAACATCAAAAAACGTTTCCGCTGCAGAACATTTCCATACAAAACCACACCGGAACATCAAAAAACGTTTCCGCTGCAGAACATTTCCATACAAAACTACACCGGAACATCAAAAAACGTTTCCGCTGCAGAACATTTCCATACAAAACTACACCGGAACATCAAAAACGTTTCCGCTGCAGAACAATTCCATACAAAACTACACCGGAACATCAAAAAACGTTTCCGCTGCAGAACATTTCCATACAAAACTATATCGGGACATCGAAAAACGTTTCCGCTGCAGAACAATTCCATACAAAACTACACCGGAACATCAAAAAACGTTTCCGCTGCAGAACAATTCCATACAAAACTACACCGGAACATCAAAAAACGTTTCCGCTGCAGAACATTTCCATACAAAACTACACCGGAACATCAAAAAACGTTTCCGCTGCAGAACAATTCCATACAAAACTACACCGGAACATCAAAAAACGTTTCCGCTGCAGAACATTTCCATACAAAACTACACCGGAACATCAAAAAACGTTTCCGCTGCAGAACATTTCCATACAAAACTACACCGGAACATCAAAAAAACGTTTCCGCTGCAGAACAATTCCATACAAAACTACACCGGAACATCAAAAAACGTTTCCGCTGCAGAACATTTCCATACAAAACTATACCGAAACATCAAAAAACGTTTCCGCTGCAGAACAATTCCATACAAAACTACACCGGAACATCAAAAAACGTTTCCGCTGCAGAACAATTCCATACAAAACTACACCGGAACATCAAAAAACGTTTCCGCTGCAGAACAATTCCATACAAAACTACACCGGAACATCAAAAAACGTTTCCGCTGCAGAACATTTCCATACAAAACTACACCGGAACATCAAAAAACGTTTCCGCTGCAGAACAATTCCATACAAAACTACACCGGAACATCAAAAAACGTTTCCGCTGCAGAACATTTCCATACAAAACTACACCGGAACATCAAAAAACGTTTCCGCTGCAGAACATTTCCATACAAAACTATATCGGGACATCGAAAAACGTTTCCGCTGCAAAACATTTCCATACAAAACTATACCGAAACATCAAAAAACGTTTCCGCTGCAGATCAATTCCATACAAAACTACACCGGAACATCAAAAAACGTTTCCGCTGCAGAACATTTCCATACAAAACTATATCGGAACATCAAAAAACGTTTCCGCTGCAGAACATTTCCATACAAAACCACACCGGAACATCAAAAAACGTTTCCGCTGCAGAACATTTCCATACAAAACTACACCGGAACATCAAAAAACGTTTCCGCTGCAGAACATTTCCATACAAAACTACACCGGAACATCAAAAAACGTTTCCGCTGCAGAACAATTCTATACAAAACTACACCGGAACATCAAAAAACGTTTCCGCTGCAGAACATTTCCATACAAAACTATACCGAAACATCAAAAAACGTTTCCGTTGCAGAACATTTCCATACAAAATTTCACCGGAACATCAAAAAACGTTTCCGCTGAAGAACATTTCCATACAAAACTACACCGGAACATCAAAAAACGTTTCCGCTGCAGAACATTTCCATACAAAACTATATCGGGACATCAAAAAACGTTTCCACTGCAAAACATTTCCATACAAAACTATACCGGAACATCAAAAAACGTTTCCGCTGCAGAACATTTCCATACAAAACTACACCGGAACATCAAAAAACGTTTCCGCTGCAGAACAATTCCATACAAAACTACACCGGAACATCAAAAACGTTTCCGCTGCAGAACAATTCCATACAAAACTACACCGGAACATCAAAAAACGTTTCCGCTGCAGAACATTTCCATACAAAACTATATCGGGACATCGAAAAACGTTTCCGCTGCAGAACAATTCCATACAAAACTACACCGGAACATCAAAAAACGTTTCCGCTGCAGAACAATTCCATACAAAACTACACCGGAACATCAAAAAACGTTTCCGCTGCAGAACATTTCCATACAAAACTACACCGGAACATCAAAAAACGTTTCCGCTGCAGAACAATTCCATACAAAACTACACCGGAACATCAAAAAACGTTTCCGCTGCAGAACATTTCCATACAAAACTACACCGGAACATCAAAAAACGTTTCCGCTGCAGAACAATTCCATACAAAACTACACCGGAACATCAAAAAACGTTTCCGCTGCAGAACATTTCCATACAAAACTACACCGGAACATCAAAAACGTTTCCGCTGCAGAACAATTCCATACAAAACTACACCGGAACATCAAAAAACGTTTCCGCTGCAGAACATTTCCATACAAAACTATATCGGGACATCGAAAAACGTTTCCGCTGCAGAACAATTCCATACAAAACTACACCGGAACATCAAAAAACGTTTCCGCTGCAGAACAATTCCATACAAAACTACACCGGAACATCAAAAAACGTTTCCGCTGCAGAACATTTCCATACCAAACTACACCGGAACATCAAAAAACGTTTCCGCTGCAGAACAATTCCATACAAAACTACACCGGAACATCAAAAAACGTTTCCGCTGCAGAACATTTCCATACAAAACTACACCGGAACATCAAAAAACGTTTCCGCTGCAGAACATTTCCATACAAAACTATATCGGGACATCGAAAAACGTTTCCGCTGCAAAACATTTCCATACAAAACTATACCGAAACATCAAAAAACGTTTCCGCTGCAGATCAATTCCATACAAAACTACACCGGAACATCAAAAAACGTTTCCGCTGCAGAACATTTCCATACAAAACTATATCGGAACATCAAAAAACGTTTCCGCTGCAGAACATTTCCATACAAAACCACACCGGAACATCAAAAAACGTTTCCGCTGCAGAACATTTCCATACAAAACTACACCGGAACATCAAAAAACGTTTCCGCTGCAGAACATTTCCATACAAAACTACACCGGAACATCAAAAAACGTTTCCGCTGCAGAACAATTCTATACAAAACTACACCGGAACATCAAAAAACGTTTCCGCTGCAGAACATTTCCATACAAAACTATACCGAAACATCAAAAAACGTTTCCGTTGCAGAACATTTCCATACAAAATTTCACCGGAACATCAAAAAACGTTTCCGCTGAAGAACATTTCCATACAAAACTACACCGGAACATCAAAAAACGTTTCCGCTGCAGAACATTTCCATACAAAACTATATCGGGACATCAAAAAACGTTTCCACTGCAAAACATTTCCATACAAAACTATACCGGAACATCAAAAAACGTTTCCGCTGCAGAACATTTCCATACAAAACTACACCGGAACATCAAAAAACGTTTCCGCTGCAGAACAATTCCATACAAAACTACACCGGAACATCAAAAAACGTTTCCGCTGCAGAACATTTCCATACAAAACTACACCGGAACATCAAAAAACGTTTCCGCTGCAGAACAATTCCATACAAAACTACACCGGAACATCAAAAAACGTTTCCGCTGCAGAACATTTCCATACAAAACTACACCGGAACATCAAAAAACGTTTCCGCTGCAGAACATTTCCATACAAAACTACACCGGAACATCAAAAAACGTTTCCGCTGCAGAACATTTCCATACAAAACTACACCGGAACATCAAAAAACGTTTCCGCTGCAGAACATTTCCATACAAAACTACACCGGAACATCAAAAAACGTTTCCGCTGCAGAACAATTCCATACAAAACTACACCGGAACATCAAAAAACGTTTCCGCTGCAGAACATTTCCATACAAAACTACACCGGAACATCAAAAAACGTTTCCGCTGCAGAACAATTCCATACAAAACTACACCGGAACATCAAAAAACGTTTCCGCTGCAGAACATTTCCATACAAAACTACACCGGAACATCAAAAAACGTTTCCGCTGCAGAACATTTCCATACAAAACTATATCGGGACATCGAAAAACGTTTCCGCTGCAGAACATTTCCATACAAAACTACACCGGAATATCAAAAAACGTTTCCGCTGCAGAACATTTCCATACAAAACCACACCGGAACATCAAAAAACGTTTCCGCTGCAGAACAATTCCATACAAAACTACACCGGAACATCAAAAAACGTTTCCGCTGCAGAACATTTCCATACAAAACTACACCGGAACATCAAAAAACGTTTCCGCTGCAGAACAATTCCATACAAAACTACACCGGAACATCAAAAAACGTTTCCGCTGCAGAACAATTCCATACAAAACTACACCGGAACATCAAAAAACGTTTCCGCTGCAGAACAATTCCATACAAAACTATACCGAAACATCAAAAAACGTTTCCGTTGCAGAACATTTCCATACAAAACTATATCGGAACATCAAAAAACGTTTCCGCTGCAGAACATTTCCATACAAAACTATATCGGGACATCGAAAAACGTTTCCGCTGCAGAACATTTCCATACAAAACTACACCGGAACATCAAAAAACGTTTCCGCTGCAGAACAATTCCATACAAAACTACACCGGAACATCAAAAAACGTTTCCGCTGCAGAACAATTCCATACAAAACTACACCGGAACATCAAAAAACGTTTCCGCTGCAGAACATTTCCATACAAAACTATACCGGAACATCAAAAAACGTTTCCGCTGCAGAACATTTCCATACAAAACTACACCGGAACATCAAAAAACGTTTCCGCTGCAGAACATTTCCATACAAAACTATATCGGGACATCGAAAAACGTTTCCGCTGCAAAACATTTCCATACAAAACTATACCGAAACATCAAAAAACGTTTCCGCTGCAGAATATTTCCATACAAAACTACACCGGAACATCAAAAAACGTTTCCGCTGCAGAACATTTCCATACAAAACTACACCGGAACATCAAAAAACGTTTCCACTGCAAAACATTTCCATACAAAACTACACCGGAACATCAAAAATCGTTTCCGCTGCAGAACATTTCCATACAAAACTACACCGGAACATCAAAAAACGTTTCCGCTGCAGAACAATTCCATACAAAACTACACCGGAACATCAAAAAACGTTTCCGCTGCAGAACATTTCCATACAAAACTATACCGGAACATCAAAAAACGTTTCCGCTGCAGAACATTTCCATACAAAACTACACCGGAACATCAAAAAACGTTTCCGCTGCAGAACATTTCCATACAAAACCACACCGGAACATCAAAAAACGTTTCCGCTGCAGAACAATTCCATACAAAACTACACCGGAACATCAAAAAACGTTTCCGCTGCAGAACATTTCCATACAAAACTACACCGGAACATCAAAAAACGTTTCCGCTGCAGAACAATTCCATACAAAACTACACCGGAACATCAAAAAACGTTTCCGCTGCAGAACAATTCCATACAAAACTACACCGGAACATCAAAAAACGTTTCCGCTGCAAAACATTTCCATACAAAACTATACCGAAACATCAAAAAACGTTTCCGTTGCAGAACATTTCCATACAAAACTATATCGGAACATCAAAAAACGTTTCCGCTGCAGAACATTTCCATACAAAACTATATCGGGACATCGAAAAACGTTTCCGCTGCAGAACATTTCCATACAAAACTACACCGGAACATCAAAAAACGTTTCCGCTGCAGAACAATTCCATACAAAACTACACCGGAACATCAAAAAACGTTTCCGCTGCAGAACAATTCCATACAAAACTACACCGGAACATCAAAAAACGTTTCCGCTGCAGAACATTTCCATACAAAACTATACCGGAACATCAAAAAACGTTTCCGCTGCAGAACATTTCCATACAAAACTACACCGGAACATCAAAAAACGTTTCCGCTGCAGAACATTTCCATACAAAACTATATCGGGACATCGAAAAACGTTTCCGCTGCAAAACATTTCCATACAAAACTATACCGAAACATCAAAAAACGTTTCCGCTGCAGAATATTTCCATACAAAACTACACCGGAACATCAAAAAACGTTTCCGCTGCAGAACATTTCCATACAAAACTACACCGGAACATCAAAAAACGTTTCCACTGCAAAACATTTCCATACAAAACTATACCGGAACATCAAAAAACGTTTCCGCTGCAGAACATTTCCATACAAAACTACACCGGAACATCAAAAAACGTTTCCGCTGCAGAACATTTCCATACAAAACTATATCGGGACATCGAAAAACGTTTCCGCTGCAAAACATTTCCATACAAAACTATACCGAAACATCAAAAAACGTTTCCGCTGCAGAACATTTCCATACAAAACTACACCGGAACATCAAAAAACGTTTCCGCTGCAGAACATTTCCATACAAAACTATATCGGGACATCAAAAAACGTTTCCGCTGCAGAACATTTCCATACAAAACTATATCGGGACATCGAAAAACGTTTCCGCTGCAAAACATTTCCATACAAAACTATACCGAAACATCAAAAAACGTTTCCGCTGCAGAACATTTCCATACAAAACCACACCGGAACATCAAAAAACGTTTCCGCTGCAGAACATTTCCATACAAAACTACACCGGAACATCAAAAAACGTTTCCGCTGCAGAACATTTCCATACAAAACTATATCGGGACATCGAAAAACGTTTCCGCTGCAAAACATTTCCATACAAAACTATACCGAAACATCAAAAAACGTTTCCGCTGCAGAACATTTCCATACAAAACTACACCGGAACATCAAAAAACGTTTCCGCTGCAGAACATTTCCATACAAAACCACACCGGAACATCAAAAAACGTTTCCACTGCAAAACATTTCCATACAAAACTATACCGGAACATCAAAAAACGTTTCCGCTGCAGAACATTTCCATACAAAACTATACCGGAACATCAAAAAACGTTTCCGCTGCAGAACATTTCCATACAAAACCACACCGGAACATCAAAAAACGTTTCCGCTGCAGAACATTTCCATACAAAACTATATCGGGACATCGAAAAACGTTTCCGCTGCAAAACATTTCCATACAAAACTATACCGAAACATCAAAAAACGTTTCCGCTGCAGAACATTTCCATACAAAACTACACCGGAACATCAAAAAACGTTTCCGCTGCAGAACAATTCCATACAAAACTACACCGGAACATCAAAAAACGTTTCCACTGCAAAACATTTCTATACAAAACTACACCGGAACATCCGAAAACGTTTCCGCTGAAGAACATTTCCATACAAAACTTCACCGGAACATCAAAAAACGTTTCCTCTGCAGAACAATTCCATACAAAACTTCACCGGAACATCAAAAAACTTTTCCGCTGCAGAACATTTCCATACAAAACTATATCGGGACATCAAAAAACGTTTCCACTGCAAAACATTTCCATACAAAACTATACCGGAACATCAAAAAACGTTTCCGCTGCAAAACATTTCCATACAAAACTACACCGGAACATCAAAAAACGTTTCCGCTGCAGAACATTTCCATACAAAACCACACCGGAACATCAAAAAACGTTTCCGCTGCAGAACAATTCCATACAAAACTACACCGGAACATCAAAAAACGTTTCCGCTGCAGAACATTTCCATACAAAACTACACCGGAACATCAAAAAACGTTTCCGCTGCAGAACATTTCCATACAAAACTATATCGGGACATCGAAAAACGTTTCCGCTGCAAAACATTTCCATACAAAACTATACCGAAACATCAAAAAACGTTTCCGCTGCAGAACATTTCCATACAAAACTACACCGGAACATCAAAAAACGTTTCCGCTGCAGAACAATTCCATACAAAACTACACCGGAACATCAAAAAACGTTTCCACTGCAAAACATTTCTATACAAAACTACACCGGAACATCCGAAAACGTTTCCGCTGAAGAACATTTCCATACAAAACTTCACCGGAACATCAAAAAACGTTTCCTCTGCAGAACAATTCCATACAAAACTTCACCGGAACATCAAAAAACTTTTCCGCTGCAGAACATTTCCATACAAAACTATATCGGGACATCAAAAAACGTTTCCACTGCAAAACATTTCCATACAAAACTATACCGGAACATCAAAAAACGTTTCCGTTGCAGAACATTTCCATACAAAACTACACCGGAACATCAAAAAACGTTTCCGCTGCAGAACAATTCCATACAAAACTACACCGGAACATCAAAAAACGTTTCCACTGCAAAACATTTCTATACAAAACTACACCGGAACATCCGAAAACGTTTCCGCTGAAGAACATTTCCATACAAAACTTCACCGGAACATCAAAAAACGTTTCCGCTGCAGAACATTTCCATACAAAACTACACCGGAATATCAAAAAACGTTTCCGCTGCAGAACATTTCCATACAAAACTATATCGGGACATCAAAAAACGTTTCCACTGCAAAACATTTCCATACAAAACTATACCGGAACATCAAAAAACGTTTCCGTTGCAGAACATTTCCATACAAAACTTCACCGGAACATCAAAAAACTTTTCCGCTACAGAACATTTCCATACAAAACTTCACCGGAACATCAAAAAACGTTTCCGCTGCAGAACATTTCCATACAAAACTTCACCGGAACATCAAAAAACGTTTCCGCTGCAGAACATTTCCATACAAAACTATATCGGGACATCGAAAAACGTTTCCGCTGAAGAACATTTCCATACAAAACTACACCGGAACATCAAAAAACGTTTCCGCTGCAGAACATTTCCATACAAAACTACACCGGAACATCAAAAAACGTTTCCGCTGCAGAACATTTCCATACAAAACTACACCGGAACATCAAAAAACGTTTCCGCTGCAGAACATTTCCATACAAAACTACACCGGAACATCAAAAAACGTTTCCGCTGCAGAACATTTCCATACAAAACCACACCGGAACATCAAAAAACGTTTCCGCTGCAGAACATTTCCATACAAAACTACACCGGAACATCAAAAAACGTTTCCGCTGCAGAACATTTCCATACAAAACTACACCGGAACATCAAAAAACGTTTCCGCTGCAGAACATTTCCATACAAAACTACACCGGAACATCAAAAAACGTTTCCGCTGCAGAACATTTCCATACAAAACTACACCGGAACATCAAAAAACGTTTCCGCTGCAGAACATTTCCATACAAAACTATATCGGGACATCGAAAAACGTTTCCGCTGCAAAACATTTCCATACAAAACTATACCGAAACATCAAAAAACGTTTCCGCTGCAGAACATTTCCATACAAAACTACACCGGAACATCAAAAAACGTTTCCGCTGCAGAACATTTCCATACAAAACTTCACCGGAACATCAAAAAA
The DNA here is from genome assembly GCF_943734765.1 of Anopheles ziemanni. Lineage (NCBI taxonomy): Eukaryota > Metazoa > Arthropoda > Insecta > Diptera > Culicidae > Anopheles > Anopheles ziemanni. Next base: position 840,387 of record NW_026690053.1, read on the forward strand.
CTTTTCCGCTGCAGAACATTTCCATACAAAACTATATCGGGACATCAAAAAACGTTTCCACTGCAAAACATTTCCATACAAAACTATACCGGAACATCAAAAAACGTTTCCGTTGCAGAACATTTCCATACAAAACTACACCGGAACATCAAAAAACGTTTCCGCTGCAGAACAATTCCATACAAAACTACACCGGAACATCAAAAAACGTTTCCACTGCAAAACATTTCTATACAAAACTACACCGGAACATCCGAAAACGTTTCCGCTGAAGAACATTTCCATACAAAACTTCACCGGAACATCAAAAAACGTTTCCGCTGCAGAACATTTCCATACAAAACTATATCGGGACATCGAAAAACGTTTCCGCTGAAGAACATTTCCATACAAAACTACACCGGAACATCAAAAAACGTTTCCACTGCAAAACATTTCCATACAAAACTATATCGGAACATCAAAAAACGTTTCCGCTGCAGAACATTTCCATACAAAACTATACCGGAACATCAAAAAACGTTTCCGCTGCAGAACATTTCCATACAAAACTACACCGGAACATCAAAAAACGTTTCCGCTGCAGAACATTTCCATACAAAACTACACCGGAACATCAAAAAACGTTTCCGCTGCAGAACATTTCCATACAAAACCACACCGGAACATCAAAAAACGTTTCCGCTGCAGAACATTTCCATACAAAACTACACCGGAACATCAAAAAACGTTTCCGCTGCAGAACATTTCCATACAAAACTACACCGGAACATCAAAAAACGTTTCCGCTGCAGAACATTTCCATACAAAACTACACCGGAACATCAAAAAACGTTTCCACTGCAGAACATTTCCATACAAAACTATACCGGAACATCAAAAAACGTTTCCGCTGCAGAACATTTCCATACAAAACTATATCGGGACATCGAAAAACGTTTCCGCTGCAAAACATTTCCATACAAAACTATACCGAAACATCAAAAAACGTTTCCGCTGCAGAACATTTCCATACAAAACTACACCGGAACATCAAAAAACGTTTCCGTTGCAGAACATTTCCATACAAAACTTCACCGGAACATCAAAAAACTTTTCCGCTGCAGAACATTTCCATACAAAACTATATCGGGACATCAAAAAACGTTTCCACTGCAAAACATTTCCATACAAAACTATACCGGAACATCAAAAAACGTTTCCGTTGCAGAACATTTCCATACAAAACTACACCGGAACATCAAAAAACGTTTCCGCTGCAGAACAATTCCATACAAAACTACACCGGAACATCAAAAAACGTTTCCACTGCAAAACATTTCTATACAAAACTACACCGGAACATCCGAAAACGTTTCCGCTGAAGAACATTTCCATACAAAACTTCACCGGAACATCAAAAAACGTTTCCGCTGCAGAACATTTCCATACAAAACTTCACCGGAACATCAAAAAACGTTTCCACTGCAAAACATTTCCATACAAAACTATACCGGAACATCAAAAAACGTTTCCGTTGCAGAACATTTCCATACAAAACTTCACCGGAACATCAAAAAACTTTTCCGCTACAGAACATTTCCATACAAAACTTCACCGAAACATCAAAAAACGTTTCCGCTGCAGAACAATTCCATACAAAACTACACCGGAACATCAAAAAACGTTTCCGCTGCAGAACATTTCCATACAAAACTATATCGGGACATCAAAAAACGTTTCCACTGCAAAACATTTCCATACAAAACTATACCGGAACATCAAAAAACGTTTCCGTTGCAGAACATTTCCATACAAAACTTCACCGGAACATCAAAAAACTTTTCCGCTACAGAACATTTCCATACAAAACTTCACCGAAACATCAAAAAACGTTTCCGCTGCAGAACATTTCCATACAAAACTTCACCGGAACATCAAAAAACGTTTCCGCTGCAGAACATTTCCATACAAAACTATATCGGGACATCGAAAAACGTTTCCGCTGAAGAACATTTCCATACAAAACTTCACCGAAACATCAAAAAACGTTTCCGCTGCAGAACATTTCCATACAAAACCACACCGGAACATCAAAAAACGTTTCCGCTGCAGAACATTTCCATACAAAACTATACCGGAACATCAAAAAACGTTTCCGCTGCAGAACATTTCCATACAAAACTACACCGGAACATCAAAAAACGTTTCCGCTGCAGAACATTTCCATACAAAACTACACCGGAACATCAAAAAACGTTTCCGCTGCAGAACATTTCCATACAAAACCACACCGGAACATCAAAAAACGTTTCCGCTGCAGAACATTTCCATACAAAACTACACCGGAACATCAAAAAACGTTTCCGCTGCAGAACATTTCCATACAAAACTACACCGGAACATCAAAAAACGTTTCCGCTGCAGAACATTTCCATACAAAACTACACCGGAACATCAAAAAACGTTTCCGCTGCAGAACATTTCCATACAAAACTATACCGGAACATCAAAAAACGTTTCCGTTGCAGAACATTTCCATACAAAACTTCACCGGAACATCAAAAAACTTTTCCGCTACAGAACATTTCCATACAAAACTTCACCGAAACATCAAAAAACGTTTCCGCTGCAGAACATTTCCATACAAAACCACACCGGAACATCAAAAAACGTTTCCGCTGCAGAACATTTCCATACAAAACTTCGCCGGAACATCAAAAAACGTTTCCTCTGCAGAACATTTCCATACAAAACTTCACCGGAACATCAAAAAACGTTTCCGCTGAAGAACATTTCCATACAAAACTACACCGGAACATCAAAAAACGTTTCCGCTGCAGAACATTTCCATACAAAACTACACCGGAACATCAAAAAACGTTTCCGCTGCAGAACAATTCCATACAAAACTATATCGGGACATCGAAAAACGTTTCCGCTGCAAAACATTTCCATACAAAACTATACCGAAACATCAAAAAACGTTTCCGCTGCAGAACATTTCCATACAAAACTACACCGGAACATCAAAAAACGTTTCCGTTGCAGAACATTTCCATACAAAACTTCACCGGAACATCAAAAAACGTTTCCGCTGCAGAACATTTCCATACAAAACTTCACCGGAACATCAAAAAACGTTTCCACTGCAAAACATTTCCATACAAAACTATACCGGAACATCAAAAAACGTTTCCGTTGCAGAACATTTCCATACAAAACTTCACCGGAACATCAAAAAACTTTTCCGCTACAGAACATTTCCATACAAAACTTCACCGGAACATCAAAAAACGTTTCCACTGCAAAACATTTCCATACAAAACTATACCGGAACATCAAAAAACGTTTCCGCTGCAGAACAATTCCATACAAAACTTCACCGGAACATCAAAAAACGTTTCCGCTGAAGAACATTTCCATACAAAACTACACCGGAACATCAAAAAACGTTTCCGCTGCAGAACAATTCCATACAAAACTATATCGGGACATCGAAAAACGTTTCCGCTGCAAAACATTTCCATACAAAACTATACCGAAACATCAAAAAACGTTTCCGCTGCAGAACATTTCCATACAAAACTACACCGGAACATCAAAAAACGTTTCCGTTGCAGAACATTTCCATACAAAACTTCACCGGAACATCAAAAAACTTTTCCGCTACAGAACATTTCCATACAAAACTTCACCGGAACATCCGAAAACGTTTCCGCTGCAGAACATTTCTATACAAAACTATATCGGAACATCAAAAAACGTTTCCACTGCAAAACATTTCCATACAAAACTATACCGGAACATCAAAAAACTTTTCCGCTGCAGAACATTTCCATACAAAACTATATCGGGACATCAAAAAACGTTTCCACTGCAAAACATTTCCATACAAAACTATACCGGAACATCAAAAAACGTTTCCGTTGCAGAACATTTCCATACAAAACTACACCGGAACATCAAAAAACGTTTCCGCTGCAGAACAATTCCATACAAAACTTCACCGGAACATCAAAAAACGTTTCCGCTGCAGAACATTTCCATACAAAACTTCACCGGAACATCAAAAAACGTTTCCACTGCAAAACATTTCCATACAAAACTATACCGGAACATCAAAAAACGTTTCCGTTGCAGAACATTTCCATACAAAACTTCACCGGAACATCAAAAAACTTTTCCGCTACAGAACATTTCCATACAAAACTTCACCGAAACATCAAAAAACGTTTCCGCTGCAGAACAATTCCATACAAAACTACACCGGAACATCAAAAAACGTTTCCGCTGCAGAACATTTCCATACAAAACTACACCGGAACATCAAAAAACGTTTCCGCTGCAGAACATTTCCATACAAAACTTCACCGGAACATCAAAAAACGTTTCCACTGCAAAACATTTCCATACAAAACTATACCGGAACATCAAAAAACGTTTCCGTTGCAGAACATTTCCATACAAAACTTCACCGGAACATCAAAAAACTTTTCCGCTACAGAACATTTCCATACAAAACTTCACCGGAACATCAAAAAACGTTTCCACTGCAAAACATTTCCATACAAAACTATACCGGAACATCAAAAAACGTTTCCGCTGCAGAACAATTCCATACAAAACTTCACCGGAACATCAAAAAACGTTTCCGCTGCAGAACATTTCCATACAAAACTACACCGGAACATCAAAAAACGTTTCCGCTGCAGAACAATTCCATACAAAACTATATCGGGACATCGAAAAACGTTTCCGCTGCAAAACATTTCCATACAAAACTATACCGAAACATCAAAAAACGTTTCCGCTGCAGAACATTTCCATACAAAACTACACCGGAACATCAAAAAACGTTTCCGTTGCAGAACATTTCCATACAAAACTTCACCGGAACATCAAAAAACTTTTCCGCTACAGAACATTTCCATACAAAACTTCACCGGAACATCCGAAAACGTTTCCGCTGCAGAACATTTCTATACAAAACTATATCGGAACATCAAAAAACGTTTCCACTGCAAAACATTTCCATACAAAACTATACCGGAACATCAAAAAACTTTTCCGCTGCAGAACATTTCCATACAAAACTATATCGGGACATCAAAAAACGTTTCCACTGCAAAACATTTCCATACAAAACTATACCGGAACATCAAAAAACGTTTCCGTTGCAGAACATTTCCATACAAAACTACACCGGAACATCAAAAAACGTTTCCGCTGCAGAACAATTCCATACAAAACTTCACCGGAACATCAAAAAACGTTTCCGCTGCAGAACATTTCCATACAAAACTTCACCGGAACATCAAAAAACGTTTCCACTGCAAAACATTTCCATACAAAACTATACCGGAACATCAAAAAACGTTTCCGTTGCAGAACATTTCCATACAAAACTTCACCGGAACATCAAAAAACTTTTCCGCTACAGAACATTTCCATACAAAACTTCACCGAAACATCAAAAAACGTTTCCGCTGCAGAACAATTCCATACAAAACTACACCGGAACATCAAAAAACGTTTCCGCTGCAGAACATTTCCATACAAAACTACACCGGAACATCAAAAAACGTTTCCGCTGCAGAACATTTCCATACAAAACTTCACCGGAACATCAAAAAACGTTTCCACTGCAAAACATTTCCATACAAAACTATACCGGAACATCAAAAAACGTTTCCGTTGCAGAACATTTCCATACAAAACTTCACCGGAACATCAAAAAACTTTTCCGCTACAGAACATTTCCATACAAAACTTCACCGAAACATCAAAAAACGTTTCCGCTGCAGAACATTTCCATACAAAACCACACCGGAACATCAAAAAACGTTTCCGCTGCAGAACATTTCCATACAAAACTTCGCCGGAACATCAAAAAACGTTTCCTCTGCAGAACATTTCCATACAAAACTTCACCGGAACATCAAAAAACGTTTCCGCTGAAGAACATTTCCATACAAAACTACACCGGAACATCAAAAAACGTTTCCGCTGCAGAACATTTCCATACAAAACTACACCGGAACATCAAAAAACGTTTCCGCTGCAGAACAATTCCATACAAAACTATATCGGGACATCGAAAAACGTTTCCGCTGCAAAACATTTCCATACAAAACTATACCGAAACATCAAAAAACGTTTCCGCTGCAGAACATTTCCATACAAAACTACACCGGAACATCAAAAAACGTTTCCGCTGCAGAACATTTCCATACAAAACTTCACCGGAACATCAAAAAACGTTTCCACTGCAAAACATTTCCATACAAAACTATACCGGAACATCAAAAAACGTTTCCGTTGCAGAACATTTCCATACAAAACTTCACCGGAACATCAAAAAACTTTTCCGCTACAGAACATTTCCATACAAAACTTCACCGGAACATCAAAAAACGTTTCCGCTGCAGAACATTTCCATACAAAACTATACCGGAACATCAAAAAACGTTTCCGCTGCAGAACATTTCCATACAAAACTACACCGGAACATCAAAAAACGTTTCCGCTGCAGAACAATTCCATACAAAACTATATCGGGACATCGAAAAACGTTTCCGCTGCAAAACATTTCCATACAAAACTATACCGAAACATCAAAAAACGTTTCCGCTGCAGAACATTTCCATACAAAACTACACCGGAACATCAAAAAACGTTTCCGCTGCAGAACATTTCCATACAAAACTTCACCGGAACATCAAAAAACGTTTCCACTGCAAAACATTTCCATACAAAACTATACCGGAACATCAAAAAACGTTTCCGTTGCAGAACATTTCCATACAAAACTTCACCGGAACATCAAAAAACGTTTCCGCTGCAGAACATTTCCATACAAAACTTCACCGGAACATCAAAAAACGTTTCCACTGCAAAACATTTCCATACAAAACTATACCGGAACATCAAAAAACGTTTCCGTTGCAGAACATTTCCATACAAAACTTCACCGGAACATCAAAAAACGTTTCCGCTGCAGAACATTTCCATACAAAACTTCACCGGAACATCAAAAAACGTTTCCACTGCAAAACATTTCCATACAAAACTATACCGGAACATCAAAAAACGTTTCCGTTGCAGAACATTTCCATACAAAACTATACCGGAACATCAAAAAACGTTTCCGTTGCAGAACATTTCCATACAAAACTTCACCGGAACATCAAAAAACTTTTCCGCTACAGAACATTTCCATACAAAACTTCACCGAAACATCAAAAAACGTTTCCGCTGCAGAACATTTCCATACAAAACTACACCGGAACATCAAAAAACGTTTCCGCTGCAGAACATTTCCATACAAAACTACACCGGAACATCAAAAAACGTTTCCGCTGCAGAACATTTCCATACAAAACTACACCGGAACATCAAAAAACGTTTCCGCTGCAGAACATTTCCATACAAAACTACACCGGAACATCAAAAAACGTTTCCGCTGCAGAACATTTCCATACAAAACTACACCGGAACATCAAAAAACGTTTCCGCTGCAGAACATTTCCATACAAAACTACACCGGAACATCAAAAAACGTTTCCGCTGCAGAACATTTCCATACAAAACTTCACCGAAACATCAAAAAACGTTTCCGCTGCAGAACATTTCCATACAAAACCACACCGGAACATCAAAAAACGTTTCCGCTGCAGAACATTTCCATACAAAACTATACCGGAACATCAAAAAACGTTTCCGCTGCAGAACATTTCCATACAAAACTACACCGGAACATCAAAAAACGTTTCCGCTGAAGAACATTTCCATACAAAACTACACCGGAACATCAAAAAACGTTTCCGCTGCAGAACATTTCCATACAAAACTACACCGGAACATCAAAAAACGTTTCCGCTGCAGAACATTTCCATACAAAACTACACCGGAACATCAAAAAACGTTTCCGCTGCAGAACATTTCCATACAAAACTTCACCGAAACATCAAAAAACGTTTCCGCTGCAGAACATTTCCATACAAAACCACACCGGAACATCAAAAAACGTTTCCGCTGCAGAACATTTCCATACAAAACTTCGCCGGAACATCAAAAAACGTTTCCTCTGCAGAACATTTCCATACAAAACTTCACCGGAACATCAAAAAACGTTTCCGCTGAAGAACATTTCCATACAAAACTACACCGGAACATCAAAAAACGTTTCCGCTGCAGAACATTTCCATACAAAACTACACCGGAACATCAAAAAACGTTTCCGCTGCAGAACAATTCCATACAAAACTATATCGGGACATCGAAAAACGTTTCCGCTGCAAAACATTTCCATACAAAACTATACCGAAACATCAAAAAACGTTTCCGCTGCAGAACATTTCCATACAAAACTACACCGGAACATCAAAAAACGTTTCCGCTGCAGAACATTTCCATACAAAACTTCACCGGAACATCAAAAAACGTTTCCACTGCAAAACATTTCCATACAAAACTATACCGGAACATCAAAAAACGTTTCCGTTGCAGAACATTTCCATACAAAACTTCACCGGAACATCAAAAAACGTTTCCGCTGCAGAACATTTCCATACAAAACTTCACCGGAACATCAAAAAACGTTTCCACTGCAAAACATTTCCATACAAAACTATACCGGAACATCAAAAAACGTTTCCGTTGCAGAACATTTCCATACAAAACTTCACCGGAACATCAAAAAACTTTTCCGCTACAGAACATTTCCATACAAAACTTCACCGGAACATCAAAAAACGTTTCCACTGCAAAACATTTCCATACAAAACTATACCGGAACATCAAAAAACGTTTCCGTTGCAGAACATTTCCATACAAAACTTCACCGGAACATCAAAAAACTTTTCCGCTACAGAACATTTCCATACAAAACTTCACCGAAACATCAAAAAACGTTTCCGCTGCAGAACATTTCCATACAAAACTACACCGGAACATCAAAAAACGTTTCCGCTGCAGAACATTTCCATACAAAACTACACCGGAACATCAAAAAACGTTTCCGCTGCAGAACATTTCCATACAAAACTTCACCGGAACATCAAAAAACGTTTCCACTGCAAAACATTTCCATACAAAACTATACCGGAACATCAAAAAACGTTTCCGTTGCAGAACATTTCCATACAAAACTTCACCGGAACATCAAAAAACTTTTCCGCTACAGAACATTTCCATACAAAACTTCACCGAAACATCAAAAAACGTTTCCGCTGCAGAACATTTCCATACAAAACCACACCGGAACATCAAAAAACGTTTCCGCTGCAGAACATTTCCATACAAAACCACACCGGAACATCAAAAAACGTTTCCGCTGCAGAACATTTCCATACAAAACTACACCGGAACATCAAAAAACGTTTCCGCTGCAGAACATTTCCATACAAAACTACACCGGAACATCAAAAAACGTTTCCGCTGCAGAACATTTCCATACAAAACTACACCGGAACATCAAAAAACGTTTCCGCTGCAGAACATTTCCATACAAAACTATACCGGAACATCAAAAAACGTTTCCGTTGCAGAACATTTCCATACAAAACTTCACCGGAACATCAAAAAACTTTTCCGCTACAGAACATTTCCATACAAAACTTCACCGAAACATCAAAAAACGTTTCCGCTGCAGAACATTTCCATACAAAACCACACCGGAACATCAAAAAACGTTTCCGCTGCAGAACATTTCCATACAAAACTTCGCCGGAACATCAAAAAACGTTTCCTCTGCAGAACATTTCCATACAAAACTTCACCGGAACATCAAAAAACGTTTCCGCTGAAGAACATTTCCATACAAAACTACACCGGAACATCAAAAAACGTTTCCGCTGCAGAACATTTCCATACAAAACTACACCGGAACATCAAAAAACGTTTCCGCTGCAGAACAATTCCATACAAAACTATATCGGGACATCGAAAAACGTTTCCGCTGCAAAACATTTCCATACAAAACTATACCGAAACATCAAAAAACGTTTCCGCTGCAGAACATTTCCATACAAAACTACACCGGAACATCAAAAAACGTTTCCGTTGCAGAACATTTCCATACAAAACTTCACCGGAACATCAAAAAACGTTTCCGCTGCAGAACATTTCCATACAAAACTTCACCGGAACATCAAAAAACGTTTCCACTGCAAAACATTTCCATACAAAACTATACCGGAACATCAAAAAACGTTTCCGTTGCAGAACATTTCCATACAAAACTTCACCGGAACATCAAAAAACTTTTCCGCTACAGAACATTTCCATACAAAACTTCACCGGAACATCAAAAAACGTTTCCACTGCAAAACATTTCCATACAAAACTATACCGGAACATCAAAAAACGTTTCCGCTGCAGAACATTTCCATACAAAACTACACCGGAACATCAAAAAACGTTTCCGCTGCAGAACAATTCCATACAAAACTTCACCGGAACATCAAAAAACGTTTCCGCTGAAGAACATTTCCATACAAAACTACACCGGAACATCAAAAAACGTTTCCGCTGCAGAACATTTCCATACAAAACTACACCGGAACATCAAAAAACGTTTCCGCTGCAGAACAATTCCATACAAAACTATATCGGGACATCGAAAAACGTTTCCGCTGCAAAACATTTCCATACAAAACTATACCGAAACATCAAAAAACGTTTCCGCTGCAGAACATTTCCATACAAAACTACACCGGAACATCAAAAAACGTTTCCGTTGCAGAACATTTCCATACAAAACTTCACCGGAACATCAAAAAACTTTTCCGCTACAGAACATTTCCATACAAAACTTCACCGGAACATCCGAAAACGTTTCCGCTGCAGAACATTTCTATACAAAACTATATCGGAACATCAAAAAACGTTTCCACTGCAAAACATTTCCATACAAAACTATACCGGAACATCAAAAAACTTTTCCGCTGCAGAACATTTCCATACAAAACTATATCGGGACATCAAAAAACGTTTCCACTGCAAAACATTTCCATACAAAACTATACCGGAACATCAAAAAACGTTTCCGTTGCAGAACATTTCCATACAAAACTACACCGGAACATCAAAAAACGTTTCCGCTGCAGAACAATTCCATACAAAACTTCACCGGAACATCAAAAAACGTTTCCGCTGCAGAACATTTCCATACAAAACTTCACCGGAACATCAAAAAACGTTTCCACTGCAAAACATTTCCATACAAAACTATACCGGAACATCAAAAAACGTTTCCGTTGCAGAACATTTCCATACAAAACTTCACCGGAACATCAAAAAACTTTTCCGCTACAGAACATTTCCATACAAAACTTCACCGAAACATCAAAAAACGTTTCCGCTGCAGAACAATTCCATACAAAACTACACCGGAACATCAAAAAACGTTTCCGCTGCAGAACATTTCCATACAAAACTACACCGGAACATCAAAAAACGTTTCCGCTGCAGAACATTTCCATACAAAACTTCACCGGAACATCAAAAAACGTTTCCACTGCAAAACATTTCCATACAAAACTATACCGGAACATCAAAAAACGTTTCCGTTGCAGAACATTTCCATACAAAACTTCACCGGAACATCAAAAAACTTTTCCGCTACAGAACATTTCCATACAAAACTTCACCGAAACATCAAAAAACGTTTCCGCTGCAGAACATTTCCATACAAAACCACACCGGAACATCAAAAAACGTTTCCGCTGCAGAACATTTCCATACAAAACTTCGCCGGAACATCAAAAAACGTTTCCTCTGCAGAACATTTCCATACAAAACTTCACCGGAACATCAAAAAACGTTTCCGCTGAAGAACATTTCCATACAAAACTACACCGGAACATCAAAAAACGTTTCCGCTGCAGAACATTTCCATACAAAACTACACCGGAACATCAAAAAACGTTTCCGCTGCAGAACAATTCCATACAAAACTATATCGGGACATCGAAAAACGTTTCCGCTGCAAAACATTTCCATACAAAACTATACCGAAACATCAAAAAACGTTTCCGCTGCAGAACATTTCCATACAAAACTACACCGGAACATCAAAAAACGTTTCCGCTGCAGAACATTTCCATACAAAACTTCACCGGAACATCAAAAAACGTTTCCACTGCAAAACATTTCCATACAAAACTATACCGGAACATCAAAAAACGTTTCCGTTGCAGAACATTTCCATACAAAACTTCACCGGAACATCAAAAAACTTTTCCGCTACAGAACATTTCCATACAAAACTTCACCGGAACATCAAAAAACGTTTCCGTTGCAGAACATTTCCATACAAAACTACACCGGAACATCAAAAAACGTTTCCGCTGCAGAACATTTCCATACAAAACTACACCGGAACATCAAAAAACGTTTCCGCTGCAGAACAATTCCATACAAAACTTCACCGGAACATCAAAAAACGTTTCCACTGCAAAACATTTCCATACAAAACTATACCGGAACATCAAAAAACGTTTCCGTTGCAGAACATTTCCATACAAAACTTCACCGGAACATCAAAAAACTTTTCCGCTACAGAACATTTCCATACAAAACTTCACCGAAACATCAAAAAACGTTTCCGCTGCAGAACAATTCCATACAAAACTACACCGGAACATCAAAAAACGTTTCCGCTGCAGAACATTTCCATACAAAACTACACCGGAACATCAAAAAACGTTTCCGCTGCAGAACATTTCCATACAAAACTTCACCGGAACATCAAAAAACGTTTCCACTGCAAAACATTTCCATACAAAACTATACCGGAACATCAAAAAACGTTTCCGTTGCAGAACATTTCCATACAAAACTTCACCGGAACATCAAAAAACTTTTCCGCTACAGAACATTTCCATACAAAACTTCACCGAAACATCAAAAAACGTTTCCGCTGCAGAACATTTCCATACAAAACCACACCGGAACATCAAAAAACGTTTCCGCTGCAGAACATTTCCATACAAAACTTCGCCGGAACATCAAAAAACGTTTCCTCTGCAGAACATTTCCATACAAAACTTCACCGGAACATCAAAAAACGTTTCCGCTGAAGAACATTTCCATACAAAACTACACCGGAACATCAAAAAACGTTTCCGCTGCAGAACATTTCCATACAAAACTACACCGGAACATCAAAAAACGTTTCCGCTGCAGAACAATTCCATACAAAACTATATCGGGACATCGAAAAACGTTTCCGCTGCAAAACATTTCCATACAAAACTATACCGAAACATCAAAAAACGTTTCCGCTGCAGAACATTTCCATACAAAACTACACCGGAACATCAAAAAACGTTTCCGCTGCAGAACATTTCCATACAAAACTTCACCGGAACATCAAAAAACGTTTCCACTGCAAAACATTTCCATACAAAACTATACCGGAACATCAAAAAACGTTTCCGTTGCAGAACATTTCCATACAAAACTTCACCGGAACATCAAAAAACGTTTCCGCTGCAGAACATTTCCATACAAAACTTCACCGGAACATCAAAAAACGTTTCCGCTGAAGAACATTTCCATACAAAACTACACCGGAACATCAAAAAACGTTTCCGCTGCAGAACATTTCCATACAAAACTACACCGGAACATCAAAAAACGTTTCCGCTGCAGAACAATTCCATACAAAACTATACCGGAACATCAAAAAACGTTTCCGTTGCAGAACATTTCCATACAAAACTTCACCGGAACATCAAAAAACTTTTCCGCTACAGAACATTTCCATACAAAACTTCACCGGAACATCAAAAAACGTTTCCGCTGAAGAACATTTCCATACAAAACTACACCGGAACATCAAAAAACGTTTCCGCTGCAGAACATTTCCATACAAAACTACACCGGAACATCAAAAAACGTTTCCGCTGCAGAACAATTCCATACAAAACTATATCGGGACATCGAAAAACGTTTCCGCTGCAAAACATTTCCATACAAAACTATACCGAAACATCAAAAAACGTTTCCGTTGCAGAACATTTCCATACAAAACTTCACCGGAACATCAAAAAACGTTTCCGTTGCAGAACATTTCCATACAAAACTTCACCGGAACATCAAAAAACTTTTCCGCTACAGAACATTTCCATACAAAACCACACCGGAACATCAAAAAACGTTTCCGCTGCAGAACATTTCCATACAAAACTATACCGGAACATCAAAAAACGTTTCCGCTGCAGAACATTTCCATACAAAACTACACCGGAACATCAAAAAACGTTTCCGCTGCAGAACATTTCCATACAAAACTACACCGGAACATCAAAAAACGTTTCCGCTGCAGAACATTTCCATACAAAACCACACCGGAACATCAAAAAACGTTTCCGCTGCAGAACATTTCCATACAAAACTACACCGGAACATCAAAAAACGTTTCCGCTGCAGAACATTTCCATACAAAACTACACCGGAACATCAAAAAACGTTTCCGCTGCAGAACATTTCCATACAAAACTACACCGGAACATCAAAAAACGTTTCCGCTGCAGAACATTTCCATACAAAACTATATCGGGACATCGAAAAACGTTTCCGCTGCAAAACATTTCCATACAAAACTATACCGAAACATCAAAAAACGTTTCCGCTGCAGAACATTTCCATACAAAACTACACCGGAACATCAAAAAACGTTTCCGTTGCAGAACATTTCCATACAAAACTTCACCGGAACATCAAAAAACTTTTCCGCTACAGAACATTTCCATACAAAACTTCACCGGAACATCCGAAAACGTTTCCGCTGCAGAACATTTCCATACAAAACTATATCGGGACATCAAAAAACGTTTCCGCTGCAGAACAATTCCATACAAAACTACACCGGAACATCAAAAAACGTTTCCACTGCAAAACATTTCTATACAAAACTACACCGGAACATCCGAAAACGTTTCCGCTGAAGAACATTTCCATACAAAACTTCACCGGAACATCAAAAAACGTTTCCGCTGCAGAACATTTCCATACAAAACTACACCGGAACATCAAAAAACGTTTCCACTGCAAAACATTTCCATACAAAACTATACCGGAACATCAAAAAACGTTTCCGTTGCAGAACATTTCCATACAAAACTTCACCGGAACATCAAAAAACTTTTCCGCTACAGAACATTTCCATACAAAACTTCACCGGAACATCAAAAAACGTTTCCGCTGCAGAACATTTCCATACAAAACTATATCGGGACATCGAAAAACGTTTCCGCTGCAAAACATTTCCATACAAAACTATACCGAAACATCAAAAAACGTTTCCGCTGCAGAACATTTCCATACAAAACTACACCGGAACATCAAAAAACGTTTCCGCTGCAGAACATTTCCATACAAAACTACACCGGAACATCAAAAAACGTTTCCGCTGCAGAACATTTCTATACAAAACTACACCGGAACATCCGAAAACGTTTCCGCTGCAGAACATTTCTATACAAAACTATATCGGGACATCGAAAAACGTTTCCGCTGAAGAACATTTCCATACAAAACTTCACCGGAACATCAAAAAACGTTTCCTCTGCAGAACATTTCCATACAAAACTTCACCGGAACATCAAAAAACGTTTCCGCTGAAGAACATTTCCATACAAAACTACACCGGAACATCAAAAAACGTTTCCGCTGCAGAACATTTCCATACAAAACTATATCGGAACATCAAAAAACGTTTCCGCTGCAGAACATTTCCATACAAAACTATACCGGAACATCAAAAAACGTTTCCGCTGCAGAACATTTCCATACAAAACTACACCGGAACATCAAAAAACGTTTCCGCTGCAGAACATTTCCATACAAAACTACACCGGAACATCAAAAAACGTTTCCGCTGCAGAACATTTCCATACAAAACCACACCGGAACATCAAAAAACGTTTCCGCTGCAGAACATTTCCATACAAAACTACACCGGAACATCAAAAAAACTTTTCCGCTGCAGAACATTTCCATACAAAACTACACCGGAACATCAAAAAACGTTTCCGCTGCAGAACATTTCCATACAAAACTACATCGGAACATCAAAAAACGTTTCCGCTGCAGAACATTTCCATACAAAACTATATCGGGACATCGAAAAACGTTTCCGCTGCAAAACATTTCCATACAAAACTATACCGAAACATCAAAAAACGTTTCCGCTGCAGAACATTTCCATACAAAACTACACCGGAACATCAAAAAACGTTTCCGTTGCAGAACATTTCCATACAAAACTTCACCGGAACATCAAAAAACTTTTCCGCTACAGAACATTTCCATACAAAACTTCACCGGAACATCCGAAAACGTTTCCGCTGCAGAACATTTCTATACAAAACTATATCGGAACATCAAAAAACGTTTCCACTGCAGAACAATTCCATACAAAACTTCACCGGAACATCAAAAAACTTTTCCGCTGCAGAACATTTCCATACAAAACTACACCGGAACATCAAAAAACGTTTCCGCTGCAGAACAATTCCATACAAAACTACACCGGAACATCAAAAAACGTTTCCACTGCAAAACATTTCTATACAAAACTACACCGGAACATCCGAAAACGTTTCCGCTGAAGAACATTTCCATACAAAACTTCACCGGAACATCAAAAAACGTTTCCGCTGCAGAACATTTCCATACAAAACTTCACCGGAACATCAAAAAACGTTTCCACTGCAAAACATTTCCATACAAAACTATACCGGAACATCAAAAAACGTTTCCGTTGCAGAACATTTCCATACAAAACTTCACCGGAACATCAAAAAACTTTTCCGCTACAGAACATTTCCATACAAAACTTCACCGGAACATCAAAAAACGTTTCCGCTGCAGAACATTTCCATACAAAACTATATCGGGACATCGAAAAACGTTTCCGCTGCAAAACATTTCCATACAAAACTATACCGAAACATCAAAAAACGTTTCCGCTGCAGAACATTTCCATACAAAACTACACCGGAACATCAAAAAACGTTTCCGCTGCAGAACATTTCTATACAAAACTACACCGGAACATCCGAAAACGTTTCCGCTGCAGAACATTTCTATACAAAACTATATCGGGACATCGAAAAACGTTTCCGCTGAAGAACATTTCCATACAAAACTTCACCGGAACATCAAAAAACGTTTCCTCTGCAGAACATTTCCATACAAAACTTCACCGGAACATCAAAAAACGTTTCCGCTGAAGAACATTTCCATACAAAACTACACCGGAACATCAAAAAACGTTTCCGCTGCAGAACATTTCCATACAAAACTATATCGGGACATCAAAAAACGTTTCCGCTGCAAAACATTTCCATACAAAACTATACCGAAACATCAAAAAACGTTTCCGCTGCAGAACATTTCCATACAAAACTACACCGGAACATCAAAAAACGTTTCCGTTGCAGAACATTTCCATACAAAACTTCACCGGAACATCAAAAAACTTTTCCGCTACAGAACATTTCCATACAAAACTTCACCGGAACATCCGAAAACGTTTCCGCTGCAGAACATTTCTATACAAAACTATATCGGAACATCAAAAAACGTTTCCGTTGCAGAACAATTCCATACAAAACTTCACCGGAACATCAAAAAACTTTTCCGCTGCAGAACATTTCCATACAAAACTATATCGGGACATCAAAAAACGTTTCCACTGCAAAACATTTCCATACAAAACTATACCGGAACATCAAAAAACGTTTCCGTTGCAGAACATTTCCATACAAAACTACACCGGAACATCAAAAAACGTTTCCGCTGCAGAACAATTCCATACAAAACTACACCGGAACATCAAAAAACGTTTCCACTGCAAAACATTTCTATACAAAACTACACCGGAACATCCGAAAACGTTTCCGCTGAAGAACATTTCCATACAAAACTTCACCGGAACATCAAAAAACGTTTCCGCTGCAGAACATTTCCATACAAAACTTCACCGGAACATCAAAAAACGTTTCCACTGCAAAACATTTCCATACAAAACTATACCGGAACATCAAAAAACGTTTCCGTTGCAGAACATTTCCATACAAAACTTCACCGGAACATCAAAAAACTTTTCCGCTACAGAACATTTCCATACAAAACTTCACCGGAACATCAAAAAACGTTTCCGCTGCAGAACATTTCCATACAAAACTTCACCGGAACATCAAAAAACGTTTCCACTGCAAAACATTTCCATACAAAACTATACCGGAACATCAAAAAACGTTTCCGTTGCAGAACATTTCCATACAAAACTTCACCGGAACATCAAAAAACGTTTCCGTTGCAGAACATTTCCATACAAAACTATACCGGAACATCAAAAAACTTTTCCGCTGCAGAACATTTCCATACAAAACTACACCGGAACATCCGAAAACGTTTCCGCTGCAGAACATTTCCATACAAAACTTCACCGGAACATCAAAAAACGTTTCCGCTGCAGAACATTTCCATACAAAACTACACCGGAACATCAAAAAACGTTTCCGCTGCAGAACATTTCCATACAAAACTTTAACGGAACATCAAAAAACGTTTCCGCTGCAGAACATTTCCATACAAAACTTTAACGGAACATCAAAAAACATTTCCGCTGCAGAACATTTCTATACAAAACTACACCGGAACATCCGAAAACGTTTCTGCTGCAGAACATTTCCATACAAAACTATACCGGAACATCAAAAAACGTTTCCGCTGCAGAACATTTCCATACAAAACTATACCGGAACATCAAAAAACGTTTCCGCTGCAGAACATTTCCATACAAAACTACACCGGAACATCAAAAAACGTTTCCGCTGCAGAACATTTCCATACAAAACTACACCGCAACATCAAAAAACGTTTCCGCTGCAGAACATTTCCATACAAAACTTTAACGGAACATCAAAAAACGTTTCCGCTGCAGAACATTTCCATACAAAACTTTAACGGAACATCAAAAAACATTTCCGCTGCAGAACATTTCTATACAAAACTACACCGGAACATCCGAAAACGTTTCCGCTGCAGAACATTTCCATACAAAACTATACCGGAACATCAAAAAACGTTTCCGCTGCAGAACATTTCCATACAAAACTATATCGGGACATCAAAAAACGTTTCCACTGCAAAACATTTCCATACAAAACTATACCGGAACATCAAAAAACTTTTCCGCTGCAGAACATTTCCATACAAAACTACACCGGAACATCCGAAAACGTTTCCGCTGCAGAACATTTCCATACAAAACTACACCGGAACATCAAAAAACGTTTCCGCTGCAGAACATTTCCATACAAAACTACACCGGAACATCAAAAAACGTTTCCGCTGCAGAACATTTCCATACAAAACTTTAACGGAACATCAAAAAACGTTTCCGCTGCAGAACATTTCCATACAAAACTTTAACGGAACATCAAAAAACATTTCCGCTGCAGAACATTTCTATACAAAACTACACCGGAACATCCGAAAACGTTTCTGCTGCAGAACATTTCCATACAAAACTATACCGGAACATCAAAAAACGTTTCCGCTGCAGAACATTTCCATACAAAACTATACCGGAACATCAAAAAACGTTTCCGCTGCAGAACATTTCCATACAAAACTACACCGGAACATCAAAAAACGTTTCCGCTGCAGAACATTTCCATACAAAACTACACCGCAACATCAAAAAACGTTTCCGCTGCAGAACATTTCCATACAAAACTTTAACGGAACATCAAAAAACGTTTCCGCTACAGAACATTTCCATACAAAACTTCACCGGAACATCAAAAAACGTTTCCGCTGCAGAACATTTCCATACAAAACTTCACCGGAACATCAAAAAACGTTTCCACTGCAAAACATTTCCATACAAAACTTCACCGGAACATCAAAAAACGTTTCCGCTGCAGAACATTTCCATACAAAACTATATCGGGACATCAAAAAACGTTTCCACTGCAAAACATTTCCATACAAAACTATACCGGAACATCAAAAAACTTTTCCGCTGCAGAACATTTCCATACAAAACTACACCGGAACATCCGAAAACGTTTCCGCTGCAGAACATTTCCATACAAAACTACACCGGAACATCAAAAAACGTTTCCGCTGCAGAACATTTCCATACAAAACTACACCGGAACATCAAAAAACGTTTCCGCTGCAGAACATTTCCATACAAAACTTTAACGGAACATCAAAAAACGTTTCCGCTGCAGAACATTTCCATACAAAACTTTAACGGAACATCAAAAAACATTTCCGCTGCAGAACATTTCTATACAAAACTACACCGGAACATCCGAAAACGTTTCTGCTGCAGAACATTTCCATACAAAACTATACCGGAACATCAAAAAACGTTTCCGCTGCAGAACATTTCCATACAAAACTATACCGGAACATCAAAAAACGTTTCCGCTGCAGAACATTTCCATACAAAACTACACCGGAACATCAAAAAACGTTTCCGCTGCAGAACATTTCCATACAAAACTACACCGCAACATCAAAAAACGTTTCCGCTGCAGAACATTTCCATACAAAACTTTAACGGAACATCAAAAAACGTTTCCGCTGCAGAACATTTCCATACAAAACTTTAACGGAACATCAAAAAACATTTCCGCTGCAGAACATTTCTATACAAAACTACACCGGAACATCCGAAAACGTTTCCGCTGCAGAACATTTCCATACAAAACTATACCGGAACATCAAAAAACGTTTCCGCTGAAGAACATTTCTATACAAAACTACACCGGAACATCCGAAAACGTTTCCACTGCAAAACATTTCCATACAAAACTATACCGGAACATCAAAAAACGTTTCCGCTGCAGAACATTTCTATACAAAACTACACCGGAACATCCGAAAACGTTTCCGCTGCAGAACATTTCTATACAAAACTATATCGGGACATCGAAAAACGTTTCCGCTGAAGAACATTTCCATACAAAACTTCACCGGAACATCAAAAAACGTTTCCTCTGCAGAACATTTCCATACAAAACTTCATCGGAACATCAAAAAACGTTTCCGCTGCAGAACAATTCCATACAAAACTACACCAGAACATCAAAAAACGTTTCCGCTGCAGAACATTTCCATACAAAACTATACCGGAACATCAAAAAACGTTTCCGTTGCAGAACATTTCCATACAAAACTATACCGGAACATCAAAAAACTTTTCCGCTACAGAACATTTCCATACAAAACTTCACCGGAACATCAAAAAACGTTTCCGCTGCAGAACATTTCCATACAAAACTACACCGGAACATCAAAAAACGTTTCCGCTGCAGAACATTTCCATACAAAACTACACCGCAACATCAAAAAACGTTTCCGCTGCAGAACATTTCCATACAAAACTTTAACGGAACATCAAAAAACGTTTCCGCTGCAGAACATTTCCATACAAAACTACACCGGAACATCAAAAAACGTTTCCGCTGCAGAACATTTCCATACAAAACTATACCGGAACATCAAAAAACGTTTCCGCTGCAGAACATTTCCATACAAAACTTTAACGGAACATCAAAAAACATTTCCGCTGCAGAACATTTCTATACAAAACTACACCGGAACATCCGAAAACGTTTCCGCTGCAGAACATTTCCATACAAAACTATACCGGAACATCAAAAAACGTTTCCGCTGCAGAACATTTCCATACAAAACTTTAACGGAACATCAAAAAACGTTTCCGCTGCAGAACATTTCTATACAAAACTACACCGGAACATCCGAAAACGTTTCCGCTGCAGAACATTTCTATACAAAACTATATCGGGACATCGAAAAACGTTTCCGCTGAAGAACATTTCCATACAAAACTTCACCGGAACATCAAAAAACGTTTCCTCTGCAGAACATTTCCATACAAAACTTCATCGGAACATCAAAAAACGTTTCCGCTGCAGAACATTTCCATACAAAACTATATCGGGACATCAAAAAACGTTTCCGCTGCAAAACATTTCCATACAAAACTATACCGGAACATCAAAAAACGTTTCCGCTGCAGAACATTTCCATACAAAACTACACCGGAACATCCGAAAACGTTTCCGCTGCAGAACATTTCCATACAAAACTACACCGGAACATCAAAAAACGTTTCCGCTGCAGAACATTTCCATACAAAACTACACCGGAACATCAAAAAACGTTTCCGCTGCAGAACATTTCCATACAAAACTACACCCCAACATCAAAAAACGTTTCCGCTGCAGAACATTTCCATACAAAACTTTAACGGAACATCAAAAAACGTTTCCGCTGCAGAACATTTCCATACAAAACTACACCGGAACATCAAAAAACGTTTCCGCTGCAGAACATTTCCATACAAAACTATACCGGAACATCAAAAAACGTTTCCGCTGCAAAACATTTCCATACAAAACTTTAACGGAACATCAAAAAACATTTCCGCTGCAGAACATTTCTATACAAAACTACACCGGAACATCCGAAAACGTTTCCGCTGCAGAACATTTCCATACAAAACTATACCGGAACATCAAAAAACGTTTCCGCTGAAGAACATTTCTATACAAAACTACACCGGAACATCCGAAAACGTTTCCACTGCAAAACATTTCCATACAAAACTATACCGGAACATCAAAAAACGTTTCCGCTGCAGAACATTTCTATACAAAACTACACCGGAACATCCGAAAACGTTTCCGCTGCAGAACATTTCTATACAAAACTATATCGGGACATCGAAAAACGTTTCCGCTGAAGAACATTTCCATACAAAACTTCACCGGAACATCAAAAAACGTTTCCTCTGCAGAACATTTCCATACAAAACTTCATCGGAACATCAAAAAACGTTTCCGCTGCAGAACAATTCCATACAAAACTACACCGGAACATCAAAAAACGTTTCCGCTGCAGAACATTTCCATACAAAACTATATCGGGACATCAAAAAACGTTTCCGCTGCAGAACATTTCCATACAAAACTAAATCGGAACATCAAAAAACGTTTCCGCTGCAGAACATTTCCATACAAAACCACACCGGAACATCAAAAAACGTTTCCGCTGCAGAACATTTCCATACAAAACTACACCGGAACATCAAAAAACGTTTCCGCTGCAGAACATTTCCATACAAAACTTCGCCGGAACATCAAAAAACGTTTCCTCTGCAGAACATTTCCATACAAAACTTCACCGGAACATCAAAAAACGTTTCCGCTGAAGAACATTTCCATACAAAACTACACCGGAACATCAAAAAACGTTTCCGCTGCAGAACATTTCCATACAAAACTACACCGGAACATCAAAAAACGTTTCCGCTGCAGAACAATTCCATACAAAACTACACCGGAACATCAAAAAACGTTTCCGCTGCAGAACAATTCCATACAAAACTACACCGGAACATCAAAAAACGTTTCCACTGCAAAACATTTCCATACAAAACTATACCGGAACATCAAAAAACGTTTCCACTGCAGAACATTTCCATACAAAACTATACCGGAACATCAAAAAACGTTTCCGCTGCAGAACATTTCCATACAAAACTATACCGGAACATCAAAAAACGTTTCCGCTGCAGAACATTTCAATACGAAACTATATCGGAACATCAAAAAACGTTTCCACTGCAGAACATTTCCATACAAAACTATACCGGAACATCAAAAAACGTTTCCGCTGCAGAACATTTCCATACAAAACTATACCGGAACATCAAAAAACGTTTCCGCTGCAGAACATTTCCATACAAAACTATACCGGAACATCAAAAAACGTTTCCGCTGCAGAACATTTCCATACAAAACTACACCGGAACATCAAAAAACGTTTCCGCTGCAGAACATTTCCATACAAAACTACACCGGAACATCAAAAAACGTTTCCGCTGAAGAACATTTCCATACAAAACTACACCGGAACATCAAAAAACGTTTCCACTGCAGAACATTTCCATACAAAACTATACCGGAACATCAAAAAACGTTTCCGCTGCAGAACATTTCCATACAAAACTATACCGGAACATCAAAAAACGTTTCCGCTGCAGAACATTTCCATACAAAACTATACCGGAACATCAAAAAACGTTTCCGCTGCAGAACATTTCAATACGAAACTATATCGGAACATCAAAAAACGTTTCCACTGCAGAACATTTCCATACAAAACTATACCGGAACATCAAAAAACGTTTCCGCTGCAGAACATTTCCATACGAAACTAAATCGGAACATCAAAAAACGTTTCCACTGCAGAACATTTCCATACAAAACTATACCGGAACATCAAAAAACGTTTCCGCTGCAGAACATTTCCATACAAAACTATACCGGAACATCAAAAAACGTTTCCGCTGCAGAACATTTCCATACAAAACTATACCGGAACATCAAAAAACGTTTCCGCTGCAGAACATTTCCATACAAAACTATACCGGAACATCAAAAAACGTTTCCGCTGCAGAACATTTCAATACGAAACTATACCGGAACATCAAAAAACGTTTCCACTGCAGAACATTTCCATACAAAACTATACCGGAACATCAAAAAACGTTTCCACTGCAGAACATTTCCATACAAAACTACATCGGAACATCAAAAAACGTTTCCGCTGCAGAACATTTCAATACGAAACTATACCGGAACATCAAAAAACGTTTCCACTGCAGAACATTTCCATACAAAACTATACCGGAACATCAAAAAACGTTTCCACTGCAGAACATTTCCATACAAAACTATACCGGAACATCAAAAAACGTTTCCGCTGCAGAACATTTCCATACAAAACTATACCGGAACATCAAAAAACGTTTCCGCTGCAGAACATTTCCATACAAAACTACATCGGAACATAAAAAAACGTTTCCGCTGCAGAACATTTCCATACAAAACTATACCGGAACATCAAAAAACGTTTCCGCTGCAGAACATTTCCATACGAAACTATACCGGAACATCAAAAAACGTTTCCACTGCAGAACATTTCCATACAAAACTATACCGGAACATCAAAAAACGTTTCCGCTGCAGAACATTTCCATACAAAACTATACCGGAACATCAAAAAACGTTTCCGCTGCAGATTATTTCAATACGAAACTATACCGGAACATCAAAAAACGTTTCCACTGCAGAACATTTCCATACAAAACTATACCGGAACATCAAAAAACGTTTCCACTGCAGAACATTTCCATACAAAACTATACCGGAACATCAAAAAACGTTTCCACTGCAGAACATTTCCATACAAAACTACATCGGAACATCAAAAAACGTTTCCGCTGCAGAACATTTCCATACAAAACTATACCGGAACATCAAAAAACGTTTCCACTGCAGAACATTTCCATACAAAACTATACCGGAACATCAAAAAACGTTTCCGCTGCAGAACATTTCCATACAAAACTATACCGGAACATCAAAAAACGTTTCCGCTGCAGAACATTTCCATACAAAACTATACCGGAACATCAAAAAACGTTTCCGCTGCAGAACATTTCCATACAAAACTATACCGGAACATCAAAAAACGTTTCCGCTGCAGAACATTTCCATACAAAACTATACCGGAACATCAAAAAACGTTTCCGCTGCAGAACATTTCAATACGAAACTATATCGGAACATCAAAAAACGTTTCCACTGCAGAACATTTCCATACAAAACTATACCGGAACATCAAAAAACGTTTCCGCTGCAGAACATTTCCATACAAAACTATACCGGAACATCAAAAAACGTTTCCGCTGCAGAACATTTCAATACGAAACTATATCGGAACATCAAAAAACGTTTCCACTGCAGAACATTTCCATACAAAACTATACCGGAACATCAAAAAACGTTTCCGCTGCAGAACATTTCCATACAAAACTATACCGGAACATCAAAAAACGTTTCCGCTGCAGAACATTTCCATACAAAACTATACCGGAACATCAAAAAACGTTTCCGCTGCAGAACATTTCAATACGAAACTATATCGGAACATCAAAAAACGTTTCACTGCAGAACATTTCCATACAAAACTATACCGGAACATCAAAAAACGTTTCCACTGCAGAACATTTCCATACAAAACTATACCGGAACATCAAAAAACGTTTCCGCTGCAGAACATTTCCATACAAAACTATACCGGAACATCAAAAAACGTTTCCGCTGCAGAACATTTCCATACAAAACTATACCGGAACATCAAAAAACGTTTCCGCTGCAGAACATTTCCATACAAAACTATACCGGAACATCAAAAAACGTTTCCGCTGCAGAACATTTCAATACGAAACTATACCGGAACATCAAAAAACGTTTCCACTGCAGAACATTTCCATACAAAACTATACCGGAACATCAAAAAACGTTTCCACTGCAGAACATTTCCATACAAAACTACATCGGAACATCAAAAAACGTTTCCGCTGCAGAACATTTCAATACGAAACTATACCGGAACATCAAAAAACGTTTCCACTGCAGAACATTTCCATACAAAACTATACCGGAACATCAAAAAACGTTTCCACTGCAGAACATTTCCATACAAAACTACACCGGAACATCAAAAAACGATTCCACTGCAGAACATTTCCATACAAAACTATACCGGAACATCAAAAAACGTTTCCGCTGCAGAACATTTCCATACAAAACTATACCGGAACATCAAAAAACGTTTCCGCTGCAGAACATTTCCATACAAAACTATACCGGAACATCAAAAAACGTTTCCGCTGCAGAACATTTCCACACAAAACTACACCGGAACATCAAAAAACGTTTCCGCTGCAGAAGATTTCCATACAAAACTACACCGGAACATCAAAAAACGTTTCCGCTGCAGAACATTTCAATACGAAACTACACCGGAACATCAAAAAACGATTCCACTGCAGAACATTTCCATACAAAACTATACCGGAACATCAAAAAACGTTTCCGCTGCAGAACATTTCCATACAAAACTATACCGGAACATCAAAAAACGTTTCCGCTGCAGAACATTTCCATACAAAACTATATCGGAACATCAAAAAACGTTTCCGCTGCAGAACATTTCCATACAAAACTTTAACGGAACATCAAAAAACGTTTCCGCTGCAGAACATTTCCATACAAAACTATACCGGAACGTCAAAAAACGTTTCCGCTGCAGAACATTTCCATACAAAACTATACCGGAACATCAAAAAACGTTTCCGCTGCAGAACATTTCCATACAAAACTATACCGGAACATCAAAAAACGTTTCCGCTGCAGAAGATTTCCATACAAAACTACACCGGAACATCAAAAAACGTTTCCGCTGCAGAACATTTCAATACGAAACTACACCGGAACATCAAAAAACGTTTCCGCTGCAGAACATTTCCATACAAAACTACACCGGAACATCAAAAAACGTTTCCGCTGCAGAACATTTCCATACAAAACTATACCGGAACATCAAAAAACGTTTCCGCTGCAGAACATTTCAATACGAAACTATATCGGAACATCAAAAAACGTTTCCACTGCAGAACATTTCCATACAAAACTATACCGGAACATCAAAAAACGTTTCCGCTGCAGAACATTTCCATACAAAACTATACCGGAACATCAAAAAACGTTTCCACTGCAGAACATTTCCATACAAAACTATACCGGAACATCAAAAAACGTTTCCGCTGCAGAACATTTCCATACGAAACTATATCGGAACATCAAAAAACGTTTCCACTGCAGAACATTTCCATACAAAACTATACCGGAACATCAAAAAACGTTTCCGCTGCAGAACATTTCCATACGAAACTATATCGGAACATCAAAAAACGTTTCCACTGCAGAACATTTCCATACAAAACTATACCGGAACATCAAAAAACGTTTCCGCTGCAGAACATTTCCATACAAAACTACACCGGAACATCAAAAAACGATTCCACTGCAGAACATTTCCATACAAAACTATACCGGAACATCAAAAAACGTTTCCGCTGCAGAACATTTCCATACAAAACTATACCGGAACATCAAAAAACGTTTCCGCTGCAGAACATTTCCATACAAAACTATACCGGAACATCAAAAAACGTTTCCGCTGCAGAACATTTCCATACAAAACTATACCGGAACATCAAAAAACGTTTCCGCTGCAGAACATTTCAATACGAAACTATACCGGAACATCAAAAAACGTTTCCACTGCAGAACATTTCCATACAAAACTATACCGGAACATCAAAAAACGTTTCCACTGCAGAACATTTCCATACAAAACTACATCGGAACATCAAAAAACGTTTCCGCTGCAGAACATTTCAATACGAAACTATACCGGAACATCAAAAAACGTTTCCACTGCAGAACATTTCCATACAAAACTATACCGGAACATCAAAAAACGTTTCCACTGCAGAACATTTCCATACAAAACTACACCGGAACATCAAAAAACGATTCCACTGCAGAACATTTCCATACAAAACTATACCGGAACATCAAAAAACGTTTCCGCTGCAGAACATTTCCATACAAAACTATACCGGAACATCAAAAAACGTTTCCGCTGCAGAACATTTCCATACAAAACTATACCGGAACATCAAAAAACGTTTCCGCTGCAGAACATTTCCACACAAAACTACACCGGAACATCAAAAAACGTTTCCGCTGCAGAAGATTTCCATACAAAACTACACCGGAACATCAAAAAACGTTTCCGCTGCAGAACATTTCAATACGAAACTACACCGGAACATCAAAAAACGATTCCACTGCAGAACATTTCCATACAAAACTATACCGGAACATCAAAAAACGTTTCCGCTGCAGAACATTTCCATACAAAACTATACCGGAACATCAAAAAACGTTTCCGCTGCAGAACATTTCCATACAAAACTATATCGGAACATCAAAAAACGTTTCCGCTGCAGAACATTTCCATACAAAACTTTAACGGAACATCAAAAAACGTTTCCGCTGCAGAACATTTCCATACAAAACTATACCGGAACGTCAAAAAACGTTTCCGCTGCAGAACATTTCCATACAAAACTATACCGGAACATCAAAAAACGTTTCCGCTGCAGAACATTTCCATACAAAACTATACCGGAACATCAAAAAACGTTTCCGCTGCAGAAGATTTCCATACAAAACTACACCGGAACATCAAAAAACGTTTCCGCTGCAGAACATTTCAATACGAAACTACACCGGAACATCAAAAAACGTTTCCGCTGCAGAACATTTCCATACAAAACTACACCGGAACATCAAAAAACGTTTCCGCTGCAGAAGATTTCCATACAAAACTACACCGGAACATCAAAAAACGTTTCCGCTGCAGAACATTTCAATACGAAACTACACCGGAACATCAAAAAACGTTTCCGCTGCAGAACATTTCCATACAAAACTACACCGGAACATCAAAAAACGTTTCCACTGCAGAACATTTCCATACAAAACTACACCGGAACATCAAAAAACGATTCCACTGCAGAACATTTCCATACAAAACTATACCGGAACATCAAAAAACGTTTCCGCTGCAGAACATTTCCATACAAAACTATACCGGAACATCAAAAAACGTTTCCGCTGCAGAACATTTCCATACAAAACTATACCGGAACATCAAAAAACGTTTCCGCTGCAGAACATTTCCATACAAAACTATACCGGAACATCAAAAAACGTTTCCGCTGCAGAACATTTCCATACAAAA
This sequence comes from Anopheles ziemanni, assembly GCF_943734765.1. Lineage (NCBI taxonomy): Eukaryota > Metazoa > Arthropoda > Insecta > Diptera > Culicidae > Anopheles > Anopheles ziemanni. The sequence continues at coordinate 870,162 of NW_026690053.1, forward strand.
CTACATCGGAACATCAAAAAACGTTTCCGCTGCAGAACATTTCCATACAAAACTACATCGGAACATCAAAAAACGTTTCCGCTGCAGAACATTTCCATACAAAACCACACCGGAACATCAAAAAACGTTTCCGCTGCAGAACATTTCCATACAAAACTATACCGGAACATCAAAAAACGTTTCCGCTGCAGAACATTTCCATACAAAACTATACCGGAACATCAAAAAACGTTTCCGCTGCAGAACATTTCCATACAAAACTACACCGGAACATCAAAAAACGTTTCCGCTGCAGAACATTTCCATACAAAACTATACCGGAACATCAAAAAACGTTTCCGCTGCAAAACATTTCCATACAAAACTATACCGGAACATCAAAAAACGTTTCCGCTGCAGAACATTTCCATACAAAACTACATCGGAACATCAAAAAACGTTTCTGCTGCAGAACATTTCCATACAAAACTACATCGGAACATCAAAAAACGTTTCCGCTGCAGAACATTTCCATACAAAACTATACCGGAATATCAAAAAACGTTTCCGCTGCAGAACATTTCCATACAAAACTATACCGGAATATCAAAAAACGTTACCGCTGCAGAACATTTCCATACAAAACTACATCGGAACATCAAAAAACGTTTCCGCTGCAGAACATTTCCATACAAAACTACATCGGAACATCAAAAAACGTTTCTGCTGCAGAACATTTCCATACAAAACTATACCGGAACATCAAAAAACGTTTCCGCTGCAGAACTTTTCCATACAAAACTACACCGGAACATCAAAAAACGTTTCCGCTGCAGAACATTTCCATACAAAACTATACCGGAACATCAAAAAACGTTTCCGCTGCAGAACATTTCCATACAAAACTACACCGGAACATCAAAAAACGTTTCCGCTGCAGAACATTTCCATACAAAACTATACCGGAATATCAAAAAACGTTACCGCTGCAGAACATTTCCATACAAAACTACATCGGAACATCAAAAAACGTTTCCGCTGCAGAACATTTCCATACAAAACTATACCGGACCATCAAAAAACGTTTCTGCTGCAGAACATTTCCATACAAAACTACATCGGAACATCAAAAAACGTTTCTGCTGCAGAACATTTCCATACAAAACTATACCGGAACATCAAAAAACGTTTCCGCTGCAGAACTTTTCCATACAAAACTACACCGGAACATCAAAAAACGTTTCCGCTGCAGAACATTTCCATACAAAACTATACCGGAATATCAAAAAACGTTTCCGCTGCAGAACATTTCCATACAAAACTACATCGGAACATCAAAAAACGTTTCCGCTGCAGAACATTTCCATACAAAACTACATCGGAACATCAAAAAACGTTTCTGCTGCAGAACATTTCCATACAAAACTATACCGGAACATCAAAAAACGTTTCCGCTGCAGAACTTTTCCATACAAAACTACACCGGAACATCAAAAAACGTTTCCGCTGCAGAACATTTCCATACAAAACTATACCGGAACATCAAAAAACGTTTCCGCTGCAGAACATTTCCATACAAAACTACACCGGAACATCAAAAAACGTTTCCGCTGCAGAACATTTCCATACAAAACTATACCGGAATATCAAAAAACGTTACCGCTGCAGAACATTTCCATACAAAACTACATCGGAACATCAAAAAACGTTTCCGCTGCAGAACATTTCCATACAAAACTATACCGGAACATCAAAAAACGTTTCTGCTGCAGAACATTTCCATACAAAACTACATCGGAACATCAAAAAACGTTTCTGCTGCAGAACATTTCCATACAAAACTATACCGGAACATCAAAAAACGTTTCCGCTGCAGAACTTTTCCATACAAAACTACACCGGAACATCAAAAAACGTTTCCGCTGCAGAACATTTCCATACAAAACTATACCGGAATATCAAAAAACGTTTCCGCTGCAGAACATTTCCATACAAAACTACATCGGAACATCAAAAAACGTTTCCGCTGCAGAACATTTCCATACAAAACTACATCGGAACATCAAAAAACGTTTCTGCTGCAGAACATTTCCATACAAAACTATACCGGAACATCAAAAAACGTTTCCGCTGCAGAACTTTTCCATACAAAACTACACCGGAACATCAAAAAACGTTTCCGCTGCAGAACATTTCCATACAAAACTATACCGGAATATCAAAAAACGTTTCCGCTGCAGAACATTTCCATACAAAACTACATCGGAACATCAAAAAACGTTTCTGCTGCAGTACATTTCCATACAAAACTACATCGGAACATCAAAAAACGTTTCCGCTGCAGAACATTTCCATACAAAACTACACCGGAACATCAAAAAACGTTTCCGCTGCAGAACATTTCCATACAAAACTATACCGGAATATCAAAAAACGTTTCCGCTGCAGAACATTTCCATACAAAACTACACCGGAACATCAAAAAACGTTTCCGCTGCAGAACATTTCCATACAAAACTATACCGGACCATCAAAAAACGTTACCGCTGCAGAACATTTCCATACAAAACTACATCGGAACATCAAAAAACGTTTCTGCTGCAGAACATTTCCATACAAAACTATACCGGAACATCAAAAAACGTTTCCGCTGCAGAACATTTCCATACAAAACTACACCGGAATATCAAAAAACGTTTCCGCTGCAGAACATTTCCATACAAAACTATACCGGAACATCAAAAAACGTTTCCGCTGCAGAACATTTCCATACAAAACTATACCGGAACATCAAAAAACGTTTTCGCTGCAGAACATTTCCATACAAAACTACACCGGAACATCAAAAAACGTTTCCGCTGCAAAACATTTCCATACAAAACTATACCGGAATATCAAAAAACGTTTCCGCTGCAGAACATTTCCATACAAAACTATACCGGAATATCAAAAAACGTTACCGCTGCAGAACATTTCCATACAAAACTACATCGGACCATCAAAAAACGTTTCCGCTGCAGAACATTTCCATACAAAACTATACCGGAACATCAAAAAACGTTTCCGCTGCAGAACATTTCCATACAAAACTATACCGGAATATCAAAAAACGTTTCCGCTGCAGAACATTTCCATACAAAACTATACCGGAACATCAAAAAACGTTTCCGCTGCAGAACATTTCCATACAAAACTACACCGGAACATCAAAAAACGTTTCCGCTGCAGAACATTTCCATACAAAACTATACCGGAATATCAAAAAACGTTTCCGCTGCAGAACATTTCCATACAAAACTATACCGGAACATCAAAAAACGTTTCCGCTGCAGAACATTTCCATACAAAACTACACCGGAACATCAAAAAACGTTTCCGCTGCAGAACATTTCCATACAAAACTACACCGGAACATCAAAAAACGTTACCGCTGCAGAACATTTCCATACAAAACTATACCGGAACATCAAAAAACGTTTCCGCTGCAGAACATTTCCATTAAAAACTACATCGGAACATCAAAAAACGTTTCTGCTGCAGAACATTTCCATACAAAACTATACCGGAATATCAAAAAACGTTTCCGCTGCTAAACATTTCCATACAAAACTATACCGGAACATCAAAAAACGTTTCCGCTGCAGAACATTTCCATACAAAACTACACCGGAACATCAAAAAACGTTTCCGCTGCAGAACATTTCCATACAAAACTATACCGGAATATCAAAAAACGTTACCGCTGCAGAACATTTCCATACAAAACTACATCGGAACATCAAAAAACGTTTCCGCTGCAGAACATTTCCATACAAAACTATACCGGAATATCAAAAAACGTTACCGCTGCAGAACATTTCCATACAAAACTACATCGGAACATCAAAAAACGTTTCCGCTGCAGAACATTTCCATACAAAACTATACCGGAACATCAAAAAACGTTTCCGCTGCAGAACATTTCCATACAAAACTATACCGGAATATCAAAAAACGTTTCCGCTGCAGAACATTTCCATACAAAACTATACCGGAACATCAAAAAACGTTACCGCTGCAGAACATTTCCATACAAAACTACATCGGAACATCAAAAAACGTTTCTGCTGCAGAACATTTCCATACAAAACTATACCGGAATATCAAAAAACGTTTCCGCTGCAGAACATTTCCATACAAAACTATACCGGAATATCAAAAAACGTTTTCGCTGCAGAACATTTCCATACAAAACTATACCGGAACATCAAAAAACGTTTTCGCTGCAGAACATTTCCATACAAAACTATACCGGAACATCAAAAAACGTTTTCGCTGCAGAACATTTCCATACAAAACTATACCGGAACATCCGAAAACGTTTCCGCTGCAGAACATTTCCATACAAAACTACACCGGAACATCAAAAAACGTTTCCGCTGCAGAACATTTCCATACAAAACTATACCGGAATATCAAAAAACGTTTTCGCTGCAGAACATTTCCATACAAAACTATACCGGAACATCAAAAAACGTTTTCGCTGCAGAACATTTCCATACAAAACTATACCGGAACATCAAAAAACGTTTTCGCTGCAGAACATTTCCATACAAAACTATACCGGAACATCCGAAAACGTTTCCGCTGCAGAACATTTCCATACAAAACTACACCGGAACATCAAAAAACGTTTCCGCTGCAGAACATTTCCATACAAAACTATACCGGAACATCAAAAAACGTTTCCGCTGCAGAACATTTCCATACAAAACTATACCGGAACATCAAAAAACGTTACCGCTGCAGAACATTTCCATACAAAACTACATCGGAACATCAAAAAACGTTTCTGCTGCAGAACATTTCCATACAAAACTATACCGGAATATCAAAAAACGTTTCCGCTGCAGAACATTTCCATACAAAACTACACCGGAATATCAAAAAACGTTTCCGCTGCAGAACATTTCCATACAAAACTACACCGGAACATCAAAAAACGTTTCCGCTGCAGAACATTTCCATACAAAACTACACCGGAATATCAAAAAACGTTTCCGCTGCAGAACATTTCCATACAAAACTATACCGGAATATCAAAAAACGTTTTCGCTGCAGAACATTTCCATACAAAACTATACCGGAACATCAAAAAACGTTTCCGCTGCAGAACATTTCCATACAAAACTACACCGGAACATCAAAAAACGTTTCCGCTGCAGAACATTTCCATACAAAACTATACCGGAATATCAAAAAACGTTTTCGCTGCAGAACATTTCCATTAAAAACTACATCGGAACATCAAAAAACGTTTCCGCTGCAGAACATTTCCATACAAAACTATACCGGAATATCAAAAAACGTTTTCGCTGCAGAACATTTCCATTAAAAACTACATCGGAACATCAAAAAACGTTTCTGCTGCAGAACATTTCCATACAAAACTATACCGGAACATCAAAAAACGTTTCCGCTGCAGAACATTTCCATACAAAACTACACCGGAACATCAAAAAACGTTTCCGCTGCAGAACATTTCCATACAAAACTATACCGGAATATCAAAAAACGTTACCGCTGCAGAACATTTCCATACAAAACTACACCGGAATATCAAAAAACGTTTCCGCTGCAGAACATTTCCATACAAAACTACACCGGAATATCAAAAAACGTTTCCGCTGCAGAACATTTCCATACAAAACTATACCGGAACATCAAAAAACGTTACCGCTGCAGAACATTTCCATACAAAACTACATCGGAACATCAAAAAACGTTTCCGCTGCAGAACATTTCCATACAAAACTACACCGGAACATCAAAAAACGTTTCCGCTGCAGAACATTTCCATACAAAACTATACCGGAATATCAAAAAACGTTTCCGCTGCAGAACATTTCCATACAAAACTATACCGGAATATCAAAAAACGTTACCGCTGCAGAACATTTCCATACAAAACTACATCGGAACATCAAAAAACGTTTCCGCTGCAGAACATTTCCATACAAAACTATACCGGAACATCAAAAAACGTTTCCGCTGCAGAACATTTCCATACAAAACTATACCGGAATATCAAAAAACGTTTCCGCTGCAGAACATTTCCATACAAAACTATACCGGAACATCAAAAAACGTTACCGCTGCAGAACATTTCCATACAAAACTACACCGGAATATCAAAAAACGTTTCCGCTGCAGAACATTTCCATACAAAACTACATCGGAACATCAAAAAACGTTTCTGCTGCAGAACATTTCCATACAAAACTATACCGGAATATCAAAAAACGTTTCTGCTGCAGAACATTTCCATACAAAACTATACCGGAATATCAAAAAACGTTTCCGCTGCAGAACATTTCCATACAAAACTACACCGGAATATCAAAAAACGTTTCCGCTGCAGAACATTTCCATACAAAACTATACCGGAATATCAAAAAACGTTACCGCTGCAGAACATTTCCATACAAAACTACACCGGAATATCAAAAAACGTTTCCGCTGCAGAACATTTCCATACAAAACTACACCGGAATATCAAAAAACGTTTCCGCTGCAGAACATTTCCATACAAAACTACACCGGAACATCAAAAAACGTTTCCGCTGCAGAACATTTCCATACAAAACTATACCGGAACATCAAAAAACGTTTCCGCTGCAGAACATTTCCATACAAAACTATACCGGAACATCAAAAAACGTTACCGCTGCAGAACATTTCCATACAAAACTACATCGGAACATCAAAAAACGTTTCTGCTGCAGAACATTTCCATACAAAACTATACCGGAATATCAAAAAACGTTTCCGCTGCAGAACATTTCCATACAAAACTACACCGGAATATCAAAAAACGTTTCCGCTGCAGAACATTTCCATACAAAACTATACCGGAACATCAAAAAACGTTACCGCTGCAGAACATTTCCATACAAAACTATACCGGAATATCAAAAAACGTTACCGCTGCAGAACATTTCCATACAAAACTACACCGGAATATCAAAAAACGTTTCCGCTGCAGAACATTTCCATACAAAACTACACCGGAATATCAAAAAACGTTTCCGCTGCAGAACATTTCCATACAAAACTATACCGGAACATCAAAAAACGTTTCTGCTGCAGAACATTTCCATACAAAACTATACCGGAATATCAAAAAACGTTTCCGCTGCAGAACATTTCCATACAAAACTACACCGGAATATCAAAAAACGTTTCCGCTGCAGAACATTTCCATACAAAACTATACCGGAATATCAAAAAACGTTTCCGCTGCAGAACATTTCCATACAAAACTATACCGGAATATCAAAAAACGTTACCGCTGCAGAACATTTCCATACAAAACTACACCGGAATATCAAAAAACGTTTCCGCTGCAGAACATTTCCATACAAAACTACACCGGAATATCAAAAAACGTTTCCGCTGCAGAACATTTCCATACAAAACTACACCGGAACATCAAAAAACGTTTCCGCTGCAGAACATTTCCATACAAAACTATACCGGAACATCAAAAAACGTTTCCGCTGCAGAACATTTCCATACAAAACTATACCGGAACATCAAAAAACGTTACCGCTGCAGAACATTTCCATACAAAACTACACCGGAATATCAAAAAACGTTTCCGCTGCAGAACATTTCCATACAAAACTACACCGGAATATCAAAAAACGTTTCCGCTGCAGAACATTTCCATACAAAACTATACCGGAACATCAAAAAACGTTTCTGCTGCAGAACATTTCCATACAAAACTATACCGGAATATCAAAAAACGTTTCCGCTGCAGAACATTTCCATACAAAACTACACCGGAATATCAAAAAACGTTTCCGCTGCAGAACATTTCCATACAAAACTATACCGGAATATCAAAAAACGTTTCCGCTGCAGAACATTTCCATACAAAACTATACCGGAATATCAAAAAACGTTACCGCTGCAGAACATTTCCATACAAAACTACACCGGAATATCAAAAAACGTTTCCGCTGCAGAACATTTCCATACAAAACTACACCGGAATATCAAAAAACGTTTCCGCTGCAGAACATTTCCATACAAAACTACACCGGAACATCAAAAAACGTTTCCGCTGCAGAACATTTCCATACAAAACTATACCGGAACATCAAAAAACGTTTCCGCTGCAGAACATTTCCATACAAAACTATACCGGAACATCAAAAAACGTTACCGCTGCAGAACATTTCCATACAAAACTACATCGGAACATCAAAAAACGTTTCTGCTGCAGAACATTTCCATACAAAACTATACCGGAATATCAAAAAACGTTTCCGCTGCAGAACATTTCCATACAAAACTACACCGGAATATCAAAAAACGTTTCCGCTGCAGAACATTTCCATACAAAACTATACCGGAACATCAAAAAACGTTACCGCTGCAGAACATTTCCATACAAAACTATACCGGAATATCAAAAAACGTTTCCGCTGCAGAACATTTCCATACAAAACTATACCGGAACATCAAAAAACGTTTCCGCTGCAAAACATTTCCATACAAAACTATACCGGAACATCAAAAAACGTTTCCGCTGCAGAACATTTCCATTAAAAACTACATCGGAACATCAAAAAACGTTTCTGCTGCAGAACATTTCCATACAAAACTATACCGGAACATCAAAAAACGTTTCCGCTGCAGAACATTTCCATACAAAACTACACCGGAACATCAAAAAACGTTTCCGCTGCAGAACATTTCCATACAAAACTATACCGGAATATCAAAAAACGTTTCCGCTGCAGAACATTTCCATACAAAACTATACCGGAATATCAAAAAACGTTACCGCTGCAGAACATTTCCATACAAAACTACACCGGAATATCAAAAAACGTTTCCGCTGCAGAACATTTCCATACAAAACTACACCGGAATATCAAAAAACGTTTCCGCTGCAGAACATTTCCATACAAAACTATACCGGAACATCAAAAAACGTTACCGCTGCAGAACATTTCCATACAAAACTACATCGGAACATCAAAAAACGTTTCCGCTGCAGAACATTTCCATACAAAACTACACCGGAACATCAAAAAACGTTTCCGCTGCAGAACATTTCCATACAAAACTATACCGGAATATCAAAAAACGTTTCCGCTGCAGAACATTTCCATACAAAACTATACCGGAATATCAAAAAACGTTACCGCTGCAGAACATTTCCATACAAAACTACATCGGAACATCAAAAAACGTTTCCGCTGCAGAACATTTCCATACAAAACTATACCGGAACATCAAAAAACGTTTCCGCTGCAGAACATTTCCATACAAAACTATACCGGAATATCAAAAAACGTTTCCGCTGCAGAACATTTCCATACAAAACTATACCGGAACATCAAAAAACGTTACCGCTGCAGAACATTTCCATACAAAACTACATCGGAACATCAAAAAACGTTTCTGCTGCAGAACATTTCCATACAAAACTATACCGGAATATCAAAAAACGTTTCCGCTGCAGAACATTTCCATACAAAACTACACCGGAATATCAAAAAACGTTTCCGCTGCAGAACATTTCCATACAAAACTATACCGGAATATCAAAAAACGTTTTCGCTGCAGAACATTTCCATACAAAACTATACCGGAACATCCGAAAACGTTTCCGCTGCAGAACATTTCCATACAAAACTATACCGGAATATCAAAAAACGTTTCCGCTGCAGAACATTTCCATACAAAACTACACCGGAATATCAAAAAACGTTTCCGCTGCAGAACATTTCCATACAAAACTATACCGGAATATCAAAAAACGTTTTCGCTGCAGAACATTTCCATACAAAACTATACCGGAACATCAAAAAACGTTACCGCTGCAGAACATTTCCATACAAAACTACATCGGAACATCAAAAAACGTTTCTGCTGCAGAACATTTCCATACAAAACTATACCGGAATATCAAAAAACGTTTCCGCTGCAGAACATTTCCATACAAAACTACACCGGAATATCAAAAAACGTTTCCGCTGCAGAACATTTCCATACAAAACTATACCGGAATATCAAAAAACGTTTTCGCTGCAGAACATTTCCATACAAAACTATACCGGAACATCCGAAAACGTTTCCGCTGCAGAACATTTCCATACAAAACTATACCGGAATATCAAAAAACGTTTCCGCTGCAGAACATTTCCATACAAAACTACACCGGAATATCAAAAAACGTTTCCGCTGCAGAACATTTCCATACAAAACTATACCGGAATATCAAAAAACGTTTTCGCTGCAGAACATTTCCATACAAAACTATACCGGAATATCAAAAAACGTTTCCGCTGCAGAACATTTCCATACAAAACTACACCGGAACATCAAAAAACGTTTCCGCTGCAGAACATTTCCATACAAAACTATACCGGAATATCAAAAAACGTTTCCGCTGCAGAACATTTCCATACAAAACTACACCGGAATATCAAAAAACGTTTCCGCTGCAGAACATTTCCATACAAAACTATACCGGAATATCAAAAAACGTTTTCGCTGCAGAACATTTCCATACAAAACTATACCGGAACATCAAAAAACGTTTTCGCTGCAGAACATTTCCATACAAAACTATACCGGAACATCAAAAAACGTTACCGCTGCAGAACATTTCCATACAAAACTACATCGGAACATCAAAAAACGTTTCTGCTGCAGAACATTTCCATACAAAACTATACCGGAATATCAAAAAACGTTTCCGCTGCAGAACATTTCCATACAAAACTACACCGGAATATCAAAAAACGTTTCCGCTGCAGAACATTTCCATACAAAACTATACCGGAATATCAAAAAACGTTTTCGCTGCAGAACATTTCCATACAAAACTATACCGGAACATCAAAAAACGTTTTCGCTGCAGAACATTTCCATACAAAACTATACCGGAACATCCGAAAACGTTTCCGCTGCAGAACATTTCCATACAAAACTACACCGGAACATCAAAAAACGTTTCCGCTGCAGAACATTTCCATACAAAACTATACCGGCATATCAAAAAACGTTTTCGCTGCAGAACATTTCCATACAAAACTATACCGGAACATCAAAAAACGTTTTCGCTGCAGAACATTTCCATACAAAACTATACCGGAACATCAAAAAACGTTTTCGCTGCAGAACATTTCCATACAAAACTATACCGGAACATCCGAAAACGTTTCCGCTGCAGAACATTTCCATACAAAACTACACCGGAACATCAAAAAACGTTTCCGCTGCAGAACATTTCCATACAAAACTATACCGGAACATCAAAAAACGTTTCCGCTGCAGAACATTTCCATACAAAACTATACCGGAACATCAAAAAACGTTACCGCTGCAGAACATTTCCATACAAAACTACATCGGAACATCAAAAAACGTTTCTGCTGCAGAACATTTCCATACAAAACTATACCGGAATATCAAAAAACGTTTCCGCTGCAGAACATTTCCATACAAAACTACACCGGAATATCAAAAAACGTTTCCGCTGCAGAACATTTCCATACAAAACTATACCGGAACATCAAAAAACGTTTCCGCTGCAGAACATTTCCATACAAAACTACACCGGAATATCAAAAAACGTTTCCGCTGCAGAACATTTCCATACAAAACTATACCGGAATATCAAAAAACGTTTTCGCTGCAGAACATTTCCATACAAAACTATACCGGAACATCAAAAAACGTTTTCGCTGCAGAACATTTCCATACAAAACTATACCGGAACATCAAAAAACGTTTTCGCTGCAGAACATTTCCATACAAAACTATACCGGAACATCCGAAAACGTTTCCGCTGCAGAACATTTCCATACAAAACTACACCGGAACATCAAAAAACGTTTCCGCTGCAGAACATTTCCATACAAAACTACATCGGAACATCAAAAAACGTTTCCGCTGCAGAACATTTCCATACAAAACTATACCGGAACATCAAAAAACGTTTCCGCTGCAGAACATTTCCATACAAAACTACAACGGAACATAAAAAAACGTTTCCGCTGCAGAACATTTCCATACAAAACTATACCGGAACATCAAAAAACGTTTCCGCTGCAGAACATTTCCATACAAAACTATACCGGAACATCAAAAAACGTTTCCGCTGCAGAACATTTCCATACAAAACTATACCGGAACATCAAAAAACGTTTCCGCTGCAGAACATTTCCATACAAAACTACATCGGAACATCAAAAAACGTTTCCGCTGCAGAACATTTCCATACAAAACTATACCGGAACATCAAAAAACGTTTTCGCTGCAGAACATTTCCATACAAAACTATACCGGAACATCAAAAAACGTTTTCGCTGCAGAACATTTCCATACAAAACTATACCGGAACATCCGAAAACGTTTCCGCTGCAGAACATTTCCATACAAAACTACACCGGAACATCAAAAAACGTTTCCGCTGCAGAACATTTCCATACAAAACTACATCGGAACATCAAAAAACGTTTCCGCTGCAGAACATTTCCATACAAAACTACATCGGAACATAAAAAAACGTTTCCGCTGCAGAACATTTCCATACAAAACTATACCGGAACATCAAAAAACGTTTCCGCTGCAGAACATTTCCATACAAAACTACATCGGAACATAAAAAAACGTTTCCGCTGCAGAACATTTCCATACAAAACTATACCGGAACATCAAAAAACGTTTCCGCTGCAGAACATTTCCATACAAAACTATACCGGAACATCAAAAAACGTTTTCGCTGCAGAACATTTCCATACAAAACTATACCGGAACATCAAAAAACGTTTTCGCTGCAGAACATTTCCATACAAAACTACACCGGAACATCAAAAAACGTTTCCGCTGCAGAACATTTCCATACAAAACTATACCGGAACATCAAAAAACGTTTTCGCTGCAGAACATTTCCATACAAAACTATACCGGAACATCAAAAAACGTTTTCGCTGCAGAACATTTCCATACAAAACTATACCGGAACATCCGAAAACGTTTCCGCTGCAGAACATTTCCATACAAAACTACACCGGAACATCAAAAAACGTTTCCGCTGCAGAACATTTCCATACAAAACTACATCGGAACATCAAAAAACGTTTCCGCTGCAGAACATTTCCATACAAAACTACATCGGAACATAAAAAAACGTTTCCGCTGCAGAACATTTCCATACAAAACTATACCGGAACATCAAAAAACGTTTCCGCTGCAGAACATTTCCATACAAAACTATACCGGAACATCAAAAAACGTTTCCGCTGCAGAACATTTCCATACAAAACTATACCGGAACATCAAAAAACGTTTCCGCTGCAGAACATTTCCATACAAAACTATACCGGAACATCAAAAAACGTTTCCGCTGCAGAACATTTCCATACAAAACTATACCGGCACATCAAAAAACGTTTCCGCTGCAGAACATTTCCATACAAAACTACATCGGAACATCAAAAAACGTTTCCGCTGCAGAACATTTCCATACAAAACTATACCGGAACATCAAAAAACGTTTCCGCTGCAGAACATTTCCATACAAAACTACATCGGAACATCAAAAAACGTTTCCGCTGCAGAACATTTCCATACAAAACTACATCGGAACATAAAAAAACGTTTCCGCTGCAGAACATTTCCATACAAAACTACATCGGAACATCAAAAAACGTTTCCGCTGCAGAACATTTCCATACAAAACTACATCGGAACATCAAAAAACGTTTTCGCTGCAGAACATTTCCATACAAAACTACATCGGAACATAAAAAAACGTTTCCGCTGCAGAACATTTCCGTACAAAACTATACCGGAACATCAAAAAACGTTTCCGCTGCAGAACATTTCCATACAAAACTACATCGGAACATCAAAAAACGTTTCCGCTGCAGAACATTTCCATACAAAACTATACCGGCACATCAAAAAACGTTTCCGCTGCAGAACATTTCCATACAAAACTACATCGGAACATCAAAAAACGTTTCCGCTGCAGAACATTTCCATACAAAACTATACCGGAACATCAAAAAACGTTTCCGCTGCAGAACATTTCCATACAAAACTACATCGGAACATCAAAAAACGTTTCCGCTGCAGAACATTTCCATACAAAACTACATCGGAACATCAAAAAACGTTTCCGCTGCAGAACATTTCCATACAAAACTACATCGGAACATCAAAAAACGTTTCCGCTGCAGAACATTTCCATACAAAACTACATCGGAACATCAAAAAACGTTTTCGCTGCAGAACATTTCCATACAAAACTACATCGGAACATAAAAAAACGTTTCCGCTGCAGAACATTTCCGTACAAAACTATACCGGAACATCAAAAAACGTTTCCGCTGCAGAACATTTCCATACAAAACTACATCGGAACATCAAAAAACGTTTCCGCTGCAGAACATTTCAATACGAAACTATATCGGAACATCAAAAAACGTTTCCGCTGCAGAACATTTCCATACAAAACTATACCGGAACATCAAAAAACGTTTCCGCTGCAGAACATTTCCATACAAAACTATACCGGAACATCAAAAAACGTTTCCGCTGCAGAACATTTCCATACAAAACTATACCGGAACATCAAAAAACGTTTCCGCTGCAGAACATTTCCATACAAAACTACATCGGAACATCAAAAAACGTTTCCGCTGCAGAACATTTCCATACAAAACTACATCGGAACATCAAAAAACGTTTCCGCTGCAGAACATTTCCATACAAAACTACATCGGAACATAAAAAAACGTTTCCGCTGCAGAACATTTCCATACAAAACTATACCGGAACATCAAAAAACGTTTCCGCTGCAGAACATTTCCATACAAAACTATACCGGAACATCAAAAAACGTTTCCGCTGCAGAACATTTCCATACAAAACTATACCGGAACATCAAAAAACGTTTCCGCTGCAGAACATTTCCATACAAAACTACATCGGAACATCAAAAAACGTTTCCGCTGCAGAACATTTCCATACAAAACTACATCGGAACATCAAAAAACGTTTTCGCTGCAGAACATTTCCATACAAAACTATACCGGAACATCAAAAAACGTTTTCGCTGCAGAACATTTCCATACAAAACTACATCGGAACATAAAAAAACGTTTCCGCTGCAGAACATTTCCATACAAAACTATACCGGAACATCAAAAAACGTTTCCGCTGCAGAACATTTCCATACAAAACTATACCGGAACATCAAAAAACGTTTCCGCTGCAGAACATTTCCATACAAAACTATACCGGAACATCAAAAAACGTTTCCGCTGCAGAACATTTCCATACAAAACTACATCGGAACATCAAAAAACGTTTCCGCTGCAGAACATTTCCATACAAAACTATACCGGAACATCAAAAAACGTTTCCGCTGCAGAACATTTCCATACAAAACTACATCGGAACATAAAAAAACGTTTCCGCTGCAGAACATTTCCATACAAAACTATACCGGAACATCAAAAAACGTTTCCGCTGCAGAACATTTCCATACAAAACTATACCGGAACATCAAAAAACGTTTCCGCTGCAGAACATTTCCATACAAAACTATACCGGAACATCAAAAAACGTTTCCGCTGCAGAACATTTCCATACAAAACTATACCGGAACATCAAAAAACGTTTCCGCTGCAGAACATTTCCATACAAAACTACATCGGAACATCAAAAAACGTTTCCGCTGCAGAACATTTCCATACAAAACTACATCGGAACATCAAAAAACGTTTTCGCTGCAGAACATTTCCATACAAAACTATACCGGAACATCAAAAAACGTTTTCGCTGCAGAACATTTCCATACAAAACTACATCGGAACATCAAAAAACGTTTCCGCTGCAGAACATTTCCATACAAAACTACATCGGAACATCAAAAAACGTTTCCGCTGCAGAACATTTCCATACAAAACTACATCGGAACATAAAAAAACGTTTCCGCTGCAGAACATTTCCATACAAAACTATACCGGAACATCAAAAAACGTTTCCGCTGCAGAACATTTCCATACAAAACTACATCGGAACATCAAAAAACGTTTCCGCTGCAGAACATTTCCATACAAAACTATACCGGAACATCAAAAAACGTTTCCGCTGCAGAACATTTCCATACAAAACTACATCGGAACATCAAAAAACGTTTCCGCTGCAGAACATTTCCATACAAAACTACATCGGAACATCAAAAAACGTTTTCGCTGCAGAACATTTCCATACAAAACTATACCGGAACATCAAAAAACGTTTTCGCTGCAGAACATTTCCATACAAAACTATACCGGAACATCAAAAAACGTTTCCGCTGCAGAACATTTCCATACAAAACTACATCGGAACATCAAAAAACGTTTCCGCTGCAGAACATTTCCATACAAAACTATACCGGAACATCAAAAAACGTTTCCGCTGCAGAACATTTCCATACAAAACTACATCGGAACATCAAAAAACGTTTCCGCTGCAGAACATTTCCATACAAAACTATACCGGAACATCAAAAAACGTTTCCGCTGCAGAACATTTCCATACAAAACTACATCGGAACATCAAAAAACGTTTCCGCTGCAGAACATTTCCATACAAAACTATACCGGAACATCAAAAAACGTTTCCGCTGCAGAACATTTCCATACAAAACTACATCGGAACATCAAAAAACGTTTCCGCTGCAGAACATTTCCATACAAAACTACATCGGAACATCAAAAAACGTTTTCGCTGCAGAACATTTCCATACAAAACTATACCGGAACATCAAAAAACGTTTTCGCTGCAGAACATTTCCATACAAAACTACATCGGAACATAAAAAAACGTTTCCGCTGCAGAACATTTCCATACAAAACTATACCGGAACATCAAAAAACGTTTCCGCTGCAGAACATTTCCATACAAAACTATACCGGAACATCAAAAAACGTTTCCGCTGCAGAACATTTCCATACAAAACTATACCGGAACATCAAAAAACGTTTCCGCTGCAGAACATTTCCATACAAAACTATACCGGAACATCAAAAAACGTTTCCGCTGCAGAACATTTCCATACAAAACTACATCGGAACATCAAAAAACGTTTCCGCTGCAGAACATTTCCATACAAAACTACATCGGAACATCAAAAAACGTTTTCGCTGCAGAACATTTCCATACAAAACTATACCGGAACATCAAAAAACGTTTTCGCTGCAGAACATTTCCATACAAAACTACATCGGAACATAAAAAAACGTTTCCGCTGCAGAACATTTCCATACAAAACTATACCGGAACATCAAAAAACGTTTCCGCTGCAGAACATTTCCATACAAAACTATACCGGAACATCAAAAAACGTTTCCGCTGCAGAACATTTCCATACAAAACTACATCGGAACATCAAAAAACGTTTCCGCTGCAGAACATTTCCATACAAAACTACATCGGAACATCAAAAAACGTTTTCGCCGCAGAACATTTCCATACAAAACTACATCGGAACATAAAAAAACGTTTCCGCTGCAGAACATTTCCGTACAAAACTATACCGGAACATCAAAAAACGTTTCCGCTGCAGAACATTTCCATACAAAACTACATCGGAACATCAAAAAACGTTTCCGCTGCAGAACATTTCAATACGAAACTATATCGGAACATCAAAAAACGTTTCCGCTGCAGAACATTTCCATACAAAACTACATCGGAATATCAAAAAACGTTTCCGCTGCAGAACATTTCCATACAAAACTACATCGGAACATCAAAAAACGTTTCCGCTGCAGAACATTTCCATACAAAACTATACCGGAACATCAAAAAACGTTTCCGCTGCAGAACATTTCCATACAAAACTACATCGGAACATCAAAAAACGTTTCCGCTGCAGAACATTTCCATACAAAACTATACCGGAACATCAAAAAACGTTTCCGCTGCAGAACATTTCCATACAAAACTACATCGGAACATCAAAAAACGTTTCCGCTGCAGAACATTTCCATACAAAACTACATCGGAACATCAAAAAACGTTTCCGCTGCAGAACATTTCCATACAAAACTACATCGGAACATCAAAAAACGTTTCCGCTGCAGAACATTTCCATACAAAACTACATCGGAACATCAAAAAACGTTTCCGCTGCAGAACATTTCCATACAAAACTACATCGGAACATCAAAAAACGTTTTCGCTGCAGAACATTTCCATACAAAACTATACCGGAACATCCGAAAACGTTTCCGCTGCAGAACATTTCCATACAAAACTATACCGGAACATCAAAAAACGTTTCCGCTGCAGAACATTTCCATACAAAACTACATCGGAACATCAAAAAACGTTTCCGCTGCAGAACATTTCCATACAAAACTACATCGGAACATCAAAAAACGTTTTCGCTGCAGAACATTTCCATACAAAACTACATCGGAACATAAAAAAACGTTTCCGCTGCAGAACATTTCCGTACAAAACTATACCGGAACATCAAAAAACGTTTCCGCTGCAGAACATTTCCATACAAAACTACATCGGAACATCAAAAAACGTTTCCGCTGCAGAACATTTCAATACGAAACTATACCGGAACATCAAAAAACGTTTCCGCTGCAGAACATTTCCATACAAAACTATACCGGAACATCAAAAAACGTTTCCGCTGCAGAACATTTCCATACAAAACTACATCGGAACATCAAAAAACGTTTCCGCTGCAGAACATTTCCATACAAAACTATACCGGAACATCAAAAAACGTTTCCGCTGCAGAACATTTCCATACAAAACTATACCGGAACATAAAAAAACGTTTCCGCTGCAGAACATTTCCATACAAAACTATACCGGAACATCAAAAAACGTTTCCGCTGCAGAACATTTCCATACAAAACTATACCGGAACATCAAAAAACGTTTCCGCTGCAGAACATTTCCATACAAAACTATACCGGAACATCAAAAAACGTTTCCGCTGCAGAACATTTCCATACAAAACTATACCGGAACATCAAAAAACGTTTCCGCTGCAGAACATTTCCATACAAAACTACATCGGAACATCAAAAAACGTTTCCGCTGCAGAACATTTCCATACAAAACTACATCGGAACATCAAAAAACGTTTTCGCTGCAGAACATTTCCATACAAAACTACATCGGAACATCAAAAAACGTTTCCGCTGCAGAACATTTCCATACAAAACTACATCGGAACATCAAAAAACGTTTCCGCTGCAGAACATTTCCATACAAAACTATACCGGAACATAAAAAAACGTTTCCGCTGCAGAACATTTCCATACAAAACTACATCGGAACATCAAAAAACGTTTCCGCTGCAGAACATTTCCATACAAAACTTTAACGGAACATCAAAAAACGTTTCCGCTGCAGAACATTTCCATACAAAACTATACCGGAACATCAAAAAACGTTTCCGCTGCAGAACATTTCCATACAAAACTATACCGGAACATCAAAAAACGTTTCCGCTGCAGAACATTTCCATACAAAACTACATCGGAACATCAAAAAACGTTTCCGCTGCAGAACATTTCCATACAAAACTATACCGGAACATCAAAAAACGTTTCCGCTGCAGAACATTTCCATACAAAACTATACCGGAACATCAAAAAACGTTTCCGCTGCAGAACATTTCCATACAAAACTACATCGGAACATCAAAAAACGTTTCCGCTGCAGAACATTTCCATACAAAACTTTAACGGAACATCAAAAAACGTTTCCGCTGCAGAACATTTCCATACAAAACTATACCGGAACATCAAAAAACGTTTCCGCTGCAGAACATTTCCATACAAAACTATACCGGAACATCAAAAAACGTTTCCGCTGCAGAACATTTCCATACAAAACTACATCGGAACATCAAAAAACGTTTCCGCTGCAGAACATTTCCATACAAAACTATACCGGAACATCAAAAAACGTTTCCGCTGCAGAACATTTCCATACAAAACTACATCGGAACATCAAAAAACGTTTCCGCTGCAGAACATTTCCATACAAAACTATACCGGAACATCAAAAAACGTTTCCGCTGCAGAACATTTCCATACAAAACTATACCGGAACATCAAAAAACGTTTCCGCTGCAGAACATTTCCATACAAAACTACATCGGAACATCAAAAAACGTTTCCGCTGCAGAACATTTCCATACAAAACTTTAACGGAACATCAAAAAACGTTTCCGCTGCAGAACATTTCCATACAAAACTATACCGGAACATCAAAAAACGTTTCCGCTGCAGAACATTTCCATACAAAACTATACCGGAACATCAAAAAACGTTTCCGCTGCAGAACATTTCCATACAAAACTACATCGGAACATCAAAAAACGTTTCCGCTGCAGAACATTTCCATACAAAACTATACCGGAACATCAAAAAACGTTTCCGCTGCAGAACATTTCCATACAAAACTACATCGGAACATCAAAAAACGTTTCCGCTGCAGAACATTTCCATACAAAACTACATCGGAACATCAAAAAACGTTTCCGCTGCAGAACATTTCCATACAAAACTACATCGGAACATCAAAAAACGTTTTCGCTGCAGAACATTTCCATACAAAACTATACCGGAACATCCGAAAACGTTTCCGCTGCAGAACATTTCCATACAAAACTATACCGGAACATCAAAAAACGTTTCCGCTGCAGAACATTTCCATACAAAACTACATCGGAACATCAAAAAACGTTTCCGCTGCAGAACATTTCCATACAAAACTACATCGGAACATCAAAAAACGTTTTCGCTGCAGAACATTTCCATACAAAACTACATCGGAACATAAAAAAACGTTTCCGCTGCAGAACATTTCCGTACAAAACTATACCGGAACATCAAAAAACGTTTCCGCTGCAGAACATTTCCATACAAAACTACATCGGAACATCAAAAAACGTTTCCGCTGCAGAACATTTCAATACGAAACTATATCGGAACATCAAAAAACGTTTCCGCTGCAGAACATTTCCATACAAAACTATACCGGAACATCAAAAAACGTTTCCGCTGCAGAACATTTCCATACAAAACTATACCGGAACATCAAAAAACGTTTCCGCTGCAGAACATTTCCATACAAAACTATACCGGAACATCAAAAAACGTTTCCGCTGCAGAACATTTCCATACAAAACTACATCGGAACATCAAAAAACGTTTCCGCTGCAGAACATTTCCATACAAAACTACATCGGAACATAAAAAAACGTTTCCGCTGCAGAACATTTCCATACAAAACTATACCGGAACATCAAAAAACGTTTCCGCTGCAGAACATTTCCATACAAAACTATACCGGAACATCAAAAAACGTTTCCGCTGCAGAACATTTCCATACAAAACTATACCGGAACATCAAAAAACGTTTCCGCTGCAGAACATTTCCATACAAAACTACATCGGAACATCAAAAAACGTTTCCGCTGCAGAACATTTCCATACAAAACTACATCGGAACATCAAAAAACGTTTTCGCTGCAGAACATTTCCATACAAAACTATACCGGAACATCAAAAAACGTTTTCGCTGCAGAACATTTCCATACAAAACTACATCGGAACATAAAAAAACGTTTCCGCTGCAGAACATTTCCATACAAAACTATACCGGAACATCAAAAAACGTTTCCGCTGCAGAACATTTCCATACAAAACTATACCGGAACATCAAAAAACGTTTCCGCTGCAGAACATTTCCATACAAAACTATACCGGAACATCAAAAAACGTTTCCGCTGCAGAACATTTCCATACAAAACTACATCGGAACATCAAAAAACGTTTCCGCTGCAGAACATTTCCATACAAAACTATACCGGAACATCAAAAAACGTTTCCGCTGCAGAACATTTCCATACAAAACTACATCGGAACATCAAAAAACGTTTCCGCTGCAGAACATTTCCATACAAAACTACATCGGAACATCAAAAAACGTTTCCGCTGCAGAACATTTCCATACAAAACTACATCGGAACATCAAAAAACGTTTTCGCTGCAGAACATTTCCATACAAAACTATACCGGAACATCCGAAAACGTTTCCGCTGCAGAACATTTCCATACAAAACTATACCGGAACATCAAAAAACGTTTCCGCTGCAGAACATTTCCATACAAAACTATACCGGAACATCAAAAAACGTTTCCGCTGCAGAACATTTCCATACAAAACTATACCGGAACATCAAAAAACGTTTCCGCTGCAGAACATTTCCATACAAAACTAAACCGGAACATCAAAAAACGTTTCCGCTGCAGAACATTTCCATACAAAACTACATCGGAACATCAAAAAACGTTTCCGCTGCAGAACATTTCCATACAAAACTACATCGGAACATAAAAAAACGTTTCCGCTGCAGAACATTTCCATACAAAACTATACCGGAACATCAAAAAACGTTTCCGCTGCAGAACATTTCCATACAAAACTATACCGGAACATCAAAAAACGTTTTCGCTGCAGAACATTTCCATACAAAACTATACCGGAACATCCGAAAACGTTTCCGCTGCAGAACATTTCCATACAAAACTACACCGGAACATCAAAAAACGTTTCCGCTGCAGAACATTTCCATACAAAACTACATCGGAACATAAAAAAACGTTTCCGCTGCAGAACATTTCCATACAAAACTATACCGGAACATCAAAAAACGTTTCCGCTGCAGAACATTTCCATACAAAACTATACCGGAACATCAAAAAACGTTTCCGCTGCAGAACATTTCCACACAAAACTATACCGGAACATCAAAAAACGTTTCCGCTGCAGAACATTTCCATACAAAACTACATCGGAACATCAAAAAACGTTTCCGCTGCAGAACATTTCCATACAAAACTATACCGGAACATCAAAAAACGTTTCCGCTGCAGAACATTTTCATACAAAACTACATCGGAACATCAAAAAACGTTTCCGCTGCAGAACATTTCCATACAAAACTACATCGGAACATCAAAAAACGTTTCCGCTGCAGAACATTTCCATACAAAACTACATCGGAACATAAAAAAACGTTTCCGCTGCAGAACATTTCCATACAAAACTATACCGGAACATCAAAAAACGTTTCCGCTGCAGAACATTTCCATACAAAACTATACCGGAACATCAAAAAACGTTTCCGCTGCAGAACATTTCCATACAAAACTACATCGGAACATCAAAAAACGTTTCCGCTGCAGAACATTTCCATACAAAACTACATCGGAACATAAAAAAACGTTTCCGCTGCAGAACATTTCCATACAAAACTATACCGGAACATCAAAAAACGTTTCCGCTGCAGAACATTTCCATACAAAACTACATCGGAACATCAAAAAACGTTTCCGCTGCAGAACATTTCCATACAAAACTACATCGGAACATCAAAAAACGTTTTCGCTGCAGAACATTTCCATACAAAACTACATCGGAACATAAAAAAACGTTTCCGCTGCAGAACATTTCCATACAAAACTACATCGGAACATCAAAAAACGTTTCCGCTGCAGAACATTTCCATACAAAACTACATCGGAACATCAAAAAACGTTTTCGCTGCAGAACATTTCCATACAAAACTATACCGGAACATCAAAAAACGTTTCCGCTGCAGAACATTTCCATACAAAACTATACCGGAACATCAAAAAACGTTTCCGCTGCAGAACATTTCCATACAAAACTATACCGGAACATCAAAAAACGTTTCCGCTGCAGAACATTTCCATACAAAACTATACCGGAACATCAAAAAACGTTTCCGCTGCAGAACATTTCCATACAAAACTACATCGGAACATCAAAAAACGTTTCCGCTGCAGAACATTTCCATACAAAACTACATCGGAACATAAAAAAACGTTTCCGCTGCAGAACATTTCCATACAAAACTACATCGGAACATCAAAAAACGTTTCCGCTGCAGAACATTTCCATACAAAACTACATCGGAACATAAAAAAACGTTTCCGCTGCAGAACATTTCCATACAAAACTATACCGGAACATCAAAAAACGTTTCCGCTGCAGAACATTTCCATACAAAACTACATCGGAACATCAAAAAACGTTTCCGCTGCAGAACATTTCCATACAAAACTACATCGGAACATAAAAAAACGTTTCCGCTGCAGAACATTTCCATACAAAACTATACCGGAACATCAAAAAACGTTTCCGCTGCAGAACATTTCCATACAAAACTACATCGGAACATCAAAAAACGTTTCCGCTGCAGAACATTTCCATACAAAACTACATCGGAACATCAAAAAACGTTTTCGCTGCAGAACATTTCCATACAAAACTATACCGGAACATCCGAAAACGTTTCCGCTGCAGAACATTTCCATACAAAACTATACCGGAACATCAAAAAACGTTTCCGCTGCAGAACATTTCCATACAAAACTATACCGGAACATCAAAAAACGTTTCCGCTGCAGAACATTTCCATACAAAACTATACCGGAACATCAAAAAACGTTTCCGCTGCAGAACATTTCCATACAAAACTATACCGGAACATCAAAAAACGTTTCCGCTGCAGAACATTTCCATACAAAACTATACCGGAACATCAAAAAACGTTTCCGCTGCAGAACATTTCCATACAAAACTACATCGGAACATCAAAAAACGTTTCCGCTGCAGAACATTTCCATACAAAACTACATCGGAACATCAAAAAACGTTTCCGCTGCAGAACATTTCCATACAAAACTATACCGGAACATCAAAAAACGTTTCCGCTGCAGAACATTTCCATACAAAACTACATCGGAACATCAAAAAACGTTTCCGCTGCAGAACATTTCCATACAAAACTACATCGGAACATAAAAAAACGTTTCCGCTGCAGAACATTTCCATACAAAACTATACCGGAACATCAAAAAACGTTTCCGCTGCAGAACATTTCCATACAAAACTACATCGGAACATCAAAAAACGTTTCCGCTGCAGAACATTTCCATACAAAACTACATCGGAACATCAAAAAACGTTTTCGCTGCAGAACATTTCCATACAAAACTATACCGGAACATCCGAAAACGTTTCCGCTGCAGAACATTTCCATACAAAACTATACCGGAACATCAAAAAACGTTTCCGCTGCAGAACATTTCCATACAAAACTATACCGGAACATCAAAAAACGTTTCCGCTGCAGAACATTTCCATACAAAACTATACCGGAACATCAAAAAACGTTTCCGCTGCAGAACATTTCCATACAAAACTACATCGGAACATCAAAAAACGTTTCCGCTGCAGAACATTTCCATACAAAACTATACCGGAACATCAAAAAACGTTTCCGCTGCAGAACATTTCCATACAAAACTACATCGGAACATCAAAAAACGTTTCCGCTGCAGAACATTTCCATACAAAACTACATCGGAACATAAAAAAACGTTTCCGCTGCAGAACATTTCCATACAAAACTATACCGGAACATCAAAAAACGTTTCCGCTGCAGAACATTTCCATACAAAACTACATCGGAACATCAAAAAACGTTTCCGCTGCAGAACATTTCCATACAAAACTACATCGGAACATCAAAAAACGTTTTCGCTGCAGAACATTTCCATACAAAACTACATCGGAACATAAAAAAACGTTTCCGCTGCAGAACATTTCCATACAAAACTACATCGGAACATCAAAAAACGTTTCCGCTGCAGAACATTTCCATACAAAACTACATCGGAACATCAAAAAACGTTTTCGCTGCAGAACATTTCCATACAAAACTATACCGGAACATCAAAAAACGTTTCCGCTGCAGAACATTTCCATACAAAACTATACCGGAACATCAAAAAACGTTTCCGCTGCAGAACATTTCCATACAAAACTACATCGGAACATCAAAAAACGTTTCCGCTGCAGAACATTTCCATACAAAACTATACCGGAACATCAAAAAACGTTTCCGCTGCAGAACATTTCCATACAAAACTACATCGGAACATCAAAAAACGTTTCCGCTGCAGAACATTTCCATACAAAACTACATCGGAACATAAAAAAACGTTTCCGCTGCAGAACATTTCCATACAAAACTACATCGGAACATCAAAAAACGTTTCCGCTGCAGAACATTTCCATACAAAACTACATCGGAACATAAAAAAACGTTTCCGCTGCAGAACATTTCCATACAAAACTATACCGGAACATCAAAAAACGTTTCCGCTGCAGAACATTTCCATACAAAACTACATCGGAACATCAAAAAACGTTTCCGCTGCAGAACATTTCCATACAAAACTACATCGGAACATCAAAAAACGTTTCCGCTGCAGAACATTTCCATACAAAACTATACCGGAACATCAAAAAACGTTTCCGCTGCAGAACATTTCCATACAAAACTACATCGGAACATCAAAAAACGTTTCCGCTGCAGAACATTTCCATACAAAACTACATCGGAACATCAAAAAACGTTTTCGCTGCAGAACATTTCCATACAAAACTATACCGGAACATCCGAAAACGTTTCCGCTGCAGAACATTTCCATACAAAACTATACCGGAACATCAAAAAACGTTTCCGCTGCAGAACATTTCCATACAAAACTATACCGGAACATCAAAAAACGTTTCCGCTGCAGAACATTTCCATACAAAACTATACCGGAACATCAAAAAACGTTTCCGCTGCAGAACATTTCCATACAAAACTATACCGGAACATCAAAAAACGTTTCCGCTGCAGAACATTTCCATACAAAACTACATCGGAACATCAAAAAACGTTTCCGCTGCAGAACATTTCCATACAAAACTACATCGGAACATAAAAAAACGTTTCCGCTGCAGAACATTTCCATACAAAACTATACCGGAACATCAAAAAACGTTTCCGCTGCAGAACATTTCCATACAAAACTATACCGGAACATCAAAAAACGTTTTCGCTGCAGAACATTTCCATACAAAACTATACCGGAACATCCGAAAACGTTTCCGCTGCAGAACATTTCCATACAAAACTACACCGGAACATCAAAAAACGTTTCCGCTGCAGAACATTTCCATACAAAACTACATCGGAACATCAAAAAACGTTTCCGCTGCAGAACATTTCCATACAAAACTACATCGGAACATAAAAAAACGTTTCCGCTGCAGAACATTTCCATACAAAACTATACCGGAACATCAAAAAACGTTTCCGCTGCAGAACATTTCCATACAAAACTATACCGGAACATCAAAAAACGTTTCCGCTGCAGAACATTTCCATACAAAACTATACCGGAACATCAAAAAACGTTTCCGCTGCAGAACATTTCCATACAAAACTACATCGGAACATCAAAAAACGTTTCCGCTGCAGAACATTTCCATACAAAACTATACCGGAACATCCGAAAACGTTTCCGCTGCAGAACATTTCCATACAAAACTATACCGGAACATCAAAAAACGTTTCCGCTGCAGAACATTTCAATACGAAACTATATCGGAACATCAAAAAACGTTTCCGCTGCAGAACATTTCCATACAAAACTATACCGGAACATCAAAAAACGTTTCCGCTGCAGAACATTTCCATACAAAACTATACCGGAACATCAAAAAACGTTTCCGCTGCAGAACATTTCCATACAAAACTACATCGGAACATCAAAAAACGTTTCCGCTGCAGAACATTTCCATACAAAACTACACCGGAACATCAAAAAACGTTTCCGGAACATTCAAATCGTTCAACATTTGATCGTGTTTGAAACAAATGTCTTTGACTAAACGTGAATATCTCGAAAACTGAAAAAGTTAGAAGGATGCCAAGGTCACTAAACGAAAGAAAATTAAATTTGCAACAAAAAATATGTTTAGTAAAATTTCGATAGGACGAAAGTCAACAAAGTTATAAGCGTTTGAAGGTGCAAGGGGTGGAAAAAGTGCTGCAGGAACAAATCGTCAAGTCAAGGAATGAAGGGACCGGTTTCTATAGGTGTAACGCATGTTGTAACGCTTCTGGCGAGTTTTTATTATAAGTCTTTCGTCAAGAAGAAGAAGAAACCAAGGTCTTCGGCAAAACGTGAATATCTCGAAAACTAGAAGAGCTAGAACGACGCCCGGGGCATCAAACGAAAGGAAATTAAATTCTCTACAATTATAAAGGAAAAACATCACGGGTTGGACGAAAGACAACGAAGTTATGAGCGTTTGAAGGTGCAAGGGCTTGGAAAAAGCTTTCCATGAAAAAACGTGAATATCTCGCCAACTAGAAGAGCTAGAAGGACGCTAATGGTACCAAACAAAAGGAAATTAAATTTTAAACAAAAAACATGTTTAGCAAACTAACGATAGGACAAAAGACAACAAAGTTACAGGCGTATGAAGGGGCAAGGGTTGGAAAAAGTGCTGTAGGAACAATTCATCGTTGCAAGTTACATCGAAACTACATCGGAACATCAAAAAACGTTTCCGCTGCAGAACATTTCCATACAAAACTACATCGGAACATCAAAAAACGTTTCCGCTGCAGAACATTTCCATACAAAACTACACCGGAACATCAAAAAACGTTTCCGCTGCAGA
Source organism: Anopheles ziemanni (assembly GCF_943734765.1). NCBI lineage: Eukaryota > Metazoa > Arthropoda > Insecta > Diptera > Culicidae > Anopheles > Anopheles ziemanni. The sequence continues at coordinate 898,812 of NW_026690053.1, forward strand.
ACATTTCCATACAAAACTATACCGGAACATCAAAAAACGTTTTCGCTGCAGAACATTTCCATACAAAACTATACCGGAACATCAAAAAACGTTTTCGCTGCAGAACATTTCCATACAAAACTATATCGGAACATCAAAAAACGTTACCGCTGCAGAACATTTCCATACAAAACTATACCGGAACATCAAAAAACGTTTCCGCTGCAGAACATTTCCATACAAAACTATACCGGAACATCAAAAAACGTTTCCGCTGCAGAACATTTCCATACAAAACTATACCGGAACATCAAAAAACGTTTCCGCTGCAGAACATTTCCATACAAAACTATACCGGAACATCAAAAAAACGTTTCCGCTGCAGAACATTTCCATACAAAACTATACCGGAACATCAAAAAACGTTTCCGCTGCAGAACATTTCCATACAAAACTATACCGGAACATCAAAAAACGTTTCCGCTGCAGAACATTTCCATACAAAACTATACCGGAACATCAAAAAAACGTTTCCGCTGCAGAACATTTCCATACAAAACTATACCGGAACATCAAAAAACGTTTCCGCTGCAGAACATTTCCATACAAAACTATACCGGAACATCAAAAAAACGTTTCCGCTGCAGAACATTTCCATACAAAACTATACCGGAACATCAAAAAACGTTTCCGCTGCAGAACATTTCCATACAAAACTATACCGGAACATCAAAAAACGTTTTCGCTGCAGAACATTTCCATATGAAACTACATCGGAACATCAAAAAACGTTTCCGCTGCAGAACATTTCCATATGAAACTATACCGGAACATCAAAAAAACGTTTCCGCTGCAGAACATTTCCATACAAAACTATACCGGAACATCAAAAAACGTTTCCGCTGCTGAACATTTCCATACAAAACTATACCGGAACATCAAAAAACGTTTCCGCTGCTGAACATTTCCATACAAAACTATACCGGAACATCAAAAAACGTTTCCGCTGCAGAACATTTCCATACAAAACTATACCGGAACAAAAAACGTTTCCGCTGCAGAACATTTCCATACAAAACTATACCGGAACATCAAAAAACGTTTCCGCTGCAGAACATTTCCATACAAAACTATACCGGAACATCAAAAAACGTTTCCGCTGCAGAACATTTCCATACAAAACTATACCGGAACATCAAAAAACGTTTCCGCTGCAGAACATTTCCATACAAAACTATACCGGAACATCAAAAAAACGTTTCCGCTGCAGAACATTTCCATACAAAACTATACCGGAACATCAAAAAACGTTTCCGCTGCAGAACATTTCCATACAAAACTATACCGGAACATCAAAAAAAACGTTTCCGCTGCAGAACATTTCCATACAAAACTATACCGGAACATCAAAAAAACGTTTCCGCTGCAGAACATTTCCATACAAAACTATACCGGAACATCAAAAAAACGTTTCCGCTGCAGAACATTTCCATACAAAACTATACCGAACATCAAAAAAACGTTTCGCTGCTGACATTTCCATACAAAACTATACCGGAACATCAAAAAACGTTTCGCTGCAGAACATTTCCATACAAACTATACCGGAACATCAAAAAACGTTTCCGCTGCAGAACATTTCATACAAAACTATACCGGAACATCAAAAAAACGTTTCCGCTGCAGAACATTTCCATACAAAACTATACCGAACATCAAAAAACGTTTCCGCTGCAGAACATTTCCATACAAAACTATACCGGAACATCAAAAAACGTTTCCGCTGCAGAACATTTCCATACAAAACTATACCGGAACATCAAAAAACGTTTCCGCTGCAGAACATTTCCATACAAAACTATACCGGAACATCAAAAAACGTTTCCGCTGCAGAACATTTCCATAACTCGAAACTACATCGGAAACATCAAAAAACGTTTCCGCTGCAGAAACATTTCCATACAACACTATACCGGAACATCAAAAAACGTTTCCGCTGCTGAACATTTCCATACAAAACTATACCGGAACATCAAAAAACGTTTCCGCTGCAGAACATTTCCATACAAAACTATACCGGAACATCAAAAAACGTTTCCGCTGCAGAACATTTCCATATGAAACTACATCGGAACATCAAAAAACGTTTCCGCTGCAGAACATTTCCATACAAAACTATACCGGAACATCAAAAAACGTTTCCGCTGCAGAACATTTCCATACAAAACTATACCGGAACATCAAAAAACGTTTCCGCTGCAGAACATTTCCATATGAAACTACATCGGAACATCAAAAAACGTTTCCGCTGCAGAACATTTCCATACAACACTATACCGGAACATCAAAAAACGTTTCCGCTGCTGAACATTTCCATACAAAACTATACCGGAACATCAAAAAACGTTTCCGCTGCAGAACATTTCCATACAAAACTATACCGGAACATCAAAAAAACGTTTCCGCTGCAGAACATTTCCATATGAAACTACATCGGAACATCAAAAAACGTTTCCGCTGCAGAACATTTCCATACAACACTATACCGGAACATCAAAAAACGTTTCCGCTGCTGAACATTTCCATACAAAACTATACCGGAACATCAAAAAACGTTTCCGCTGCAGAACATTTCCATACAAAACTATACCGGAACATCAAAAAAACGTTTCCGCTGCAGAACATTTCCATACAAAACTATACCGGAACATCAAAAAACGTTTCCGCTGCAGAACATTTCCATACAAAACTATACCGGAACATCAAAAAAACGTTTCCGCTGCAGAACATTTCCATACAAAACTATACCGGAACATCAAAAAAACGTTTCCGCTGCAGAACATTTCCATACAAAACTATACCGGAACATCAAAAAAACGTTTCCGCTGCAGAACATTTCCATATGAAACTACATCGGAACATCAAAAAACGTTTCCGCTGCAGAACATTTCCATACAAAACTATACCGGAACATCAAAAAACGTTTCCGCTGCAGAACATTTCCATACAAAACTATACCGGAACATCAAAAAACGTTTCCGCTGCAGAACATTTCCATACAAAACTATACCGGAACATCAAAAAACGTTTCCGCTGCAGAACATTTCCATACAAAACTATACCGGAACATCAAAAAAACGTTTCCTCTGCAGAACATTTCCATACAAAACTATACCGGAACATCAAAAAAACGTTTCCGCTGCAGAACATTTCCATACAAAACTATACCGGAACATCAAAAAACGTTTCCGCTGCAGAACATTTCCATACAAAACTATACCGGAACATCAAAAAACGTTTCCGCTGCAGAACATTTCCATACAAAACTATACCGGAACATCAAAAAAACGTTTCCTCTGCAGAACATTTCCATACAAAACTATACCGGAACATCAAAAAAACGTTTCCGCTGCAGAACATTTCCATACAAAACTATACCGGAACATCAAAAAACGTTTCCGCTGCAGAACATTTCCATACAAAACTATACCGGAACATCAAAAAAACGTTTCCTCTGCAGAACATTTCCATACAAAACTATACCGGAACATCAAAAAAACGTTTCCGCTGCAGAACATTTCCATATGAAACTACATCGGAACATCAAAAAACGTTTCCGCTGCAGAACATTTCCATACAAAACTATACCGGAACATCAAAAAACGTTTCCGCTGCAGAACATTTCCATACAAAACTATACCGGAACATCAAAAAAACGTTTCCTCTGCAGAACATTTCCATACAAAACTATACCGGAACATCAAAAAAACGTTTCCGCTGCAGAACATTTCCATACAAAACTATACCGGAACATCAAAAAACGTTTCCGCTGCAGAACATTTCCATATGAAACTACATCGGAACATCAAAAAACGTTTCCGCTGCAGAACATTTCCATACAAAACTATACCGGAACATCAAAAAACGTTTCCGCTGCAGAACATTTCCATACAAAACTATACCGGAACATCAAAAAACGTTTCCGCTGCAGAACATTTCCATACAAAACTATACCGGAACATCAAAAAAACGTTTCCGCTGCAGAACATTTCCATACAAAACTATACCGGAACATCAAAAAACGTTTCCGCTGCAGAACATTTCCATACAAAACTATACCGGAACATCAAAAAACGTTTCCGCTGCAGAACATTTCCATATGAAACTACATCGGAATATCAAAAAACGTTTCCGCTGCAGAACATTTCCATACAACACTATACCGGAACATCAAAAAACGTTTCCGCTGCTGAACATTTCCATACAAAACTATACCGGAACATCAAAAAACGTTTCCGCTGCAGAACATTTCCATATGAAACTACATCGGAACATCCGAAAACGTTTCCGCTGCAGAACATTTCCATACAAAACTATACCGGAACATCAAAAAACGTTTTCGCTGCAGAACATTTCCATACAAAACTACACCGGAACATCAAAAAACGTTTCCGCTGCAGAACATTTCCATACAAAACTATACCGGAATATCAAAAAACGTTTCCGCTGCAGAACATTTCCATACAAAACTATACCGGAACATCAAAAAACGTTTCCGCTGCAGAACATTTCCATACAAAACTATACCGGAACATCAAAAAACGTTTCCGCTGCAGAACATTTCCATACAAAACTATACCGGAACATCAAAAAAACGTTTCCGCTGCAGAACATTTCCATACAAAACTATACCGGAACATCAAAAAACGTTTCCGCTGCAGAACATTTCCATATGAAACTACATCGGAACATCAAAAAACGTTTCCGCTGCAGAACATTTCCATACAAAACTATACCGGAACATCAAAAAACGTTTCCGCTGCAGAACATTTCCATACAAAACTATACCGGAACATCAAAAAACGTTTCCGCTGCAGAACATTTCCATACAAAACTATACCGGAACATCAAAAAACGTTTTCGCTGCAGAACATTTCCATACAAAACTATACCGGAACATCAAAAAACGTTTTCGCTGCAGAACATTTCCATATGAAACTACATCGGAACATCCGAAAACGTTTCCGCTGCAGAACATTTCCATACAAAACTATACCGGAACATCAAAAAACGTTTTCGCTGCAGAACATTTCCATACAAAACTACACCGGAACATCAAAAAACGTTTCCGCTGCAGAACATTTCCATACAAAACTATACCGGAATATCAAAAAACGTTTCCGCTGCAGAACATTTCCATACAAAACTATACCGGAACATCAAAAAACGTTTCCGCTGCAGAACATTTCCATACAAAACTATACCGGAACATCAAAAAACGTTTTCGCTGCAGAACATTTCCATATGAAACTACACCGGAATATCAAAAAACGTTTCCGCTGCAGAACATTTCCATACAAAACTATACCGGAACATCAAAAAACGTTTCCGCTGCAGAACATTTCCATACAAAACTACACCGGAATATCAAAAAACGTTTCCGCTGCAGAACATTTCCATACAAAACTATACCGGAACATCCGAAAACGTTTCCGCTGCAGAACATTTCCATACAAAACTACACCGGAACATCAAAAAACGTTTCCGCTGCAGAACATTTCCATACAAAACTACACCGGAACATCAAAAAACGTTTCCGCTGCAGAACATTTCCATACAAAACTATACCGGAACATCCGAAAACGTTTCCGCTGCAGAACATTTCCATACAAAACTACACCGGAACATCAAAAAACGTTTCCGCTGCAGAACATTTCCATACAAAACTACACCGGAACATCAAAAAACGTTTCCGCTGCAGAACATTTCCATACAAAACTATACCGGAATATCAAAAAACGTTTTCGCTGCAGAACATTTCCATACAAAACTATACCGGAACATCAAAAAACGTTTTCGCTGCAGAACATTTCCATACAAAACTATACCGGAACATCAAAAAACGTTTTCGCTGCAGAACATTTCCATACAAAACTATACCGGAACATCAAAAAACGTTTTCGCTGCAGAACATTTCCATACAAAACTACACCGGAACATCAAAAAACGTTTCCGCTGCAGAACATTTCCATACAAAACTACATCGGAACATCAAAAAACGTTTCTGCTGCAGAACATTTCCATACAAAACTATACCGGAATATCAAAAAACGTTTCCGCTGCAGAACATTTCCATACAAAACTACACCGGAATATCAAAAAACGTTTCCGCTGCAGAACATTTCCATACAAAACTATACCGGAACATCAAAAAACGTTTCCGCTGCAGAACATTTCCATACAAAACTACACCGGAATATCAAAAAACGTTTCCGCTGCAGAACATTTCCATACAAAACTATACCGGAATATCAAAAAACGTTTTCGCTGCAGAACATTTCCATACAAAACTATACCGGAACATCAAAAAACGTTTTCGCTGCAGAACATTTCCATACAAAACTATACCGGAACATCAAAAAACGTTTTCGCTGCAGAACATTTCCATACAAAACTATACCGGAACATCCGAAAACGTTTCCGCTGCAGAACATTTCCATACAAAACTACACCGGAACATCAAAAAACGTTTCCGCTGCAGAACATTTCCATACAAAACTACATCGGAACATCAAAAAACGTTTCCGCTGCAGAACATTTCCATACAAAACTACATCGGAACATCAAAAAACGTTTCCGCTGCAGAACATTTCCATACAAAACTACACCGGAACATCAAAAAACGTTTTCGCTGCAGAACATTTCCATACAAAACTACATCGGAACATCAAAAAACGTTTCCGCTGCAGAACATTTCCATACAAAACTATACCGGAACATCAAAAAACGTTTCCGCTGCAGAACATTTCCATACAAAACTACATCGGAACATAAAAAAACGTTTCCGCTGCAGAACATTTCCATACAAAACTACATCGGAACATCAAAAAACGTTTTCGCTGCAGAACATTTCCATACAAAACTACACCGGAACATCAAAAAACGTTTCCGCTGCAGAACATTTCCATACAAAACTACATCGGAACATCAAAAAACGTTTCCGCTGCAGAACATTTCCATACAAAACTATACCGGAACATCAAAAAACGTTTCCGCTGCAGAACATTTCCATACAAAACTATACCGGAACATCAAAAAACGTTTCCGCTGCAGAACATTTCCATACAAAACTACACCGGAACATCAAAAAACGTTTCCGCTGCAGAACATTTCCATACAAAACTATACCGGAACATCAAAAAACGTTTTCGCTGCAGAACATTTCCATACAAAACTATACCGGAACATCAAAAAACGTTTTCGCTGCAGAACATTTCCATACAAAACTACACCGGAACATCAAAAAACGTTTTCGCTGCAGAACATTTCCATACAAAACTACATCGGAACATCAAAAAACGTTTCCGCTGCAGAACATTTCCATACAAAACTACATCGGAACATAAAAAAACGTTTCCGCTGCAGAACATTTCCATACAAAACTATACCGGAACATCAAAAAACGTTTCCGCTGCAGAACATTTCCATACAAAACTACATCGGAACATCCGAAAACGTTTCCGCTGCAGAACATTTCCATACAAAACTATACCGGAACATCAAAAAACGTTTTCGCTGCAGAACATTTCCATACAAAACTATACCGGAACATCAAAAAACGTTTTCGCTGCAGAACATTTCCATACAAAACTATATCGGAACATCAAAAAACGTTACCGCTGCAGAACATTTCCATACAAAACTATACCGGAACATCAAAAAACGTTTTCGCTGCAGAACATTTCCATACAAAACTATACCGGAACATCAAAAAACGTTTTCGCTGCAGAACATTTCCATACAAAACTATACCGGAACATCCGAAAACGTTTCCGCTGCAGAACATTTCCATACAAAACTACACCGGAACATCAAAAAACGTTTTCGCTGCAGAACATTTCCATACAAAACTACATCGGAACATCAAAAAACGTTTCCGCTGCAGAACATTTCCATACAAAACTATACCGGAACATCAAAAAACGTTTCCGCTGCAGAACATTTCCATACAAAACTACACCGGAACATCAAAAAACGTTTCCGCTGCAGAACATTTCCATACAAAACTATACCGGAACATCAAAAAACGTTTTCGCTGCAGAACATTTCCATACAAAACTATACCGGAACATCAAAAAACGTTTTCGCTGCAGAACATTTCCATACAAAACTATATCGGAACATCAAAAAACGTTACCGCTGCAGAACATTTCCATACAAAACTATACCGGAACATCAAAAAACGTTTTCGCTGCAGAACATTTCCATACAAAACTATACCGGAACATCAAAAAACGTTTTCGCTGCAGAACATTTCCATACAAAACTATACCGGAACATCAAAAAACGTTTTCGCTGCAGAACATTTCCATACAAAACTATACCGGAACATCAAAAAACGTTTCCGCTGCAGAACATTTCCATACAAAACTACACCGGAACATCAAAAAACGTTTTCGCTGCAGAACATTTCCATACAAAACTACATCGGAACATCAAAAAACGTTTCCGCTGCAGAACATTTCCATACAAAACTATACCGGAACATCCGAAAACGTTTCCGCTGCAGAACATTTCCATACAAAACTATACCGGAACATCAAAAAACGTTTCCGCTGCAGAACATTTCCATACAAAACTATACCGGAACATCAAAAAACGTTTCCGCTGCAGAACATTTCCATACAAAACTACATCGGAACATCAAAAAACGTTTCCGCTGCAGAACATTTCCATACAAAACTACATCGGAACATAAAAAAACGTTTCCGCTGCAGAACATTTCCATACAAAACTATACCGGAACATCAAAAAACGTTTCCGCTGCAGAACATTTCCATACAAAACTACATCGGAACATCCGAAAACGTTTCCGCTGCAGAACATTTCCATACAAAACTACACCGGAACATCAAAAAACGTTTCCGCTGCAGAACATTTCCATACAAAACTACATCGGAACATCAAAAAACGTTTCCGCTGCAGAACATTTCCATACAAAACTATACCGGAACATCAAAAAACGTTTTCGCTGCAGAACATTTCCATACAAAACTATACCGGAACATCCGAAAACGTTTCCGCTGCAGAACATTTCCATACAAAACTACATCGGAACATCAAAAAACGTTTCCGCTGCAGAACATTTCCATACAAAACTACATCGGAACATAAAAAAACGTTTCCGCTGCAGAACATTTCCATACAAAACTATACCGGAACATCAAAAAACGTTTCCGCTGCAGAACATTTCCATACAAAACTACATCGGAACATCCGAAAACGTTTCCGCTGCAGAACATTTCCATACAAAACTATACCGGAACATCAAAAACGTTTTCGCTGCAGAACATTTCCATACAAAACTATACCGGAACATCAAAAAACGTTTTCGCTGCAGAACATTTCCATACAAAACTATATCGGAACATCAAAAAACGTTACCGCTGCAGAACATTTCCATACAAAACTATACCGGAACATCAAAAAACGTTTTCGCTGCAGAACATTTCCATACAAAACTATACCGGAACATCAAAAAACGTTTTCGCTGCAGAACATTTCCATACAAAACTATACCGGAACATCCGAAAACGTTTCCGCTGCAGAACATTTCCATACAAAACTACACCGGAACATCAAAAAACGTTTTCGCTGCAGAACATTTCCATACAAAACTACATCGGAACATCAAAAAACGTTTCCGCTGCAGAACATTTCCATACAAAACTATACCGGAACATCCGAAAACGTTTCCGCTGCAGAACATTTCCATACAAAACTATACCGGAACATCCGAAAACGTTTTCGCTGCAGAACATTTCCATACAAAACTATACCGGAACATCAAAAAACGTTTCCGCTGCAGAACATTTCCATACAAAACTACATCGGAACATCAAAAAACGTTTCCGCTGCAGAACATTTCCATACAAAACTACATCGGAACATAAAAAAACGTTTCCGCTGCAGAACATTTCCATACAAAACTATACCGGAACATCAAAAAACGTTTCCGCTGCAGAACATTTCCATACAAAACTACATCGGAACATCCGAAAACGTTTCCGCTGCAGAACATTTCCATACAAAACTACACCGGAACATCAAAAAACGTTTCCGCTGCAGAACATTTCCATACAAAACTACATCGGAACATCAAAAAACGTTTCCGCTGCAGAACATTTCCATACAAAACTATACCGGAACATCAAAAAACGTTTTCGCTGCAGAACATTTCCATACAAAACTATACCGGAACATCCGAAAACGTTTCCGCTGCAGAACATTTCCATACAAAACTACATCGGAACATCAAAAAACGTTTCCGCTGCAGAACATTTCCATACAAAACTACATCGGAACATAAAAAAACGTTTCCGCTGCAGAACATTTCCATACAAAACTATACCGGAACATCAAAAAACGTTTTCGCTGCAGAACATTTCCATACAAAACTACATCGGAACATCCGAAAACGTTTCCGCTGCAGAACATTTCCATACAAAACTATACCGGAACATCAAAAAACGTTTCCGCTGCAGAACATTTCCATACAAAACTACATCGGAACATCAAAAAACGTTTCCGCTGCAGAACATTTCCATACAAAACTACATCGGAACATAAAAAAAACGTTTCCGCTGCAGAACATTTCCATACAAAACTATACCGGAACATCAAAAAACGTTTTCGCTGCAGAACATTTCCATACAAAACTACATCGGAACATCAAAAAACGTTTCCGCTGCAGAACATTTCCATACAAAACTACATCGGAACATAAAAAAACGTTTCCGCTGCAGAACATTTCCATACAAAACTATACCGGAACATCAAAAAACGTTTCCGCTGCAGAACATTTCCATACAAAACTACATCGGAACATAAAAAAACGTTTCCGCTGCAGAACATTTCCATACAAAACTATACCGGAACATCAAAAAACGTTTCCGCTGCAGAACATTTCCATACAAAACTACATCGGAACATCCGAAAACGTTTCCGCTGCAGAACATTTCCATACAAAACTATACCGGAACATCAAAAAACGTTTCCGCTGCAGAACATTTCCATACAAAACTACATCGGAACATCAAAAAACGTTTCCGCTGCAGAACATTTCCATACAAAACTACATCGGAACATAAAAAAACGTTTCCGCTGCAGAACATTTCCATACAAAACTATACCGGAACATCAAAAAACGTTTCCGCTGCAGAACATTTCCATACAAAACTACATCGGAACATCCGAAAACGTTTCCGCTGCAGAACATTTCCATACAAAACTACACCGGAACATCAAAAAACGTTTCCGCTGCAGAACATTTCCATACAAAACTACACCGGAACATCAAAAAACGTTTCCGCTGCAGAACATTTCCATACAAAACTATACCGGAACATCAAAAAACGTTTTCGCTGCAGAACATTTCCATACAAAACTATACCGGAACATCCGAAAACGTTTCCGCTGCAGAACATTTCCATACAAAACTACACCGGAACATCAAAAAACGTTTCCGCTGCAGAACATTTCCATACAAAACTATACCGGAACATCAAAAAACGTTTCCGCTGCAGAACATTTCCATACAAAACTACATCGGAACATCCGAAAACGTTTCCGCTGCAGAACATTTCCATACAAAACTATACCGGAACATCAAAAAACGTTTCCGCTGCAGAACATTTCCATACAAAACTACATCGGAACATCAAAAAACGTTTCCGCTGCAGAACATTTCCATACAAAACTACATCGGAACATAAAAAAACGTTTCCGCTGCAGAACATTTCCATACAAAACTATACCGGAACATCAAAAAACGTTTTCGCTGCAGAACATTTCCATACAAAACTATACCGGAACATCCGAAAACGTTTCCGCTGCAGAACATTTCCATACAAAACTACATCGGAACATCAAAAAACGTTTCCGCTGCAGAACATTTCCATACAAAACTACATCGGAACATAAAAAAACGTTTCCGCTGCAGAACATTTCCATACAAAACTATACCGGAACATCAAAAAACGTTTTCGCTGCAGAACATTTCCATACAAAACTATACCGGAACATCCGAAAACGTTTCCGCTGCAGAACATTTCCATACAAAACTACATCGGAACATCAAAAAACGTTTCCGCTGCAGAACATTTCCATACAAAACTACATCGGAACATAAAAAAACGTTTCCGCTGCAGAACATTTCCATACAAAACTATACCGGAACATCAAAAAACGTTTCCGCTGCAGAACATTTCCATACAAAACTACATCGGAACATAAAAAAACGTTTCCGCTGCAGAACATTTCCATACAAAACTATACCGGAACATCAAAAAACGTTTCCGCTGCAGAACATTTCCATACAAAACTACATCGGAACATCCGAAAACGTTTCCGCTGCAGAACATTTCCATACAAAACTACACCGGAACATCAAAAAACGTTTCCGCTGCAGAACATTTCCATACAAAACTATACCGGAACATCAAAAAACGTTTTCGCTGCAGAACATTTCCATACAAAACTACATCGGAACATCAAAAAACGTTTCCGCTGCAGAACATTTCCATACAAAACTACATCGGAACATAAAAAAACGTTTCCGCTGCAGAACATTTCCATACAAAACTATACCGGAACATCAAAAAACGTTTTCGCTGCAGAACATTTCCATACAAAACTATACCGGAACATCCGAAAACGTTTCCGCTGCAGAACATTTCCATACAAAACTATACCGGAACATCAAAAAACGTTTCCGCTGCAGAACATTTCCATACAAAACTACATCGGAACATCCGAAAACGTTTCCGCTGCAGAACATTTCCATACAAAACTACACCGGAACATCAAAAAACGTTTCCGCTGCAGAACATTTCCATACAAAACTATACCGGAACATCCGAAAACGTTTCCGCTGCAGAACATTTCCATACAAAACTACATCGGAACATCAAAAAACGTTTCCGCTGCAGAACATTTCCATACAAAACTACATCGGAACATAAAAAAACGTTTCCGCTGCAGAACATTTCCATACAAAACTATACCGGAACATCAAAAAACGTTTTCGCTGCAGAACATTTCCATACAAAACTATACCGGAACATCCGAAAACGTTTCCGCTGCAGAACATTTCCATACAAAACTATACCGGAACATCAAAAAACGTTTCCGCTGCAGAACATTTCCATACAAAACTACATCGGAACATCAAAAAACGTTTCCGCTGCAGAACATTTCCATACAAAACTACATCGGAACATAAAAAAACGTTTCCGCTGCAGAACATTTCCATACAAAACTATACCGGAACATCAAAAAACGTTTCCGCTGCAGAACATTTCCATACAAAACTACATCGGAACATCCGAAAACGTTTCCGCTGCAGAACATTTCCATACAAAACTACACCGGAACATCAAAAAACGTTTCCGCTGCAGAACATTTCCATACAAAACTACATCGGAACATCAAAAAACGTTTCCGCTGCAGAACATTTCCATACAAAACTATACCGGAACATCAAAAAACGTTTTCGCTGCAGAACATTTCCATACAAAACTATACCGGAACATCCGAAAACGTTTCCGCTGCAGAACATTTCCATACAAAACTACACCGGAACATCAAAAAACGTTTCCGCTGCAGAACATTTCCATACAAAACTATACCGGAACATCAAAAAACGTTTCCGCTGCAGAACATTTCCATACAAAACTATACCGGAACATCAAAAAACGTTTTCGCTGCAGAACATTTCCATACAAAACTATACCGGAACATCCGAAAACGTTTCCGCTGCAGAACATTTCCATACACAACTACATCGGAACATAAAAAAACGTTTCCGCTGCAGAACATTTCCATACAAAACTATACCGGAACATCAAAAAACGTTTCCGCTGCAGAACATTTCCATACAAAACTACATCGGAACATCCGAAAACGTTTCCGCTGCAGAACATTTCCATACAAAACTATACCGGAACATCAAAAAACGTTTCCGCTGCAGAACATTTCCATACAAAACTACATCGGAACATCAAAAAACGTTTCCGCTGCAGAACATTTCCATACAAAACTACATCGGAACATAAAAAAACGTTTCCGCTGCAGAACATTTCCATACAAAACTATACCGGAACATCAAAAAACGTTTTCGCTGCAGAACATTTCCATACAAAACTATACCGGAACATCCGAAAACGTTTCCGCTGCAGAACATTTCCATACAAAACTACATCGGAACATCAAAAAACGTTTCCGCTGCAGAACATTTCCATACAAAACTACATCGGAACATAAAAAAAACGTTTCCGCTGCAGAACATTTCCATACAAAACTATACCGGAACATCAAAAAACGTTTCCGCTGCAGAACATTTCCATACAAAACTACATCGGAACATCCGAAAACGTTTCCGCTGCAGAACATTTCCATACAAAACTACATCGGAACATAAAAAAACGTTTCCGCTGCAGAACATTTCCATACAAAACTATACCGGAACATCAAAAAACGTTTCCGCTGCAGAACATTTCCATACAAAACTATACCGGAACATCCGAAAACGTTTCCGCTGCAGAACATTTCCATACACAACTACATCGGAACATCAAAAAACGTTTCCGCTGCAGAACATTTCCATACAAAACTACATCGGAACATCAAAAAACGTTTCCGCTGCAGAACATTTCCATACAAAACTACATCGGAACATAAAAAAACGTTTCCGCTGCAGAACATTTCCATACAAAACTATACCGGAACATCCGAAAACGTTTCCGCTGCAGAACATTTCCATACAAAACTACACCGGAACATCAAAAAACGTTTCCGCTGCAGAACATTTCCATACAAAACTACATCGGAACATCAAAAAACGTTTCCGCTGCAGAACATTTCCATACAAAACTACATCGGAACATAAAAAAACGTTTCCGCTGCAGAACATTTCCATACAAAACTACATCGGAACATAAAAAAACGTTTCCGCTGCAGAACATTTCCATACAAAACTACACCGGAACATCAAAAAACGTTTCCGCTGCAGAACATTTCCATACAAAACTATACCGGAACATCAAAAAACGTTTTCGCTGCAGAACATTTCCATACAAAACTATACCGGAACATCAAAAAACGTTTCCGCTGCAGAACATTTCCATACAAAACTATACCGGAACATCCGAAAACGTTTCCGCTGCAGAACATTTCCATACAAAACTATACCGGAACATCAAAAAACGTTTCCGCTGCAGAACATTTCCATACAAAACTATACCGGAACATCAAAAAACGTTTCCGCTGCAGAACATTTCCATACAAAACTACATCGGAACATCAAAAAACGTTTCCGCTGCAGAACATTTCCATACAAAACTATACCGGAACATCAAAAAACGTTTTCGCTGCAGAACATTTCCATACAAAACTATACCGGAACATCAAAAAACGTTTCCGCTGCAGAACATTTCCATACAAAACTACACCGGAACATCAAAAAACGTTTCCGCTGCAGAACATTTCCATACAAAACTACATCGGAACATCAAAAAACGTTTCCGCTGCAGAACATTTCCATACAAAACTACATCGGAACATAAAAAAACGTTTCCGCTGCAGAACATTTCCATACAAAACTATACCGGAACATCAAAAAACGTTTCCGCTGCAGAACATTTCCATACAAAACTATACCGGAACATCAAAAAACGTTTCCGCTGCAGAACATTTCCATACAAAACTACATCGGAACATCAAAAAACGTTTCCGCTGCAGAACATTTCCATACAAAACTATACCGGAACATCAAAAAACGTTTCCGCTGCAGAACATTTCCATACAAAACTATACCGGAACATCAAAAAACGTTTTCGCTGCAGAACATTTCCATACAAAACTATACCGGAACATCAAAAAACGTTTTCGCTGCAGAACATTTCCATACAAAACTACATCGGAACATCAAAAAACGTTTTCGCTGCAGAACATTTCCATACAAAACTACATCGGAACATCAAAAAACGTTTTCGCTGCAGAACATTTCCATACAAAACTATACCGGAACATCCGAAAACGTTTCCGCTGCAGAACATTTCCATACAAAACTACACCGGAACATCAAAAAACGTTTCCGCTGCAGAACATTTCCATACAAAACTACATCGGAACATCAAAAAACGTTTCCGCTGCAGAACATTTCCATACAAAACTACATCGGAACATAAAAAAACGTTTCCGCTGCAGAACATTTCCATACAAAACTATACCGGAACATCCGAAAACGTTTCCGCTGCAGAACATTTCCATACAAAACTACATCGGAACATCAAAAAACGTTTTCGCTGCAGAACATTTCCATACAAAACTACACCGGAACATCAAAAAACGTGTCCGGAACATTCAAATCGTTCAACATTTGATCGTGTTTGAAACAAATGTCTTTGACTAAACGTGAATATCTCGAAAACTAAAAAAGTTAGAAGGACGCCAAGGTCACTAAACGAAAGAAAATTAAATTTGCAACAAAAAATATGTTTAGTAAAATTTCGATAGGACGAAAGTCAACAAAGTTATAAGCGTTTGAAGGTGCAAGGGGTGGAAAAAGTGCTGCAGGAACAAATCGTCAAGTCAAGGAATGAAGGGACCGGTTTCTATAGGTGTAACGCATGTTGTAACGCTTCTGGCGAGTTTTTATTATAAGTCTTTCGTCAAGAAGAAGAAGAAACCAAGGTCTTCGGCAAAACGTGAATATCTCGAAAACTAGAAGAGCTAGAAGGACGCCCGGGGCATCAAACGAAAGGAAATTAAATTCTCTACAATATTAAAGGAAAAACATCACGGGTTGGACGAAAGACAACGAAGTTATGAGCGTTTGAAGGTGCAAGGGCTTGGAAAAAGCTTTCCATGAAAAAACGTGAATATCTCGCCAACTAGAAGAGCTAGAAGGACGCTAATGGTACCAAACAAAAGGAAATTAAATTTTAAACAAAAAACATGTTTAGCAAATTAACGATAGGACAAAAGACAACACAGTTACAGGCGTATGAAGGGGCAAGGGTTGGAAAAAGTGCTGTAGGAACAATTCATCGTTGCAAGTTACATCGAAACTACATCGGAACATCAAAAAACGTTTCCGCTGCAGAACATTTCCATACAAAACTACATCGGAACATCAAAAAACGTTTCCGCTGCAGAACATTTCCATACAAAACTATACCGGAACATCAAAAAACGTTTTCGCTGCAGAACATTTCCATACAAAACTATACCGGAACATCCGAAAACGTTTCCGCTGCAGAACATTTCCATACAAAACTATACCGGAACATCAAAAAACGTTTCCGCTGCAGAACATTTCCATACAAAACTACATCGGAACATCAAAAAACGTTTCCGCTGCAGAACATTTCCATACAAAACTACATCGGAACATAAAAAAACGTTTCCGCTGCAGAACATTTCCATACAAAACTATACCGGAACATCAAAAAACGTTTCCGCTGCAGAACATTTCCATACAAAACTATACCGGAACATCAAAAAACGTTTCCGCTGCAGAACATTTCCATACAAAACTACATCGGAACATCAAAAAACGTTTCCGCTGCAGAACATTTCCATACAAAACTATACCGGAACATCAAAAAACGTTTTCGCTGCAGAACATTTCCATACAAAACTATACCGGAACATCAAAAAACGTTTCCGCTGCAGAACATTTCCATACAAAACTACATCGGAACATCAAAAAACGTTTCCGCTGCAGAACATTTCCATACAAAACTACATCGGAACATAAAAAAACGTTTCCGCTGCAGAACATTTCCATACAAAACTATACCGGAACATCAAAAAACGTTTCCGCTGCAGAACATTTCCATACAAAACTATACCGGAACATCAAAAAACGTTTCCGCTGCAGAACATTTCCATACAAAACTACACCGGAACATCAAAAAACGTTTCCGCTGCAGAACATTTCCATACAAAACTACATCGGAACATCAAAAAACGTTTTCGCTGCAGAACATTTCCATACAAAACTACATCGGAACATCAAAAAACGTTTTCGCTGCAGAACATTTCCATACAAAACTACACCGGAACATAAAAAAACGTTTCCGCTGCAGAACATTTCCATACAAAACTATACCGGAACATCAAAAAACGTTTCCGCTGCAGAACATTTCCATACAAAACTATACCGGAACATCAAAAAACGTTTCCGCTGCAGAACATTTCCATACAAAACTATACCGGAACATCAAAAAACGTTTCCGCTGCAGAACATTTCCATACAAAACTACATCGGAACATCAAAAAACGTTTTCGCTGCAGAACATTTCCATACAAAACTACACCGGAACATCAAAAAACGTTTCCGGAACATTCAAATCGTTCAACATTTGATCGTGTTTGAAACAAATGTCTTTGACTAAACGTGAATATCTCGAAAACTAAAAAAGTTAGAAGGACGCCAAGGTCACTAAACGAAAGAAAATTAAATTTGCAACAAAAAATATGTTTAGTAAAATTTCGATAGGACGAAAGTCAACAAAGTTATAAGCGTTTGAAGGTGCAAGGGGTGGAAAAAGTGCTGCAGGAACAAATCGTCAAGTCAAGGAATGAAGGGACCGGTTTCTATAGGTGTAACGCATGTTGTAACGCTTCTGGCGAGTTTTTATTATAAGTCTTTCGTCAAGAAGAAGAAGAAACCAAGGTCTTCGGCAAAACGTGAATATCTCGAAAACTAGAAGAGCTAGAAGGACGCCCGGGGCATCAAACGAAAGGAAATTAAATTCTCTACAATATTAAAGGAAAAACATCACGGGTTGGACGAAAGACAACGAAGTTATGAGCGTTTGAAGGTGCAAGGGCTTGGAAAAAGCTTTCCATGAAAAAACGTGAATATCTCGCCAACTAGAAGAGCTAGAAGGACGCTAATGGTACCAAACAAAAGGAAATTAAATTTTAAACAAAAAACATGTTTAGCAAATTAACGATAGGACAAAAGACAACACAGTTACAGGCGTATGAAGGGGCAAGGGTTGGAAAAAGTGCTGTAGGAACAATTCATCGTTGCAAGTTACATCGAAACTACATCGGAACATCAAAAAACGTTTCCGCTGCAGAACATTTCCATACAAAACTACATCGGAACATCAAAAAACGTTTCCGCTGCAGAACATTTCCATACAAAACTATACCGGAACATCAAAAAACGTTTTCGCTGCAGAACATTTCCATACAAAACTATACCGGAACATCCGAAAACGTTTCCGCTGCAGAACATTTCCATACAAAACTATACCGGAACATCAAAAAACGTTTCCGCTGCAGAACATTTCCATACAAAACTACATCGGAACATCAAAAAACGTTTCCGCTGCAGAACATTTCCATACAAAACTACATCGGAACATAAAAAAACGTTTCCGCTGCAGAACATTTCCATACAAAACTATACCGGAACATCAAAAAACGTTTCCGCTGCAGAACATTTCCATACAAAACTATACCGGAACATCAAAAAACGTTTCCGCTGCAGAACATTTCCATACAAAACTACATCGGAACATCAAAAAACGTTTCCGCTGCAGAACATTTCCATACAAAACTATACCGGAACATCAAAAAACGTTTTCGCTGCAGAACATTTCCATACAAAACTATACCGGAACATCAAAAAACGTTTCCGCTGCAGAACATTTCCATACAAAACTACATCGGAACATCAAAAAACGTTTCCGCTGCAGAACATTTCCATACAAAACTACATCGGAACATAAAAAAACGTTTCCGCTGCAGAACATTTCCATACAAAACTATACCGGAACATCAAAAAACGTTTCCGCTGCAGAACATTTCCATACAAAACTATACCGGAACATCAAAAAACGTTTCCGCTGCAGAACATTTCCATACAAAACTACACCGGAACATCAAAAAACGTTTCCGCTGCAGAACATTTCCATACAAAACTACATCGGAACATCAAAAAACGTTTTCGCTGCAGAACATTTCCATACAAAACTACATCGGAACATCAAAAAACGTTTTCGCTGCAGAACATTTCCATACAAAACTACACCGGAACATAAAAAAACGTTTCCGCTGCAGAACATTTCCATACAAAACTATACCGGAACATCAAAAAACGTTTCCGCTGCAGAACATTTCCATACAAAACTATACCGGAACATCAAAAAACGTTTCCGCTGCAGAACATTTCCATACAAAACTATACCGGAACATCAAAAAACGTTTCCGCTGCAGAACATTTCCATACAAAACTATACCGGAACATCAAAAAACGTTTCCGCTGCAGAACATTTCCATACAAAACTACATCGGAACATCAAAAAACGTTTCCGCTGCAGAACATTTCCATACAAAACTACATCGGAACATCAAAAAACGTTTTCGCTGCAGAACATTTCCATACAAAACTACACCGGAACATCAAAAAACGTTTCCGGAACATTCAAATCGTTCAACATTTGATCGTGTTTGAAACAAATGTCTTTGACTAAACGTGAATATCTCGAAAACTAAAAAAGTTAGAAGGACGCCAAGGTCACTAAACGAAAGAAAATTAAATTTGCAACAAAAAATATGTTTAGTAAAATTTCGATAGGACGAAAGTCAACAAAGTTATAAGCGTTTGAAGGTGCAAGGGGTGGAAAAAGTGCTGCAGGAACAAATCGTCAAGTCAAGGAATGAAGGGACCGGTTTCTATAGGTGTAACGCATGTTGTAACGCTTCTGGCGAGTTTTTATTATAAGTCTTTCGTCAAGAAGAAGAAGAAACCAAGGTCTTCGGCAAAACGTGAATATCTCGAAAACTAGAAGAGCTAGAAGGACGCCCGGGGCATCAAACGAAAGGAAATTAAATTCTCTACAATATTAAAGGAAAAACATCACGGGTTGGACGAAAGACAACGAAGTTATGAGCGTTTGAAGGTGCAAGGGCTTGGAAAAAGCTTTCCATGAAAAAACGTGAATATCTCGCCAACTAGAAGAGCTAGAAGGACGCTAATGGTACCAAACAAAAGGAAATTAAATTTTAAACAAAAAACATGTTTAGCAAATTAACGATAGGACAAAAGACAACAAAGTTACAGGCGTATGAAGGGGCAAGGGTTGGAAAAAGTGCTGTAGGAACAATTCATCGTTGCAAGTTACATCGAAACTACATCGGAACATCAAAAAACGTTTCCGCTGCAGAACATTTCCATACAAAACTACATCGGAACATCAAAAAACGTTTTCGCTGCAGAACATTTCCATACAAAACTATACCGGAACATCAAAAAACGTTTCCGCTGCAGAACATTTCCATACAAAACTATACCGGAACATCAAAAAACGTTTCCGCTGCAGAACATTTCCATACAAAACTACATCGGAACATCAAAAAACGTTTTCGCTGCAGAACATTTCCATACAAAACTATACCGGAACATCAAAAAACGTTTTCGCTGCAGAACATTTCCATACAAAACTACATCGGAACATCAAAAAACGTTTCCGCTGCAGAACATTTCCATACAAAACTACATCGGAACATCAAAAAACGTTTTCGCTGCAGAACATTTCCATACAAAACTATACCGGAACATCAAAAAACGTTTCCGCTGCCGAACATTTCCATACAAAACTACATCGGAACATCAAAAAACGTTTCCGCTGCAGAACATTTCCATACAAAACTACATCGGAACATCAAAAAACGTTTCCGCTGCCGAACATTTCCATACAAAACTATACCGGAACATCAAAAAACGTTTTCGCTGCAGAACATTTCCATACAAAACTACATCGGAACATCAAAAAACGTTTCCGCTGCCGAACATTTCCATACAAAACTATACCGGAACATCAAAAAACGTTTCCGCTGCAGAACATTTCCATACAAAACTACATCGGAACATCAAAAAACGTTTCCGCTGCCGAACATTTCCATACAAAACTATACCGGAACATCAAAAAACGTTTTCGCTGCAGAACATTTCCATACAAAACTACATCGGAACATCAAAAAACGTTTCCGCCACAGAACATTTCCATACAAAACTATACCGGAACATCAAAAAACGTTTTCGCTGCAGAACATTTCCATACAAAACTACATCGGAACATCAAAAAACGTTTCCGCCACAGAACATTTCCATACAAAACTATACCGGAACATCAAAAAACGTTTTCGCTGCAGAACATTTCCATACAAAACTACATCGGAACATCAAAAAACGTTTCCGCTGCAGAACATTTCCATACAAAACTACATCGGAACATCAAAAAACGTTTCCGCTGCAGAACATTTCCATACAAAACTACATCGGAACATCAAAAAACGTTTCCGCCACAGAACATTTCCATACAAAACTATACCGGAACATCAAAAAACGTTTTCGCTGCAGAACATTTCCATACAAAACTATCCCGGAACATCAAAAAACGTTTTCGCTGCAGAACATTTCCATACAAAACTACATCGGAACATCAAAAAACGTTTCCGCTGCAGAACATTTCCATACAAAACTACATCGGAACATCAAAAAACGTTTCCGCTGCAGAACATTTCCATACAAAACTACATCGGAACATCAAAAAACGTTTCCGCCACAGAACATTTCCATACAAAACTATACCGGAACATCAAAAAACGTTTCCGCCACAGAACATTCCCATACAAAACTATACCGGAACATCAAAAAACGTTTTCGCTGCAGAACATTTCCATACAAAACTACATCGGAACATCAAAAAACGTTTCCGCTGCAGAACATTTCCATACAAAACTACATCGGAACATCAAAAAACGTTTCCGCTGCAAAACATTTCCATACAAAACTATACCGGAACATCAAAAAACGTTTTCGCTGCAGAACATTTCCATACAAAACTACATCGGAACATCAAAAAACGTTTCCGCCACAGAACATTTCCATACAAAACTACATCGGAACATCAAAAAACGTTTCCGCTGCAGAACATTTCCATACAAAACTACATCGGAACATCAAAAAACGTTTTCGCTGCAGAACATTTCCATACAAAACTATACCGGAAC
The DNA here is from genome assembly GCF_943734765.1 of Anopheles ziemanni. NCBI lineage: Eukaryota > Metazoa > Arthropoda > Insecta > Diptera > Culicidae > Anopheles > Anopheles ziemanni. Next base: position 921,888 of record NW_026690053.1, read on the forward strand.
ATCAAAAAACGTTTTCGCTGCAGAACATTTCCATACAAAACTACATCGGAACATCAAAAAACGTTTCCGCTGCAGAACATTTCCATACAAAACTATACCGGAACATCAAAAAACGTTTCCGCTGCAGAACATTTCCATACAAAACTATACCGGAACATCAAAAAACGTTTCCGCTGCAGAACATTTCCATACAAAACTATACCGGAACTTCAAAAAACGTTTCCGCTGCAGAACATTTCCATACAAAACTACACCGGAACATCAAAAAACGTTTCCGCTGCAGAACATTTCCATACAAAACTACACCGGAACATCAAAAAACGTTTCCGCTGCAGAACATTTCCATACAAAACTATCCCGGAACATCAAAAAACGTTTCCGCTGCAAAACATTTCCATACAAAACTACATCGGAACATCAAAAAACGTTTCCGCTGCAGAACATTTCCATACAAAACTACATCGGAACATCAAAAAACGTTTCCGCTGCAGAACATTTCCATTCAAAACTACACCGGAACATCAAAAAACGTATCCGCTGCAGAACATTTCCATACAAAACTACACCGGAACATGAAAAAACGTTTCCGCTACAGAACATTTCCATACAAAACTATACCGGAACATCAAAAAACGTTTCCGCTGCAGAACATTTCCATACAAAACTCCACCGGAACACGAAAAAACGTTTCCGCTGCAGAACATTTCCATACAAAACTACACCGGAACATCAAAAAACGTTTCCGCTGCAGAACATTTCCATACAAAACTACACCGGAACATCAAAAAACGTTTCCGCTGCAGAACATTCCCATACAAAACTACACCGGAACATCAAAAAACGTTTCCGCTGCAGAACATTTCCATACAAAACTATACCGGAACATCAAAAAACGTTTCCGCTGCAGAACATTTCCATACAAAACTACACCGGAACATCAAAAAACGTTTCCGCTGCAGAACATTTCCATACAAAACTACACCGGAACACGAAAAAACGTTTCCGCTGCAGAACATTTCCATATGAAACTACACTGGAACATCAAAAAACGTTTCCGCTGCAGAACATTTCCATACAAAACTACACCGGAACATGAAAAAACGATTCCGCTGCAGAACATTTCCATACAAAACTACGTCGGAACATGAAAAAACGTTTCCGCTGCAGAACATTTCCATACAAAACTACATCGGAACATCCGAAACGTTTCCGCTGCAGAACATTTCCATACAAAACTACGTCGGAACATCAAAAAACGTTTCCGCTGCAGAACATTTCCATACAAAACTACACCGGAACATCAAAAAACGTTTCCGCTGCAGAACATTTCCATACAAAACTATACCGGAACATCAAAAAACGTTTCCGCTGCAGAACATTTCCATATGAAACTACACTGGAACATCAAAAAACGTTTCCGCTGCAGAACATTTCCATACAAAACTATACCGGAACATCAAAAAACGTTTCCGCTGCAGAACATTTCCATACAAAACTACGTCGGAACATGAAAAAACGTTTCCGCTGCAGAACATTTCCATACAAAACTACATCGGAACATCCGAAACGTTTCCGCTGCAGAACATTTCCATACAAAACTACGTCGGAACATCAAAAAACGTTTCCGCTGCAGAACATTTCCATACAAAACTACACCGGAACATCAAAAAACGTTTCCGCTGCAGAACATTTCCATACAAAACTACACTGGAACATCAAAAAACGTTTCCGCTGCAGAACATTTCCATACAAAACTACACCGGAACATCAAAAAACGTTTCCGCTGCAGAACATTTCCATACAAAACTATACCGGAACATCAAAAAACGTTTCCGCTGCAGAACATTTCCATACAAAACTACGTCGGAACATCAAAAAACGTTTCCGCTGCAGAACATTTCCATACAAAACTACACCGGAACATCAAAAAACGTTTCCGCTGCAGAACATTTCCATGCAAAACTATACCGGAACATCAGAAAACGTTTCCGCTGCAGAACATTTCCATACAAAACTATACCGGAACATCAAAAAACGTTTCCGCTGCAGAACATTCCCATACAAAACTACATCGGAACATCAAAAAACGTTTCCGCTGCAGAACATTTCCATTCAAAACTACGTCGGAACATGAAAAAACGTTTCCGCTACAGAACATTTCCATACAAAACTATACCGGAACATCAAAAAACGTTTCCGCTGCAGAACATTTCCATACAAAACTACGTCGGAACATGAAAAAACGTTTCCGCTGCAGAACATTTCCATACAAAACTACACTGGAACATGAAAAAACGTTTCCGCTGCAGAACATTTCCATACAAAACTACACCGGAACATGAAAAAACGTTTCCGCTGCAGAACATTTCCATACAAAACTATACCGGAACATCAAAAAACGTTTCCGCTGCAGAACATTTCCATACAAAACTACACCGGAACATCAAAAAACGTTTTCGCTGCAGAACATTTCCATACAAAACTACATCGGAACATCCGAAAACGTTTCCGCTGCAGAACATTTCCATACAAAACTACACCGGAACATCAAAAAACGTTTCCGCTGCAGAACATTTGCATACAAAACTATACCGGAACATCAAAAAACGTTTCCGCTGCAGAACATTTCCATACAAAACTACGTCGGAACATCAAAAAACGTTTCCGCTGCAGAACATTTCCATACAAAACTATACCGGAACATCAAAAAACGTATCCGCTGCAGAACATTTCCATACAAAACTACGTCGGAACATCAAAAAACGTTTCCGCTGCAGAACATTTCCATACAAAACTACGTCGGAACATGAAAAAACGTTTCCGCTGCAGAACATTTCCATACAAAACTACACTGGAACATGAAAAAACGTTTCCGCTGCAGAACATTTCCATACAAAACTACACCGGAACATGAAAAAACGTTTCCGCTGCAGAACATTTCCATACAAAACTACGTCGGAACATCAAAAAACGTTTCCGCTGCAGAACATTTCCATACAAAACTACATCGGAACATCAAAAAACGTTTTCGCTGCAGAACATTTCCATACAAAACTACATCGGCACATCCGAAAACGTTTCCGCTGCAGAACATTTCCATACAAAACTACACCGGAACATCAAAAAACGTTTCCGCTGCAGAACATTTCCATACAAAACTATACCGGAACATCAAAAAACGTTTCCGCTGCAGAACATTTCCATACAAAACTACGTCGGAACATCAAAAAACGTTTCCGCTGCAGAACATTTCCATACAAAACTTCATCGGAACATGAAAAAACGTTTCCGCTGCAGAACATTTCCATACAAAACTATACCGGAACATCAAAAAACGTTTCCGCTGCAGAACATTTCCATACAAAACTACACCGGAACATCAAAAAACGTTTCCGCTGCAGAACATTTCCATACAAAACTACACCGGAACATCAAAAAACGTTTCCGCTGCAGAACATTTCCATACAAAACTACGTCGGAACATCAAAAAACGTTTCCGCTGCAGAACATTTCCATACAAAACTACACCGGAACACGAAAAAACGTTTCCGCTGCAGAACATTTCCATACAAAACTACATCGGAACATCCGAAAACGTTTCCGCTGCAGAACATTTCCATACAAAACTACACCGGAACATCAAAAAACGTTTCCGCTGCAGAACATTTGCATACAAAACTATACCGGAACATCAAAAAACGTTTCCGCTGCAGAACATTTCCATACAATACTACGTCGGAACATCAAAAAACGTTTCCGCTGCAGAACATTTCCATACAAAACTTTACCGGAACATCAAAAAACGTTTCCGCTGCAGAACATTTCCATACAAAACTACATCGGAACATCAAAAAACGTTTCCGCTGCAGAACATTTCCATACAAAACTACACCGGAACACGAAAAAACGTTTCCGCTGCAGAACATTTCCATACAAAACTACGTCGGAACATCAAAAAACGTTTCCGCTGCAGAACATTTCCATACAAAACTTTACCGGAACATCAAAAAACGTTTCCGCTGCAGAACATTTCCATACAAAACTACATCGGAACATCAAAAAACGTTTCCGCTGCAGAACATTTCCATACAAAACTACACCGGAACATCAAAAAACGTTTCCGCTGCAGAACATTTCCATACAAAACTATACCGGAACATCAAAAAACGTTTCCGCTGCAGAACATTTCCATACAAAACTACACCGGAACACGAAAAAACGTTTCCGCTGCAGAACATTTCCATACAAAACTTTACCGGAACATCAAAAAACGTTTTCGCTGCAGAACATTTCCATACAAAACTACATCGGAACATCAAAAAACGTTTTCGCTGCAGAACATTTCCATACAAAACTTTACCGGAACATCAAAAAACGTTTTCGCTGCAGAACATTTCCATACAAAACTACATCGGAACATCAAAAAACGTTTCCGCTGCAGAACATTTCCATACAAAACTTTACCGGAACATCAAAAAACGTTTCCGCAGCAGAACATTTCCATACAAAACTTTACCGGAACATCAAAAAACGTTTCCGCTGCAGAACATTTCCATACAAAACTTTACCGGAACATCAAAAAACGTTTCCGCTGCAGAACATTTCCATACAAAACTATACCGGAACATCAAAAAACGTTTTCGCTGCAGAACATTTCCATACAAAACTACGTCGGAACATGAAAAAACGTTTCCGCTGCAGAACATTTCCATACAAAACTACACCGGAACATCAAAAAACGTTTCCGCTGCAGAACATTTCCATATGAAACTACATCGGAACATCAAAAAACGTTTCCGCTGCAGAACATTTCCATACAAAACTACACCGGAACACGAAAAAACGTTTCCGCTGCAGAACATTTCCATACAAAACTACGTCGGAACATCAAAAAACGTTTCCGCTGCAGAACATTTCCATACAAAACTATACCGGAACATCAAAAAACGTTTCCGCTGCAGAACATTTCCATACAAAACTACACCGGAACACGAAAAAACGTTTCCGCTGCAGAACATTTCCATACAAAACTTTACCGGAACATCAAAAAACGTTTTCGCTGCAGAACATTTCCATACAAAACTACATCGGAACATCAAAAAACGTTTCCGCTGCAGAACATTTCCATACAAAACTTTACCGGAACATCAAAAAACGTTTTCGCTGCAGAACATTTCCATACAAAACTACATCGGAACATCAAAAAACGTTTCCGCTGCAGAACATTTCCATACAAAACTTTACCGGAACATCAAAAAACGTTTCCGCAGCAGAACATTTCCATACAAAACTTTACCGGAACATCAAAAAACGTTTTCGCTGCAGAACATTTCCATACAAAACTACATCGGAACATCAAAAAACGTTTCCGCTGCAGAACATTTCCATACAAAACTTTACCGGAACATCAAAAAACGTTTCCGCAGCAGAACATTTCCATACAAAACTTTACCGGAACATCAAAAAACGTTTCCGCTGCAGAACATTTCCATACAAAACTACATCGGAACATCAAAAAACGTTTCCGCTGCAGAACATTTCCATACAAAACTATACCGGAACATCAAAAAACGTTTCCGCTGCAGAACATTTCCATACAAAACTACACCGGAATATCAAAAAACGTTTCCGCTGCAGAACATTTCCATACAAAACTTTACCGGAACATCAAAAAACGTTTTCGCTGCAGAACATTTCCATACAAAACTACATCGGAACATCAAAAAACGTTTCCGCTGCAGAACATTTCCATACAAAACTATACCGGAACATCAAAAAACGTTTCCGCTGCAGAACATTTCCATACAAAACTTTACCGGAACATCAAAAAACGTTTTCGCTGCAGAACATTTCCATACAAAACTACATCGGAACATCAAAAAACGTTTCCGCTGCAGAACATTTCCATACAAAACTTTACCGGAACATCAAAAAACGTTTTCGCTGCAGAACATTTCCATACAAAACTACATCGGAACATCAAAAAACGTTTCCGCTGCAGAACATTTCCATACAAAACTTTACCGGAACATCAAAAAACGTTTCCGCTGCAGAACATTTCCATACAAAACTACGTCGGAACATGAAAAAACGTTTCCGCTGCAGAACATTTCCATACAAAACTACACCGGAACATCAAAAAACGTTTCCGCTGCAGAACATTTCCATATGAAACTACATCGGAACATCAAAAAACGTTTCCGCTGCAGAACATTTCCATACAAAACTACACCGGAACACGAAAAAACGTTTTCGCTGCAGAACATTTCCATACAAAACTACATCGGAACATCAAAAAACGTTTCCGCTGCAGAACATTTCCATACAAAACTTTACCGGAACATCAAAAAACGTTTTCGCTGCAGAACATTTCCATACAAAACTACATCGGAACATCAAAAAACGTTTCCGCTGCAGAACATTTCCATACAAAACTTTACCGGAACATCAAAAAACGTTTCCGCAGCAGAACATTTCCATACAAAACTTTACCGGAACATCAAAAAACGTTTCCGCTGCAGAACATTTCCATACAAAACTTTACCGGAACATCAAAAAACGTTTCCGCTGCAGAACATTCCCATACAAAACTACATCGGAACATCAAAAAACGTTTCCGCTGCAGAACATTTCCATACAAAACTATACCGGAACATCAAAAAACGTTTCCGCTGCAGAACATTTCCATACAAAACTACGTCGGAACATCAAAAAACGTTTCCGCTGCAGAACATTTCCATACAAAACTTTACCGGAACATCAAAAAACGTTTCCGCTGCAGAACATTTCCATACAAAACTACATCGGAACATCAAAAAACGTTTCCGCTGCAGAACATTTCCATACAAAACTACACCGGAACATCAAAAAACGTTTCCGCTGCAGAACATTTCCATACAAAACTATACCGGAACATCAAAAAACGTTTCCGCTGCAGAACATTTCCATACAAAACTACACTGGAACACGAAAAAAACGTTTCCGCTGCAGAACATTTCCATACAAAACTTTACCGGAACATCAAAAAACGTTTTCGCTGCAGAACATTTCCATACAAAACTACATCGGAACATCAAAAAACGTTTCCGCTGCAGAACATTTCCATACAAAACTTTACCGGAACATCAAAAAACGTTTTCGCTGCAGAACATTTCCATACAAAACTACATCGGAACATCAAAAAACGTTTCCGCTGCAGAACATTTCCATACAAAACTTTACCGGAACATCAAAAAACGTTTCCGCAGCAGAACATTTCCATACAAAACTTTACCGGAACATCAAAAAACGTTTCCGCTGCAGAACATTTCCATACAAAACTTTACCGGAACATCAAAAAACGTTTCCGCTGCAGAACATTTCCATACAAAACTACATCGGAACATCAAAAAACGTTTCCGCTGCAGAACATTTCCATACAAAACTACACCGGAACATCAAAAAACGTTTTCGCTGCAGAACATTTCCATACAAAACTATACCGGAACATCAAAAAACGTTTCCGCTGCAGAACATTTCCATACAAAACTACACCGGAATATCAAAAAACGTTTCCGCTGCAGAACATTTCCATACAAAACTTTACCGGAACATCAAAAAACGTTTTCGCTGCAGAACATTTACATACAAAACTACATCGGAACATCAAAAAACGTTTCCGCTGCAGAACATTTCCATACAAAACTATACCGGAACATCAAAAAACGTTTCCGCTGCAGAACATTTCCATACAAAACTTTACCGGAACATCAAAAAACGTTTTCGCTGCAGAACATTTCCATACAAAACTACATCGGAACATCAAAAAACGTTTCCGCTGCAGAACATTTCCATACAAAACTTTACCGGAACATCAAAAAACGTTTTCGCTGCAGAACATTTCCATACAAAACTACATCGGAACATCAAAAAACGTTTCCGCTGCAGAACATTTCCATACAAAACTATACCGGAACATCAAAAAACGTTTCCGCTGCAGAACATTTCCATACAAAACTACGTCGGAACATGAAAAAACGTTTCCGCTGCAGAACATTTCCATACAAAACTACACCGGAACATCAAAAAAACGTTTCCGCTGCAGAACATTTCCATACAAAGCTACACCGGAACACGAAAAAAACGTTTCCGCTGCAGAACATTTCCATACAAAACTACGTCGGAACATGAAAAAAACGTTTCCGCTGCAGAACATTTCCATACAAAACTACACTGGAACATCAAAAAACGTTTCCGCTGCAGAACATTTCCATACAAAACTACACCGGAACATCAAAAAACGTTTCCGCTGCAGAACATTTCCATACAAAACTATACCGGAACATCAAAAAACGTTTCCGCTGCAGAACATTTCCATACAAAACTACATCGGAACATCAAAAAACGTTTTCGCTGCAGAACATTTCCATACAAAACTACATCGGAACATCAAAAAACGTTTCCGCTGCAGAACATTTCCATACAAAACTTTACCGGAACATCAAAAAACGTTTCCGCTGCAGAACATTTCCATACAAAACTACATCGGAACATCAAAAAAACGTTTCCGCTGCAGAACATTTCCATACAAAACTTTACCGGAACATCAAAAAAACGTTTTCGCTGCAGAACATTTCAGTACAAAACTACATCGGAACATCAAAAAACGTTTCCGCTGCAGAACATTTCCATACAAAACTTTACCGGAACATCAAAAAACGTTTCCGCAGCAGAACATTTCCATACAAAACTTTACCGGAACATCAAAAAACGTTTCCGCTGCAGAACATTTCCATACAAAACTTTACCGGAACATCAAAAAACGTTTTCGCTGCAGAACATTTCCATACAAAACTACATCGGAACATCAAAAAACGTTTCCGCTGCAGAACATTTCCATACAAAACTACACCGGAACATCAAAAATCGTTTCCGCTGCAGAACATTTCCATACAAAACTACATCGGAACATCAAAAAACGTTTCCGCTGCAGAACATTTCCATACAAAACTACACCGGAACATCAAAAAACGTTTCCGCTGCATAACATTTCCATACAAAACTATACCGGAACATCAAAAAACGTTTCCGCAGCAGAACATTTCCATACAAAACTATATCGGAACATCAAAAAACGTTTCCGCTGCAGAACATTTCCATACAAAACTTTACCGGAACATCAAAAAACGTTTTCGCTGCAGAACATTCCCATACAAAACTACACCGGAACATCAAAAAACGTTTCCGCTGCAGAACATTTTCTCTTAAAATGACATCGGAACATCCAAAAAACGTTTCCGCTGCAGAACATTTTCTACAAAAATGACATCGGAACATCCAAAAAACGTTTCCGCTGCAGAACATTTTCTACAAAATTACATCGGAACATCCAAAAAACGTTTCCGCTGCAGAACATTTTCTACAAAATTTCACCGGAACATCCAAAAAACGTTTCCGCTGCAGAACATTTTCTACAAAATTTCACCGGAACATCCAAAAAACGTTTCCGCTGCAGAACATTTTCTCTTAAAGTGACATCCGAACATCCAAAAAACGATTCCGCTGCAGAACATTTTCTCCAAAAATGACATCGGAACATCCAAAAAACGTTTCCGCTGCAGAACATTTTCTACAAAAATACATCGGAACATCCAAAAAACGTTTTCGCTGCAGAACATTTTCTGAAAAAATGACATCCGAACATCCAAAAAACGTTTCCGCTGCAGAACATTTTCTACAAAATTACATCGGAACATCCAAAAAACGTTTCCGCTGCAGAACATTTTCTACAAAATTTCACCGGAACATCCAAAAAACGTTTCCGCTGCAGAACATTTTCTACAAAATTACATCGGAACATCCAAAAAACGTTTCCGCTGCAGAACATTTTCTACAAAATTTCATCGGAACATCCAAAAAACGTTTCCGCTGCAGAACATTTTCTACAAAATTACATCGGAACATCCAAAAAACGTTTCCGCTGCAGAACATTTTCTTCAAAATTACATCGTAACATCCAAAAAACGTTTCCGCTGCAGAACATTTTCTACAAAATTACATCGGAACATCCAAAAAACGTTTCCGCTGCAGAACATTTTCTACAAAATGACATCGGAACATCCAAAAAACGTTTCCGCTGCAGAACATTTTCTACAAAATTTCATCGGAACATCCAAAAAACGTTTCCGCTGCAGAACATTTTCTACAAAATTTCACCGGAACATCCAAAAAACGTTTCCGCTGCAGAACATTTTCTACAAAATGACATCGGAACATCCAAAAAACGTTTTCGCTGCAGAACATTTTCTCCAAAAATGACATCCGAACATCCAAAAAACGTTTCCGCTGCAGAACATTTTCTACAAAATTACATCGGAACATCCAAAAAACGTTTCCGCTGCAGAACATTTTCTACAAAATTTCACCGGAACATCCAAAAAACGTTTCCGCTGCAGAACATTTTCTACAAAATTACATCGGAACATCCAAAAAACGTTTCCGCTGCAGAACATTTTCTACAAAATTACATCGGAACATCCAAAAAACGTTTCCGCTGCAGAACATTTTCTACAAAATTACATCGTAACATCCAAAAAACGTTTCCGCTGCAGAACATTTTCTCTTAAAATGACATCCGAACATCCAAAAAACGTTTCATCAGCTGAACATTTTCTCCAAAAATGACATCGGAACATCCAAAAAACGTTTCCGCTGCAGAAGATTTTCTCTTAAAATTACATCGGAACATGCAAAAAACGTTTCCGCTGCAGAACATTTTCTACAAAATTACATCGTAACATCCAAAAAACGTTTCCGCTGCAGAACATTTTCTACAAAATTACATCGGAACATCCAAAAAACGTTTCCGCTGCAGAACATTTTCTACAAAATTACATCGGAACATCCAAAAAAACGTTTCCGCTGCAGAACATTTT